>NC_089980.1:9806647-10113311 GCF_036417845.1 Apteryx mantelli | reverse complement strand
CAGAGAGAGCAGTTTGCTTTTTGCGAGGCAGCGAAGAGACGCAGCAGTCTGCTCGTTTGCCAGGCAGCGAAGAGATTCAGCAGTCTCCTTTTTGGTGAGACAGCGAACATCCACAGTGGTTCCTCATTCTGCGAGGCAGCGAACAGGCGCAGCAGTTTGCTTGTTCACCAGGGAGCGAACAGCTTAGGCAGTCTCCTTGTTTGCGAGAGAGCGAACTTCCACCGTAGTTCCTCATTCTACGAGCAGCCAAGAGACGCAGCGGTCTGCTTGTTCGCCAGGCAGCGAACAGATTCGGCAGTCTCCTTGTTTGTGAGTCAGCGAACATCCACACTGGGTCCTCATTCTGCGAGGCAGCGAAGAGACGCAGTGCTTTGCTTGTCCACCAGGTGGCGCAGTGGCATCACGGATTGCTTTTTCGCCTGGAAGCGAAGCGAGGCAGCACTTTGCTAGCTGGCGAGGCAGCGAAGACATGCAGCGGTGTGCTTGTTGGCCAGGCGGCGAAGCGACGCTGCAGTCCGCTTGTTGGCGAAGCAGTTGAAGAGATTCTGCCCACTGCGTGTTCGCGACGCCTCCAATAGGGGCAGCGGACTGCTTGTTGGCGAGGCGGGAAGAGATGCAGCACTTCCTTCTTTTGGCAGGCATCAAAGAGACGCAGCGGTTAGTTAGTGCGCGAGGCGGCAAAGAGACACAAGGGCTTGCTGGTCTGCGAGGCGGCGAAGAGACGCAGTTGTTGAGTAGTCGGCGAGGTGGCGTAGCGGCGCCGCGGTTTGCTTTAGCAGGCGGCAGCCAAGAGACACAGCGGTTTGCTTGTTGGCGAGGAGGGGAAGACACGCAGCGGTTCCTTAGTTTGCAAGGCAAGGCACAGACGTAGTCATAAGTTAGTGTGCGAGGCAGCGAAGAGACGCCGAGGTCAGTTAGTTTGCGAGGGAGCAAAGAGACGCAGCGGTTAGTTAGTTGGCGAGGCAGCGAACACATAGAGCGGCTTGCTTGTTTGCGAGGTAGGGAAGAGCCACGGTCGTGTGCTGTTTTGTGAGTAGGCGAATAGACGCAGTGATGTGCTCTTTTGCGAGAGAGCGAAGAGAACCGGTGGTCTGCTTCCTCTCCAGGCAGCGAAGAGACGGAGCGGTTTGCTTGTTCGCCAGGCAGTGCACAGATGAGGCAGTCTCCTTGTTTGTGAGACAGCGAACATCCACAGTGGTCACTCATTCTGCGAGGCAGCCAAGAGGCACAGCGGTCTGCTTGTTCGCCAGGCAGCGAAGAGACGAAGCGGTTTGTTTTGGGGCCCTTGCGGTGCTTCAGAACAATAATCTATATGAGATATAGAGCATGGAACTAACACTGTTTAGGATTAATTGATTAGCACAACTTGCTTAGCATTAGTAGCTAAATTTGCTGAAGCCTTAGGCCTCAGGCTATAGCCACTTCTACGTGCTTTGAAGTAGTCCACCAAGGACACTGGTGCAGCTGGAAATGATACATCCTGAGAAAGTACAGATAAACTAGCAGAAGCCAGTGGGAACCAAGGTTAAGGGCTAGAGAGCTTTGCTAAATAAGTAGCAAGGTACAAGGCATGATCGCTGCGTGAGTGATCGGTGCCATGATTGGCTACCTGTGACATAATCTGCATGGTGATTGGCCTAGCAAAGTGTACGACTGCACAAACATATATAAGATGGGCAAATTGCCGAATAAAGTTGGAATTGAATCTGCATTCTGTGAGTGCGTATGATTCTTTCCCGTCGCTCCCGCGGACCGCGACATCTGGTGACCCCGACGTGATACTGCGAAGGAGAAGCCGGCTTTGCTAAGAGTTCGAGTAACGGGAGTGGATACCGCCCGGTAGGCTCGTGCCCGGGGAAAACGAGCCTGGCCGTCCGAAGAAAGACGGGAAAAAGAAAAGTCGTAGCTACGCAACTCTTCTGACGGGTGAGTCGGGCGCCCTTGTGAGGCGGCGGGCGGTATGGGAAACGCTGTATCAGCGGTAGAAAAGGCCACGTTGGAAAAATTGTTGCAAGTGGCAGCACAAACAGAGCGACAGGTGGAGCGCCAGGCGCTGGTGGACTTGCTGTGGTGGAGAAGGCGGCGCGGTTTGTTACGGGAGTCCAGCCAGGTCTTTAGCGCAGAAGCCTGGAAGGAGGTTGGGAAGGAACTGTGGGAATCCATCCAAAACGGAGAAAAAGAGGCCAGGCATCTGGCCAAAACATATCGAGACGTGCGGCTCATGATCGAACAGCTGCACGGGGAGGCACAGGCGACCGCCGCCATACGGAGGGCGCTGCAGGCGGAGCCCCCTGCGGCAGCACTTTCGCCGGGGAATGAGGACGAGGGAGCGGAGTACGCGGTGCCCATCTTTGATACACCATCCTCGGGGGGGCCCTCGGTGGTAGATGAGCCCTCCCCGCCATGTGCGGCACCTCTCTCTAAGCTAGAGCGGGAGGCTTGGGGGACTGGCACAGGATATGAGGACTTGCCACCGTACAAGAAAGGGGACGTTGCTGACGCCTTTGCCGCCCCCCCCCCCGAACCGTCCACTCCCCCCATGGAAGTGGATCCGGCCGCTGTGCCATTACCTGAGGAGGAAAGCGTTGATCTGACTGAATATTCAAAAAAAATGGAGGAACTGTTGGAGGAAATGAGGAGGTTGGATGGGGGGGGGGGTCGAAAAAGGCGCATGTGAGGGAGGCGTATAAGAAGGCGCATCAGGCCATTGTGGACGGCCTGAAAGCGGTTGAGGAACGGTTCTCCGGGGATCCTGCCGGCGGATCCCAGGAGAACCAAGAGATCGCCCCCAGAGACTGGGTGATTACCAACGTACTCAAAGGGACGTGGTCCCTTGAGCAGGCGGAGCAGCATCTGCAAGCCTGGAAAAAAAACCCTTTAACACAAAAGGAGTATCGAACGATTTTGGACCGTTTACCGAGAGCACCGGAGAAAGCCCCGCCACCTAGGGACCCTGACTTTGACATGGCAAAAAGGTGGCGCGGGATCATTCAGAATGCTGAACTGGTTGGGGACATGCAGTTTTTCCCTATAGTAGCCCCGGTGGTGACCACGGGTCAGGGACAGACGAGGTGGGAGCCTCTGGATTGGCAAGTGGCAACAAAGCTGCAACAGTTGGTAATGCAGTACGGGATAAACAACCACCAAGTGCAAGCGCAGCTGAGAGCCCTGGTGAAATATCAAAACTTGGTGCCGAGCGACATTCGCGCCCTTGCAGAACTGATTCTGGGGCCCACTTCCTTACAGGTGCTTTTGAATAAATGGCAGGAACTGCTTGAGCAGTGCCAAGCATCCAACTTGGACTTACCGGCAGATGACCCGTTACGTGCGGCGTCCATGGACACGCTGATGGGCAGCGGGGCCTTTAGGGACCCCGCTCGACAGGCAGCACTGCATCCCCGAGTTCTAATGCAGTCGAAGAACGCTGCCTTGGAGGCATTGGCCGCGCTGCCCCAAATAGGGAAGGCCAACCCGCCTTACCTGTCAATAAGGCAGGCGGAAGACCAACCGTTCTTGCAGTTCGTGGACAAGCTCAAGGAAGCCGTTGACGTGGCCCCGAACGTGCCGCCGGACATGAAGACAATCATGGTCAAGGAAATTGCTACGCAGAATGCTAATTCAACATGCAGAAAACTGCTCGCCACACTGGCGCCGGGAGCTTCATTGCTCAAAATGGTGGAACTTTGCTCCCGAGCACCCATGGAAATGGAGAGACAGAAGGCAAAAATCCACGCTACCGCATTGGCCGTTGCCCTGAGGCAAGTCGCCACGCAAGGGGGAGGCGGCCGGGGGACGGAGAAGTGCTACGCCTGCGGCCAAGCTGGACATTGGAAGAGAAACTGCCCTCGGAGGAGATCGACTAATGTCGGCCAAACGGACAACCCTGGGGGGGAACACCTGCCAGCGATGTGACAAGTTTGGACACAGGGCAAGTGAGTGCCGGTCAAAGTTCAAGAAGGACGGCACCCAGCTGTCGGGAAACCGGAGCAGCCGCGCCTGGGACGCGGCGAAAAAGTATCCCATGGTTGCCTCTTCAAACGCCACGCAGCCACAAGAGGGAGCGCAGGAGTCGATTTGGCCCTGGCAGAACCAATAACCATCACCGATGAGCAGGTCCATTTGGTGGATTCAGACGTTCGCGGCCCCTTGGGAGGGGGATTGTCAGCCCTGCTGATAGGGCGATCATCTGCTTCCAGGCAGGGCATATTTGTGATCCCTGGGTGTATTGACGCCGACCACCGTGGACCCATAAGAATCACGATAAAAGTTTTCTGTCCCCCTGTTACAATCCCTGCGAAAAGCAAAATTGCTCAATTAATTCCCTTTAAGTCCGCAGTCCCTCTTGCCGGAAAAGAAGCTCGACAGGGAGGGTTCGGATCCACGGGGACGCCCCTGGTCCTGTTCTCCACCACTATATCTTCAACCAGGCCCACTCGAAGAGTCACTATTACCTCCCCCGGAGACGGAACCAATCACCTGAAAGCTGAGATGATGATGGATACAGGTTCCGATGTCACCATAATACCTCGCGACTCTTGGCCGGCCGCTTGGGCGTTAGCAGATAGCACCACTGCGGTACAGGGGATCGGTGGGTCCGCCTCCACCTGGAGGAGTGCGAGGTTTGTAGAAATCTGCGATGAGGAGGGCCATCTGGGTGTAGTGAAACCCTACGTGATGGATACCCCGCTGTGGATTCTGGGCCGAGACCTTCTGTCTCAGTGGGGGCTAGTCCTTTCGTGCCCTTTTTAGCAGTGGCTGCTGCCGCAGCTTCTCCGTCCACGCTGAAAATCACCTGGAAAAGCGATGAACCGGTGTGGGTAGGGCAGTGGCCGTTATCAGAGGAGAAGTTAAGAGAAGTCAGCAAGCTGGTGGAGGAACAGCTGCAATTGGGGCATATTCAACCCTCAACGAGCCCATGGAACACACCCATTTTCACCATACAGAAGAAGTCAGGAAAATGGAGACTGCTACACGATCTGAGAGCTGTGAATGCGACAATGGAAGATATGGGAGCGTTGCAACCAGGACTACCATCGCCTGTCATGCTCCCGCGGGAGTGGAGTCTGCTGGTGATTGACCTAAAAGACTGTTTCTTTAGCATCTAGCATCCCTTTGCATTCGGAGGACTCGAAATGCTTTGCCTTCACAGTGCCGACGATAAATCGCTCTGGCCCTCGAGACGTTATCATGGTGGTTTTACCCCAAGGTATGAAAAACTCCCCCACGATATGTCAATGGTATGTAGACCGAGCTTTAGAACCCTGGAAGAGGAAACATCCAGAGGCTATTGTATACCACTACATGGACGATATACTAGTCGCAACGGAAGCCCCCTTGTCAGAAGAGAGCAGCAGAATTGAGCCAACAACTCCGAACCTGGGGTCTTACCATTGCCCTGAAAAGATCCGCGGCATGCGCCATGGAACTATCTTGGCATGGTCGTAACCGACGCGCAAGTCTACCCAATGAAGACTTCAATCACGCGAGAGGTATCAACGGTGAATGACGTGCAGAAGCTTCTAGGGGACATTCAGTGGATTCGCACCTATTGCGGATAACAAACGAAGAAATTCAACCATTGGTGGATCTGCTTAGGACAGCAGAGGTCCGGGGATCTGAGAACGCTATCCCCTCAAGCGCGGACGGCCGTGACCACATTGAGAGGAAACTGGAAATGCGCAAGCTTATCGTTATAATCCTGCGGAACCTATCGACATAGTCTGCTACAACAAACTCCAAGAAGTGGTAGGCATTATAGGGCAGACCAATAAGAGCAATCAGTTCACGATCCTGGAGTGGTGTTTTCGCCAGTCCGGCCACGCACGGTGGTCATGGCCAGAAAGGATGCTGTGGGAGAGCTGTTGCTGAAGACGAGACAGCGCGTCCGTACCATATCGGGAAGAGAACCGTCGCGGATCATCTTGCCGCTCGCCTCCCTGGACCTCGTATCCGAGTGGGTCCAACAGAGCGTTTCATTCGCCCTGGCGACGTGTGGGGTTCACCTTGACAACCACTATCCGAGACATCCCCTGCTGCACACGCAACTGATACTCGAGGAAAGGAGAGTAGTGGCGGACAGCCCCCTCGGAGACGCGAAGTCCGTTTTTATGGATGCTAGCGGTCGGACAAAGAAATACGGATACGAGTATGTGGGCGTACGAGGGGAATGGGCCCGAAAGATCGTGCAAGGCGCAGCCGAGCACTCCGTGCAAGTTTTAGAACTCATGGCGGCTGTGCTCGCGTTAAAAGACTTTGCCAAAGAGCCTATCAACCTCATAGTTGACTCCTTGTATGTGGCGGGGGTATTACAAAGATTGGACTCTGCCCTTATTGGACAAACTACCAATCCCAACATCCAGGCATTGTTGACTCGGGCAAGTGGCCATTTGAACTCTCGCGTTCAGCCACTCTGGTGCACGCACATCCGCAGTCATTCGGGGCTGCCAGGAATAATGGCGGAGGGCATCCAGCGAATAGATGCCCAAGTCTCGGCCGCCGGCGAAGAAAAATCTAAGATACAACTGGCGCAGCAATCCCATGCGTTCTTTCATCAGTCTGCCAGATCCCTGCAGAAAGAATTTCGCATCTCCAGAACAGAAAGCAGGGCCATAGTGGCCGCATGCCCTGACTGCGCACGTATTCCCCCTTTACAGACGACTGGGGCGAACCCGTGCGGGCTGGAACCCCGCCAGATATGGCCGACCGATGTCACGGAAGTCCCCGCCTTTGGACGATTGCGTTTTGTACGTGTCTCGGTCGACACCTTCAGTAAAATGACCTGGGCCACTGCCACAACTTCTACACGCTTTACCGCCTGCCGTCTGCATTGGATGCAGGCCTTTGCCGCATTGGGAAGGCCTGATCGAATTAAGACGGACAACGGACCCGCCTATACCAGCGTGGCATGTGCCGCCTTCATGAAGGACTGGGACATCACACACCTCACGGGGGCCCCCTACAATTCCACTGGTCAGGCCATCGTGGAGCGCCGTCATCAAGATTTAAAACGTCTTTTCGCTGTATTGAAAAAAAGAGGGGGAGCTAACCCTCCCCGTCCATGACATTGTAGCAAAGGCCTGCTATGTGTTAAATTGGCGCAACCTTATCGAAATAGACCAAGGGGAGTTGGTCAGCCCGGGGGCACGACATGCGCAGACCACGAGGCCCATTAAAACGCTCATGTCCCGATGGGTACCACAAACAAACTCATGGCAGGGACCTGTGGAGTTACTAACTTGGGGCCGAGGGAATGCTTGTGTCATTGCAGGTACTGGTATGGAGTGGATACCCGCAAAGTGGGTCCGACCGTGGTTGAAGAAGAGTAATGCTGGGCCTGCGGACGGCTACTCACCGGAGACAGCTCGCGAGTCAGCTGCTACCTGCGCTTGAAGACCCACGGCAGGAGCTGAGGGCTCTTGACAGAGGACGAAACAAATAAGCACCATCCTTACCCGGAACGAACGGGACTGTGATTGTAATCGTGCTGCCATGACTGGGCACGAACAAAAGAGTATTGGGGGTGTTGGTGGAAGGGCGGCCCTAAGCCATACTTACAGGCAGCGTAATCAGTTTGAGCAGCCTGAGCGCGGCAATACACACACTTAACAATCCAAGGAAAAATGTGTGGCTTACGATCGTGAACAGGACCGGCCAGACATCATTCTGCCTGTCTATGGGCAAGGTGGGCGACCCTTTCAGGACATGTTTTTTCGGTGTCCCCACCTGGAGAGCAGAGGAATTCAAGGCATATGTTAATAACGAGACAACCCTGAACTTCACAGCTGTTAATAAGACGATAACGGCCCCAGGGTTAAACGAGTGGCAACGTGATGGGGGGTGGCAGTGTCACATTATCCTGGCCCTGAATGAGACCCTAGCGTCAGACCCTGAGGAGTTGGATCTCCTTGGCTGTACGACGGCCAACGCCTCAGAGAGCGGTACTGGCGGGTATGTCAGCTTCCCCCCCCCCAACAGAAAAGCTCAATCTGCCCTCGTCAGAATGGGCGACTTTGAACTCTGCCATAGACGCAAGCAGCGTCCAGGGACAGATGTATTCAAACTGCAATGCGACAAACCACACCACACCAAAGGCGCTGCCGCCTGGGGTGTTCTTGATTTGCGGAGATAGAGCCTGGAACGGAGTACCGCGCATCCTGAGAGGGGGGTCCGTGCTATCTGGGGCGGTTGAGCTTATTCCACCCCAACCTCACTCAGCTGCAGAACTTGACTAGCAGGCGGGCTAAAAGGAGCGTTGCATGAGCTAGCATGTAGCAATGTTGGCGACCCCGTTTTTTGGTCAGAATTCCGGCAGCTGGTGACCGCCACGCTACTGCCAGGAGCCGCTGGGCTTAAGGCGATGAAATTGGCGGAGCAACTGGCCTGTTGGACCAAAAATGAGTTAAAAATTACATCGCGAGTGCTAGATGAGAGGTCCCAGGATGTGCTGAGCGTAAACCACGCTGTGCTACAAAACAGGGCCGCCATAGACTTCTTAGTCTTAGCTCACGGTCATGGGTGTGAAGAGTTTGAAGGAATGTGCTGTCTAAATCTTACAGACCACTCGCAATCAATCCATGAGCATATAAGAAATATTCAGAATGGGCTACATGAACTAAAGCAGGAGAATGGCCTTGGGTTTGACGGGTGGCTTCGGGGGCTGGGGATCGGGCCCTGGCTGGCGGAAGGACTGAAACAGCTGATTACCATAGGTGTCGTAGTTATGCTCCTATTGATTTGTGAGCCTTGCGTACTGCAATGCATCCTAGCTCGGGTACAGAAAATGGTTGATCTATTATTTGAAAAAAGAGGGGGAGGTGTTGGGGTCCTTGCAGTGCTTCACAACAATAATCTGTGAGGATCCCTGCGGCTATGTGAATTGTCCTTGAGCATTCCTAGACCATTACAGAAGGGGAAGATAAGTAGTGGTAAATAAGTAAAGGAGGGGGCTGATAAGACCCTCCACGTGAAGAGCAACTTTGCACCAATCGTGTATTCGCTTTAGGCGCGTGAACAGAAACTGTAAACCAATCATATTAAGGCAAACGCCGCGTGCTTCATAGCAGCTAACCAATCATAGTGGCCAAGGCGCGGCGTGCCTGCATGCCACGACTGCACAAACATATATAAGATGGGCACATTGCTGAATAAACTTGGGGTTGAATCTGCATTCTGTGACTGCGTATGATTCTTTCCCGCTACTCTCGCGGACCACAACAGTTAGTTATTCTGCGAGGGAGCGAAGAGATGCAGCGCTTAGTTAGTTCTCCAGGCCCTGAACACATGCGACGGTTGACTTGTTGGCAACGCAGCGAGGAGACGCAGCGGTCTGCTTGTTGGTGAGGCAGCGGAGAAATGCAGCGCTTTGCTTGATGGCGAGGCAGTGAACAGAGAGAGCAGTTTGCTTTTTGCGAGGCAGCGAAGAGACGCAGCAGTCTGCTCGTTTGCCAGGCAGCGAAGAGATTCAGCAGTCTCCTTTTTGGTGAGACAGCGAACATCCACAGTGGTTCCTCATTCTGCGAGGCAGCGAACAGGCGCAGCAGTTTGCTTGTTCACCAGGGAGCGAACAGCTTAGGCAGTCTCCTTGTTTGCGAGAGAGCGAACTTCCACCGTAGTTCCTCATTCTACGAGCAGCCAAGAGACGCAGCGGTCTGCTTGTTCGCCAGGCAGCGAACAGATTCGGCAGTCTCCTTGTTTGCGAGACAGCGAACATCCACACTGGGTCCTCATTCTGCGAGGCAGCGAAGAGACGCAGTGCTTTGCTTGTCCACCAGGTGGCGCAGTGGCATCACGGATTGCTTTTTCGCCTGGAAGCGAAGCGAGGCAGCACTTTGCTAGCTGGCGAGGCAGCGAAGACATGCAGCGGTGTGCTTGTTGGCCAGGCGGCGAAGCGACGCTGCAGTCCGCTTGTTGGCGAAGCAGTTGAAGAGATTCTGCCCACTGCGTGTTCGCGACGCCTCCAATAGGGGCAGCGGACTGCTTGTTGGCGAGGCGGGAAGAGATGCAGCACTTCCTTCTTTTGGCAGGCATCAAAGAGACGCAGCGGTTAGTTAGTGCGCGAGGCGGCAAAGAGACACAAGGGCTTGCTGGTCTGCGAGGCGGCGAAGAGACGCAGTTGTTGAGTAGTCGGCGAGGTGGCGTAGCGGCGCCGCGGTTTGCTTTAGCAGGCGGCAGCCAAGAGACACAGCGGTTTGCTTGTTGGCGAGGAGGGGAAGACACGCAGCGGTTCCTTAGTTTGCAAGGCAAGGCACAGACGTAGTCATAAGTTAGTGTGCGAGGCAGCGAAGAGACGCCGAGGTCAGTTAGTTTGCGAGGGAGCAAAGAGACGCAGCGGTTAGTTAGTTGGCGAGGCAGCGAACACATAGAGCGGCTTGCTTGTTTGCGAGGTAGGGAAGAGCCACGGTCGTGTGCTGTTTTGTGAGTAGGCGAATAGACGCAGTGATGTGCTCTTTTGCGAGAGAGCGAAGAGAACCGGTGGTCTGCTTCCTCTCCAGGCAGCGAAGAGACGGAGCGGTTTGCTTGTTCGCCAGGCAGTGCACAGATGAGGCAGTCTCCTTGTTTGTGAGACAGCGAACATCCACAGTGGTCACTCATTCTGCGAGGCAGCCAAGAGGCACAGCGGTCTGCTTGTTCGCCAGGCAGCGAAGAGACGAAGCGGTTTGTTTTGGGGCCCTTGCGGTGCTTCAGAACAATAATCTATATGAGATATAGAGCATGGAACTAACACTGTTTAGGATTAATTGATTAGCACAACTTGCTTAGCATTAGTAGCTAAATTTGCTGAAGCCTTAGGCCTCAGGCTATAGCCACTTCTACGTGCTTTGAAGTAGTCCACCAAGGACACTGGTGCAGCTGGAAATGATACATCCTGAGAAAGTACAGATAAACTAGCAGAAGCCAGTGGGAACCAAGGTTAAGGGCTAGAGAGCTTTGCTAAATAAGTAGCAAGGTACAAGGCATGATCGCTGCGTGAGTGATCGGTGCCATGATTGGCTACCTGTGACATAATCTGCATGGTGATTGGCCTAGCAAAGTGTACGACTGCACAAACATATATAAGATGGGCAAATTGCCGAATAAAGTTGGAATTGAATCTGCATTCTGTGAGTGCGTATGATTCTTTCCCGTCGCTCCCGCGGACCGCGACATCTGGTGACCCCGACGTGATACTGCGAAGGAGAAGCCGGCTTTGCTAAGAGTTCGAGTAACGGGAGTGGATACCGCCCGGTAGGCTCGTGCCCGGGGAAAACGAGCCTGGCCGTCCGAAGAAAGACGGGAAAAAGAAAAGTCGTAGCTACGCAACTCTTCTGACGGGTGAGTCGGGCGCCCTTGTGAGGCGGCGGGCGGTATGGGAAACGCTGTATCAGCGGTAGAAAAGGCCACGTTGGAAAAATTGTTGCAAGTGGCAGCACAAACAGAGCGACAGGTGGAGCGCCAGGCGCTGGTGGACTTGCTGTGGTGGAGAAGGCGGCGCGGTTTGTTACGGGAGTCCAGCCAGGTCTTTAGCGCAGAAGCCTGGAAGGAGGTTGGGAAGGAACTGTGGGAATCCATCCAAAACGGAGAAAAAGAGGCCAGGCATCTGGCCAAAACATATCGAGACGTGTGGCTCATGATCGAACAGCTGCACGGGGAGGCACAGGCGACCGCCGCCATACGGAGGGCGCTGCAGGCGGAGCCCCCTGCGGCAGCACTTTCGCCGGGGAATGAGGACGAGGGAGCGGAGTACGCGGTGCCCATCTTTGATACACCATCCTCGGGGGGGCCCTCGGTGGTAGATGAGCCCTCCCCGCCATGTGCGGCACCTCTCTCTAAGCTAGAGCGGGAGGCTTGGGGGACTGGCACAGGATATGAGGACTTGCCACCGTACAAGAAAGGGGACGTTGCTGACGCCTTTGCCGCCCCCCCCCCCCGAACCGTCCACTCCCCCCATGGAAGTGGATCCGGCCGCTGTGCCATTACCTGAGGAGGAAAGCGTTGATCTGACTGAATATTCAAAAAAAATGGAGGAACTGTTGGAGGAAATGAGGAGGTTGGATGGGGGGGGGGGTCGAAAAAGGCGCATGTGAGGGAGGCGTATAAGAAGGCGCATCAGGCCATTGTGGACGGCCTGAAAGCGGTTGAGGAACGGTTCTCCGGGGATCCTGCCGGCGGATCCCAGGAGAACCAAGAGATCGCCCCCAGAGACTGGGTGATTACCAACGTACTCAAAGGGACGTGGTCCCTTGAGCAGGCGGAGCAGCATCTGCAAGCCTGGAAAAAAAACCCTTTAACACAAAAGGAGTATCGAACGATTTTGGACCGTTTACCGAGAGCACCGGAGAAAGCCCCGCCACCTAGGGACCCTGACTTTGACATGGCAAAAAGGTGGCGCGGGATCATTCAGAATGCTGAACTGGTTGGGGACATGCAGTTTTTCCCTATAGTAGCCCCGGTGGTGACCACGGGTCAGGGACAGACGAGGTGGGAGCCTCTGGATTGGCAAGTGGCAACAAAGCTGCAACAGTTGGTAATGCAGTACGGGATAAACAACCACCAAGTGCAAGCGCAGCTGAGAGCCCTGGTGAAATATCAAAACTTGGTGCCGAGCGACATTCGCGCCCTTGCAGAACTGATTCTGGGGCCCACTTCCTTACAGGTGCTTTTGAATAAATGGCAGGAACTGCTTGAGCAGTGCCAAGCATCCAACTTGGACTTACCGGCAGATGACCCGTTACGTGCGGCGTCCATGGACACGCTGATGGGCAGCGGGGCCTTTAGGGACCCCGCTCGACAGGCAGCACTGCATCCCCGAGTTCTAATGCAGTCGAAGAACGCTGCCTTGGAGGCATTGGCCGCGCTGCCCCAAATAGGGAAGGCCAACCCGCCTTACCTGTCAATAAGGCAGGCGGAAGACCAACCGTTCTTGCAGTTCGTGGACAAGCTCAAGGAAGCCGTTGACGTGGCCCCGAACGTGCCGCCGGACATGAAGACAATCATGGTCAAGGAAATTGCTACGCAGAATGCTAATTCAACATGCAGAAAACTGCTCGCCACACTGGCGCCGGGAGCTTCATTGCTCAAAATGGTGGAACTTTGCTCCCGAGCACCCATGGAAATGGAGAGACAGAAGGCAAAAATCCACGCTACCGCATTGGCCGTTGCCCTGAGGCAAGTCGCCACGCAAGGGGGAGGCGGCCGGGGGACGGAGAAGTGCTACGCCTGCGGCCAAGCTGGACATTGGAAGAGAAACTGCCCTCGGAGGAGATCGACTAATGTCGGCCAAACGGACAACCCTGGGGGGGAACACCTGCCAGCGATGTGACAAGTTTGGACACAGGGCAAGTGAGTGCCGGTCAAAGTTCAAGAAGGACGGCACCCAGCTGTCGGGAAACCGGAGCAGCCGCGCCTGGGACGCGGCGAAAAAGTATCCCATGGTTGCCTCTTCAAACGCCACGCAGCCACAAGAGGGAGCGCAGGAGTCGATTTGGCCCTGGCAGAACCAATAACCATCACCGATGAGCAGGTCCATTTGGTGGATTCAGACGTTCGCGGCCCCTTGGGAGGGGGATTGTCAGCCCTGCTGATAGGGCGATCATCTGCTTCCAGGCAGGGCATATTTGTGATCCCTGGGTGTATTGACGCCGACCACCGTGGACCCATAAGAATCACGATAAAAGTTTTCTGTCCCCCTGTTACAATCCCTGCGAAAAGCAAAATTGCTCAATTAATTCCCTTTAAGTCCGCAGTCCCTCTTGCCGGAAAAGAAGCTCGACAGGGAGGGTTCGGATCCACGGGGACGCCCCTGGTCCTGTTCTCCACCACTATATCTTCAACCAGGCCCACTCGAAGAGTCACTATTACCTCCCCCGGAGACGGAACCAATCACCTGAAAGCTGAGATGATGATGGATACAGGTTCCGATGTCACCATAATACCTCGCGACTCTTGGCCGGCCGCTTGGGCGTTAGCAGATAGCACCACTGCGGTACAGGGGATCGGTGGGTCCGCCTCCACCTGGAGGAGTGCGAGGTTTGTAGAAATCTGCGATGAGGAGGGCCATCTGGGTGTAGTGAAACCCTACGTGATGGATACCCCGCTGTGGATTCTGGGCCGAGACCTTCTGTCTCAGTGGGGGCTAGTCCTTTCGTGCCCTTTTTAGCAGTGGCTGCTGCCGCAGCTTCTCCGTCCACGCTGAAAATCACCTGGAAAAGCGATGAACCGGTGTGGGTAGGGCAGTGGCCGTTATCAGAGGAGAAGTTAAGAGAAGTCAGCAAGCTGGTGGAGGAACAGCTGCAATTGGGGCATATTCAACCCTCAACGAGCCCATGGAACACACCCATTTTCACCATACAGAAGAAGTCAGGAAAATGGAGACTGCTACACGATCTGAGAGCTGTGAATGCGACAATGGAAGATATGGGAGCGTTGCAACCAGGACTACCATCGCCTGTCATGCTCCCGCGGGAGTGGAGTCTGCTGGTGATTGACCTAAAAGACTGTTTCTTTAGCATCCCTTTGCATTCGGAGGACTCGAAATGCTTTGCCTTCACAGTGCCGACGATAAATCGCTCTGGCCCCTCGAGACGTTATCAATGGGTGGTTTTACCCCAAGGTATGAAAAACTCCCCCACGATATGTCAATGGTATGTAGACCGAGCTTTAGAACCCTGGAAGAGGAAACATCCAGAGGCTATTGTATACCACTACATGGACGATATACTAGTCGCAACGGAAGCCCCCTTGTCAGAAGAGAGCCAGCAGGAATTGAGCCAACAACTCCGAACCTGGGGTCTTACCATTGCCCCTGAAAAGATCCAGCGGCATGCGCCATGGAACTATCTTGGCATGGTCGTAACCGACGCGCAAGTCTACCCAATGAAGACTTCAATCACGCGAGAGGTATCAACGGTGAATGACGTGCAGAAGCTTCTAGGGGACATTCAGTGGATTCGCACCTATTGCGGAATAACAAACGAAGAAATTCAACCATTGGTGGATCTGCTTAGGGACAGCAGAGGTCCCGGGGATCTGAGAACGCTATCCCCTCAAGCGCGGACGGCCGTGACCAACATTGAGAGGAAACTGGGAAATGCGCAAGCTTATCGTTATAATCCTGCGGAACCTATCGACATAGTCTGCTACAACAAACTCCAAGAAGTGGTAGGCATTATAGGGCAGACCAATAAGAGCAATCAGTTCACGATCCTGGAGTGGGTGTTTTCGCCAGTCCGGCCACGCACGGTGGTCATGGCCAGAAAGGATGCTGTGGGAGAGCTGTTGCTGAAGACGAGACAGCGCGTCCGTACCATATCGGGAAGAGAACCGTCGCGGATCATCTTGCCGCTCGCCTCCCTGGACCTCGTATCCGAGTGGGTCCAACAGAGCGTTTCATTCGCCCTGGCGACGTGTGGGGTTCACCTTGACAACCACTATCCGAGACATCCCCTGCTGCACACGCAACTGATACTCGAGGAAAGGAGAGTAGTGGCGGACAGCCCCCTCGGAGACGCGAAGTCCGTTTTTATGGATGCTAGCGGTCGGACAAAGAAATACGGATACGAGTATGTGGGCGTACGAGGGGAATGGGCCCGAAAGATCGTGCAAGGCGCAGCCGAGCACTCCGTGCAAGTTTTAGAACTCATGGCGGCTGTGCTCGCGTTAAAAGACTTTGCCAAAGAGCCTATCAACCTCATAGTTGACTCCTTGTATGTGGCGGGGGTATTACAAAGATTGGACTCTGCCCTTATTGGACAAACTACCAATCCCAACATCCAGGCATTGTTGACTCGGGCAAGTGGCCATTTGAACTCTCGCGTTCAGCCACTCTGGTGCACGCACATCCGCAGTCATTCGGGGCTGCCAGGAATAATGGCGGAGGGCATCCAGCGAATAGATGCCCAAGTCTCGGCCGCCGGCGAAGAAAAATCTAAGATACAACTGGCGCAGCAATCCCATGCGTTCTTTCATCAGTCTGCCAGATCCCTGCAGAAAGAATTTCGCATCTCCAGAACAGAAAGCAGGGCCATAGTGGCCGCATGCCCTGACTGCGCACGTATTCCCCCTTTACAGACGACTGGGGCGAACCCGTGCGGGCTGGAACCCCGCCAGATATGGCCGACCGATGTCACGGAAGTCCCCGCCTTTGGACGATTGCGTTTTGTACGTGTCTCGGTCGACACCTTCAGTAAAATGACCTGGGCCACTGCCACAACTTCTACACGCTTTACCGCCTGCCGTCTGCATTGGATGCAGGCCTTTGCCGCATTGGGAAGGCCTGATCGAATTAAGACGGACAACGGACCCGCCTATACCAGCGTGGCATGTGCCGCCTTCATGAAGGACTGGGACATCACACACCTCACGGGGGCCCCCTACAATTCCACTGGTCAGGCCATCGTGGAGCGCCGTCATCAAGATTTAAAACGTCTTTTCGCTGTATTGAAAAAAAGAGGGGGAGCTAACCCTCCCCGTCCATGACATTGTAGCAAAGGCCTGCTATGTGTTAAATTGGCGCAACCTTATCGAAATAGACCAAGGGGAGTTGGTCAGCCCGGGGGCACGACATGCGCAGACCACGAGGCCCATTAAAACGCTCATGTCCCGATGGGTACCACAAACAAACTCATGGCAGGGACCTGTGGAGTTACTAACTTGGGGCCGAGGGAATGCTTGTGTCATTGCAGGTACTGGTATGGAGTGGATACCCGCAAAGTGGGTCCGACCGTGGTTGAAGAAGAGTAATGCTGGGCCTGCGGACGGCTACTCACCGGAGACAGCTCGCGAGTCAGCTGCTACCTGCGCTTGAAGACCCACGGCAGGAGCTGAGGGCTCTTGACAGAGGACGAAACAAATAAGCACCATCCTTACCCGGAACGAACGGGACTGTGATTGTAATCGTGCTGCCATGACTGGGCACGAACAAAAGAGTATTGGGGGTGTTGGTGGAAGGGCGGCCCTAAGCCATACTTACAGGCAGCGTAATCAGTTTGAGCAGCCTGAGCGCGGCAATACACACACTTAACAATCCAAGGAAAAATGTGTGGCTTACGATCGTGAACAGGACCGGCCAGACATCATTCTGCCTGTCTATGGGCAAGGTGGGCGACCCTTTCAGGACATGTTTTTTCGGTGTCCCCACCTGGAGAGCAGAGGAATTCAAGGCATATGTTAATAACGAGACAACCCTGAACTTCACAGCTGTTAATAAGACGATAACGGCCCCAGGGTTAAACGAGTGGCAACGTGATGGGGGGTGGCAGTGTCACATTATCCTGGCCCTGAATGAGACCCTAGCGTCAGACCCTGAGGAGTTGGATCTCCTTGGCTGTACGACGGCCAACGCCTCAGAGAGCGGTACTGGCGGGTATGTCAGCTTCCCCCCCCCCCAACAGAAAAGCTCAATCTGCCCTCGTCAGAATGGGCGACTTTGAACTCTGCCATAGACGCAAGCAGCGTCCAGGGACAGATGTATTCAAACTGCAATGCGACAAACCACACCACACCAAAGGCGCTGCCGCCTGGGGTGTTCTTGATTTGCGGAGATAGAGCCTGGAACGGAGTACCGCGCATCCTGAGAGGGGGGTCCGTGCTATCTGGGGCGGTTGAGCTTATTCCACCCCAACCTCACTCAGCTGCAGAACTTGACTAGCAGGCGGGCTAAAAGGAGCGTTGCATGAGCTAGCATGTAGCAATGTTGGCGACCCCGTTTTTTGGTCAGAATTCCGGCAGCTGGTGACCGCCACGCTACTGCCAGGAGCCGCTGGGCTTAAGGCGATGAAATTGGCGGAGCAACTGGCCTGTTGGACCAAAAATGAGTTAAAAATTACATCGCGAGTGCTAGATGAGAGGTCCCAGGATGTGCTGAGCGTAAACCACGCTGTGCTACAAAACAGGGCCGCCATAGACTTCTTAGTCTTAGCTCACGGTCATGGGTGTGAAGAGTTTGAAGGAATGTGCTGTCTAAATCTTACAGACCACTCGCAATCAATCCATGAGCATATAAGAAATATTCAGAATGGGCTACATGAACTAAAGCAGGAGAATGGCCTTGGGTTTGACGGGTGGCTTCGGGGGCTGGGGATCGGGCCCTGGCTGGCGGAAGGACTGAAACAGCTGATTACCATAGGTGTCGTAGTTATGCTCCTATTGATTTGTGAGCCTTGCGTACTGCAATGCATCCTAGCTCGGGTACAGAAAATGGTTGATCTATTATTTGAAAAAAGAGGGGGAGGTGTTGGGGTCCTTGCAGTGCTTCACAACAATAATCTGTGAGGATCCCTGCGGCTATGTGAATTGTCCTTGAGCATTCCTAGACCATTACAGAAGGGGAAGATAAGTAGTGGTAAATAAGTAAAGGAGGGGGCTGATAAGACCCTCCACGTGAAGAGCAACTTTGCACCAATCGTGTATTCGCTTTAGGCGCGTGAACAGAAACTGTAAACCAATCATATTAAGGCAAACGCCGCGTGCTTCATAGCAGCTAACCAATCATAGTGGCCAAGGCGCGGCGTGCCTGCATGCCACGACTGCACAAACATATATAAGATGGGCACATTGCTGAATAAACTTGGGGTTGAATCTGCATTCTGTGACTGCGTATGATTCTTTCCCGCTACTCTCGCGGACCACAACAGTTAGTTATTCTGCGAGGGAGCGAAGAGATGCAGCGCTTAGTTAGTTCTCCAGGCCCTGAACACATGCGACGGTTGACTTGTTGGCAACGCAGCGAGGAGACGCAGCGGTCTGCTTGTTGGTGAGGCAGCGGAGAAATGCAGCGCTTTGCTTGATGGCGAGGCAGTGAACAGAGAGAGCAGTTTGCTTTTTGCGAGGCAGCGAAGAGACGCAGCAGTCTGCTCGTTTGCCAGGCAGCGAAGAGATTCAGCAGTCTCCTTTTTGGTGAGACAGCGAACATCCACAGTGGTTCCTCATTCTGCGAGGCAGCGAACAGGCGCAGCAGTTTGCTTGTTCACCAGGGAGCGAACAGCTTAGGCAGTCTCCTTGTTTGCGAGAGAGCGAACTTCCACCGTAGTTCCTCATTCTACGAGCAGCCAAGAGACGCAGCGGTCTGCTTGTTCGCCAGGCAGCGAACAGATTCGGCAGTCTCCTTGTTTGCGAGACAGCGAACATCCACACTGGGTCCTCATTCTGCGAGGCAGCGAAGAGACGCAGTGCTTTGCTTGTCCACCAGGTGGCGCAGTGGCATCACGGATTGCTTTTTCGCCTGGAAGCGAAGCGAGGCAGCACTTTGCTAGCTGGCGAGGCAGCGAAGACATGCAGCGGTGTGCTTGTTGGCCAGGCGGCGAAGCGACGCTGCAGTCCGCTTGTTGGCGAAGCAGTTGAAGAGATTCTGCCCACTGCGTGTTCGCGACGCCTCCAATAGGGGCAGCGGACTGCTTGTTGGCGAGGCGGGAAGAGATGCAGCACTTCCTTCTTTTGGCAGGCATCAAAGAGACGCAGCGGTTAGTTAGTGCGCGAGGCGGCAAAGAGACACAAGGGCTTGCTGGTCTGCGAGGCGGCGAAGAGACGCAGTTGTTGAGTAGTCGGCGAGGTGGCGTAGCGGCGCCGCGGTTTGCTTTAGCAGGCGGCAGCCAAGAGACACAGCGGTTTGCTTGTTGGCGAGGAGGGGAAGACACGCAGCGGTTCCTTAGTTTGCAAGGCAAGGCACAGACGTAGTCATAAGTTAGTGTGCGAGGCAGCGAAGAGACGCCGAGGTCAGTTAGTTTGCGAGGGAGCAAAGAGACGCAGCGGTTAGTTAGTTGGCGAGGCAGCGAACACATAGAGCGGCTTGCTTGTTTGCGAGGTAGGGAAGAGCCACGGTCGTGTGCTGTTTTGTGAGTAGGCGAATAGACGCAGTGATGTGCTCTTTTGCGAGAGAGCGAAGAGAACCGGTGGTCTGCTTCCTCTCCAGGCAGCGAAGAGACGGAGCGGTTTGCTTGTTCGCCAGGCAGTGCACAGATGAGGCAGTCTCCTTGTTTGTGAGACAGCGAACATCCACAGTGGTCACTCATTCTGCGAGGCAGCCAAGAGGCACAGCGGTCTGCTTGTTCGCCAGGCAGCGAAGAGACGAAGCGGTTTGTTTTGGGGCCCTTGCGGTGCTTCAGAACAATAATCTATATGAGATATAGAGCATGGAACTAACACTGTTTAGGATTAATTGATTAGCACAACTTGCTTAGCATTAGTAGCTAAATTTGCTGAAGCCTTAGGCCTCAGGCTATAGCCACTTCTACGTGCTTTGAAGTAGTCCACCAAGGACACTGGTGCAGCTGGAAATGATACATCCTGAGAAAGTACAGATAAACTAGCAGAAGCCAGTGGGAACCAAGGTTAAGGGCTAGAGAGCTTTGCTAAATAAGTAGCAAGGTACAAGGCATGATCGCTGCGTGAGTGATCGGTGCCATGATTGGCTACCTGTGACATAATCTGCATGGTGATTGGCCTAGCAAAGTGTACGACTGCACAAACATATATAAGATGGGCAAATTGCCGAATAAAGTTGGAATTGAATCTGCATTCTGTGAGTGCGTATGATTCTTTCCCGTCGCTCCCGCGGACCGCGACATCTGGTGACCCCGACGTGATACTGCGAAGGAGAAGCCGGCTTTGCTAAGAGTTCGAGTAACGGGAGTGGATACCGCCCGGTAGGCTCGTGCCCGGGGAAAACGAGCCTGGCCGTCCGAAGAAAGACGGGAAAAAGAAAAGTCGTAGCTACGCAACTCTTCTGACGGGTGAGTCGGGCGCCCTTGTGAGGCGGCGGGCGGTATGGGAAACGCTGTATCAGCGGTAGAAAAGGCCACGTTGGAAAAATTGTTGCAAGTGGCAGCACAAACAGAGCGACAGGTGGAGCGCCAGGCGCTGGTGGACTTGCTGTGGTGGAGAAGGCGGCGCGGTTTGTTACGGGAGTCCAGCCAGGTCTTTAGCGCAGAAGCCTGGAAGGAGGTTGGGAAGGAACTGTGGGAATCCATCCAAAACGGAGAAAAAGAGGCCAGGCATCTGGCCAAAACATATCGAGACGTGCGGCTCATGATCGAACAGCTGCACGGGGAGGCACAGGCGACCGCCGCCATACGGAGGGCGCTGCAGGCGGAGCCCCCTGCGGCAGCACTTTCGCCGGGGAATGAGGACGAGGGAGCGGAGTACGCGGTGCCCATCTTTGATACACCATCCTCGGGGGGGGCCCTCGGTGGTAGATGAGCCCTCCCCGCCATGTGCGGCACCTCTCTCTAAGCTAGAGCGGGAGGCTTGGGGGACTGGCACAGGATATGAGGACTTGCCACCGTACAAGAAAGGGGACGTTGCTGACGCCTTTGCCGCCCCCCCCCCGAACCGTCCACTCCCCCCATGGAAGTGGATCCGGCCGCTGTGCCATTACCTGAGGAGGAAAGCGTTGATCTGACTGAATATTCAAAAAAAATGGAGGAACTGTTGGAGGAAATGAGGAGGTTGGATGGGGGGGGGGGTCGAAAAAGGCGCATGTGAGGGAGGCGTATAAGAAGGCGCATCAGGCCATTGTGGACGGCCTGAAAGCGGTTGAGGAACGGTTCTCCGGGGATCCTGCCGGCGGATCCCAGGAGAACCAAGAGATCGCCCCCAGAGACTGGGTGATTACCAACGTACTCAAAGGGACGTGGTCCCTTGAGCAGGCGGAGCAGCATCTGCAAGCCTGGAAAAAAAACCCTTTAACACAAAAGGAGTATCGAACGATTTTGGACCGTTTACCGAGAGCACCGGAGAAAGCCCCGCCACCTAGGGACCCTGACTTTGACATGGCAAAAAGGTGGCGCGGGATCATTCAGAATGCTGAACTGGTTGGGGACATGCAGTTTTTCCCTATAGTAGCCCCGGTGGTGACCACGGGTCAGGGACAGACGAGGTGGGAGCCTCTGGATTGGCAAGTGGCAACAAAGCTGCAACAGTTGGTAATGCAGTACGGGATAAACAACCACCAAGTGCAAGCGCAGCTGAGAGCCCTGGTGAAATATCAAAACTTGGTGCCGAGCGACATTCGCGCCCTTGCAGAACTGATTCTGGGGCCCACTTCCTTACAGGTGCTTTTGAATAAATGGCAGGAACTGCTTGAGCAGTGCCAAGCATCCAACTTGGACTTACCGGCAGATGACCCGTTACGTGCGGCGTCCATGGACACGCTGATGGGCAGCGGGGCCTTTAGGGACCCCGCTCGACAGGCAGCACTGCATCCCCGAGTTCTAATGCAGTCGAAGAACGCTGCCTTGGAGGCATTGGCCGCGCTGCCCCAAATAGGGAAGGCCAACCCGCCTTACCTGTCAATAAGGCAGGCGGAAGACCAACCGTTCTTGCAGTTCGTGGACAAGCTCAAGGAAGCCGTTGACGTGGCCCCGAACGTGCCGCCGGACATGAAGACAATCATGGTCAAGGAAATTGCTACGCAGAATGCTAATTCAACATGCAGAAAACTGCTCGCCACACTGGCGCCGGGAGCTTCATTGCTCAAAATGGTGGAACTTTGCTCCCGAGCACCCATGGAAATGGAGAGACAGAAGGCAAAAATCCACGCTACCGCATTGGCCGTTGCCCTGAGGCAAGTCGCCACGCAAGGGGGAGGCGGCCGGGGGACGGAGAAGTGCTACGCCTGCGGCCAAGCTGGACATTGGAAGAGAAACTGCCCTCGGAGGAGATCGACTAATGTCGGCCAAACGGACAACCCTGGGGGGGAACACCTGCCAGCGATGTGACAAGTTTGGACACAGGGCAAGTGAGTGCCGGTCAAAGTTCAAGAAGGACGGCACCCAGCTGTCGGGAAACCGGAGCAGCCGCGCCTGGGACGCGGCGAAAAAGTATCCCATGGTTGCCTCTTCAAACGCCACGCAGCCACAAGAGGGAGCGCAGGAGTCGATTTGGCCCTGGCAGAACCAATAACCATCACCGATGAGCAGGTCCATTTGGTGGATTCAGACGTTCGCGGCCCCTTGGGAGGGGGATTGTCAGCCCTGCTGATAGGGCGATCATCTGCTTCCAGGCAGGGCATATTTGTGATCCCTGGGTGTATTGACGCCGACCACCGTGGACCCATAAGAATCACGATAAAAGTTTTCTGTCCCCCTGTTACAATCCCTGCGAAAAGCAAAATTGCTCAATTAATTCCCTTTAAGTCCGCAGTCCCTCTTGCCGGAAAAGAAGCTCGACAGGGAGGGTTCGGATCCACGGGGACGCCCCTGGTCCTGTTCTCCACCACTATATCTTCAACCAGGCCCACTCGAAGAGTCACTATTACCTCCCCCGGAGACGGAACCAATCACCTGAAAGCTGAGATGATGATGGATACAGGTTCCGATGTCACCATAATACCTCGCGACTCTTGGCCGGCCGCTTGGGCGTTAGCAGATAGCACCACTGCGGTACAGGGGATCGGTGGGTCCGCCTCCACCTGGAGGAGTGCGAGGTTTGTAGAAATCTGCGATGAGGAGGGCCATCTGGGTGTAGTGAAACCCTACGTGATGGATACCCCGCTGTGGATTCTGGGCCGAGACCTTCTGTCTCAGTGGGGGCTAGTCCTTTCGTGCCCTTTTTAGCAGTGGCTGCTGCCGCAGCTTCTCCGTCCACGCTGAAAATCACCTGGAAAAGCGATGAACCGGTGTGGGTAGGGCAGTGGCCGTTATCAGAGGAGAAGTTAAGAGAAGTCAGCAAGCTGGTGGAGGAACAGCTGCAATTGGGGCATATTCAACCCTCAACGAGCCCATGGAACACACCCATTTTCACCATACAGAAGAAGTCAGGAAAATGGAGACTGCTACACGATCTGAGAGCTGTGAATGCGACAATGGAAGATATGGGAGCGTTGCAACCAGGACTACCATCGCCTGTCATGCTCCCGCGGGAGTGGAGTCTGCTGGTGATTGACCTAAAAGACTGTTTCTTTAGCATCCCTTTGCATTCGGAGGACTCGAAATGCTTTGCCTTCACAGTGCCGACGATAAATCGCTCTGGCCCCTCGAGACGTTATCAATGGGTGGTTTTACCCCAAGGTATGAAAAACTCCCCCACGATATGTCAATGGTATGTAGACCGAGCTTTAGAACCCTGGAAGAGGAAACATCCAGAGGCTATTGTATACCACTACATGGACGATATACTAGTCGCAACGGAAGCCCCCTTGTCAGAAGAGAGCCAGCAGGAATTGAGCCAACAACTCCGAACCTGGGGTCTTACCATTGCCCCTGAAAAGATCCAGCGGCATGCGCCATGGAACTATCTTGGCATGGTCGTAACCGACGCGCAAGTCTACCCAATGAAGACTTCAATCACGCGAGAGGTATCAACGGTGAATGACGTGCAGAAGCTTCTAGGGGACATTCAGTGGATTCGCACCTATTGCGGAATAACAAACGAAGAAATTCAACCATTGGTGGATCTGCTTAGGGACAGCAGAGGTCCCGGGGATCTGAGAACGCTATCCCCTCAAGCGCGGACGGCCGTGACCAACATTGAGAGGAAACTGGGAAATGCGCAAGCTTATCGTTATAATCCTGCGGAACCTATCGACATAGTCTGCTACAACAAACTCCAAGAAGTGGTAGGCATTATAGGGCAGACCAATAAGAGCAATCAGTTCACGATCCTGGAGTGGGTGTTTTCGCCAGTCCGGCCACGCACGGTGGTCATGGCCAGAAAGGATGCTGTGGGAGAGCTGTTGCTGAAGACGAGACAGCGCGTCCGTACCATATCGGGAAGAGAACCGTCGCGGATCATCTTGCCGCTCGCCTCCCTGGACCTCGTATCCGAGTGGGTCCAACAGAGCGTTTCATTCGCCCTGGCGACGTGTGGGGTTCACCTTGACAACCACTATCCGAGACATCCCCTGCTGCACACGCAACTGATACTCGAGGAAAGGAGAGTAGTGGCGGACAGCCCCCTCGGAGACGCGAAGTCCGTTTTTATGGATGCTAGCGGTCGGACAAAGAAATACGGATACGAGTATGTGGGCGTACGAGGGGAATGGGCCCGAAAGATCGTGCAAGGCGCAGCCGAGCACTCCGTGCAAGTTTTAGAACTCATGGCGGCTGTGCTCGCGTTAAAAGACTTTGCCAAAGAGCCTATCAACCTCATAGTTGACTCCTTGTATGTGGCGGGGGTATTACAAAGATTGGACTCTGCCCTTATTGGACAAACTACCAATCCCAACATCCAGGCATTGTTGACTCGGGCAAGTGGCCATTTGAACTCTCGCGTTCAGCCACTCTGGTGCACGCACATCCGCAGTCATTCGGGGCTGCCAGGAATAATGGCGGAGGGCATCCAGCGAATAGATGCCCAAGTCTCGGCCGCCGGCGAAGAAAAATCTAAGATACAACTGGCGCAGCAATCCCATGCGTTCTTTCATCAGTCTGCCAGATCCCTGCAGAAAGAATTTCGCATCTCCAGAACAGAAAGCAGGGCCATAGTGGCCGCATGCCCTGACTGCGCACGTATTCCCCCTTTACAGACGACTGGGGCGAACCCGTGCGGGCTGGAACCCCGCCAGATATGGCCGACCGATGTCACGGAAGTCCCCGCCTTTGGACGATTGCGTTTTGTACGTGTCTCGGTCGACACCTTCAGTAAAATGACCTGGGCCACTGCCACAACTTCTACACGCTTTACCGCCTGCCGTCTGCATTGGATGCAGGCCTTTGCCACATTGGGAAGGCCTGATCGAATTAAGACGGACAACGGACCCGCCTATACCAGCGTGGCATGTGCCGCCTTCATGAAGGACTGGGACATCACACACCTCACGGGGGCCCCCTACAATTCCACTGGTCAGGCCATCGTGGAGCGCCGTCATCAAGATTTAAAACGTCTTTTCGCTGTATTGAAAAAAAGAGGGGGAGCTAACCCTCCCCGTCCATGACATTGTAGCAAAGGCCTGCTATGTGTTAAATTGGCGCAACCTTATCGAAATAGACCAAGGGGAGTTGGTCAGCCCGGGGGCACGACATGCGCAGACCACGAGGCCCATTAAAACGCTCATGTCCCGATGGGTACCACAAACAAACTCATGGCAGGGACCTGTGGAGTTACTAACTTGGGGCCGAGGGAATGCTTGTGTCATTGCAGGTACTGGTATGGAGTGGATACCCGCAAAGTGGGTCCGACCGTGGTTGAAGAAGAGTAATGCTGGGCCTGCGGACGGCTACTCACCGGAGACAGCTCGCGAGTCAGCTGCTACCTGCGCTTGAAGACCCACGGCAGGAGCTGAGGGCTCTTGACAGAGGACGAAACAAATAAGCACCATCCTTACCCGGAACGAACGGGACTGTGATTGTAATCGTGCTGCCATGACTGGGCACGAACAAAAGAGTATTGGGGGTGTTGGTGGAAGGGCGGCCCTAAGCCATACTTACAGGCAGCGTAATCAGTTTGAGCAGCCTGAGCGCGGCAATACACACACTTAACAATCCAAGGAAAAATGTGTGGCTTACGATCGTGAACAGGACCGGCCAGACATCATTCTGCCTGTCTATGGGCAAGGTGGGCGACCCTTTCAGGACATGTTTTTTCGGTGTCCCCACCTGGAGAGCAGAGGAATTCAAGGCATATGTTAATAACGAGACAACCCTGAACTTCACAGCTGTTAATAAGACGATAACGGCCCCAGGGTTAAACGAGTGGCAACGTGATGGGGGGTGGCAGTGTCACATTATCCTGGCCCTGAATGAGACCCTAGCGTCAGACCCTGAGGAGTTGGATCTCCTTGGCTGTACGACGGCCAACGCCTCAGAGAGCGGTACTGGCGGGTATGTCAGCTTCCCCCCCCCCAACAGAAAAGCTCAATCTGCCCTCGTCAGAATGGGCGACTTTGAACTCTGCCATAGACGCAAGCAGCGTCCAGGGACAGATGTATTCAAACTGCAATGCGACAAACCACACCACACCAAAGGCGCTGCCGCCTGGGGTGTTCTTGATTTGCGGAGATAGAGCCTGGAACGGAGTACCGCGCATCCTGAGAGGGGGGTCCGTGCTATCTGGGGCGGTTGAGCTTATTCCACCCCAACCTCACTCAGCTGCAGAACTTGACTAGCAGGCGGGCTAAAAGGAGCGTTGCATGAGCTAGCATGTAGCAATGTTGGCGACCCCGTTTTTTGGTCAGAATTCCGGCAGCTGGTGACCGCCACGCTACTGCCAGGAGCCGCTGGGCTTAAGGCGATGAAATTGGCGGAGCAACTGGCCTGTTGGACCAAAAATGAGTTAAAAATTACATCGCGAGTGCTAGATGAGAGGTCCCAGGATGTGCTGAGCGTAAACCACGCTGTGCTACAAAACAGGGCCGCCATAGACTTCTTAGTCTTAGCTCACGGTCATGGGTGTGAAGAGTTTGAAGGAATGTGCTGTCTAAATCTTACAGACCACTCGCAATCAATCCATGAGCATATAAGAAATATTCAGAATGGGCTACATGAACTAAAGCAGGAGAATGGCCTTGGGTTTGACGGGTGGCTTCGGGGGCTGGGGATCGGGCCCTGGCTGGCGGAAGGACTGAAACAGCTGATTACCATAGGTGTCGTAGTTATGCTCCTATTGATTTGTGAGCCTTGCGTACTGCAATGCATCCTAGCTCGGGTACAGAAAATGGTTGATCTATTATTTGAAAAAAGAGGGGGAGGTGTTGGGGTCCTTGCAGTGCTTCACAACAATAATCTGTGAGGATCCCTGCGGCTATGTGAATTGTCCTTGAGCATTCCTAGACCATTACAGAAGGGGAAGATAAGTAGTGGTAAATAAGTAAAGGAGGGGGCTGATAAGACCCTCCACGTGAAGAGCAACTTTGCACCAATCGTGTATTCGCTTTAGGCGCGTGAACAGAAACTGTAAACCAATCATATTAAGGCAAACGCCGCGTGCTTCATAGCAGCTAACCAATCATAGTGGCCAAGGCGCGGCGTGCCTGCATGCCACGACTGCACAAACATATATAAGATGGGCACATTGCTGAATAAACTTGGGGTTGAATCTGCATTCTGTGACTGCGTATGATTCTTTCCCGCTACTCTCGCGGACCACAACAGTTAGTTATTCTGCGAGGGAGCGAAGAGATGCAGCGCTTAGTTAGTTCTCCAGGCCCTGAACACATGCGACGGTTGACTTGTTGGCAACGCAGCGAGGAGACGCAGCGGTCTGCTTGTTGGTGAGGCAGCGGAGAAATGCAGCGCTTTGCTTGATGGCGAGGCAGTGAACAGAGAGAGCAGTTTGCTTTTTGCGAGGCAGCGAAGAGACGCAGCAGTCTGCTCGTTTGCCAGGCAGCGAAGAGATTCAGCAGTCTCCTTTTTGGTGAGACAGCGAACATCCACAGTGGTTCCTCATTCTGCGAGGCAGCGAACAGGCGCAGCAGTTTGCTTGTTCACCAGGGAGCGAACAGCTTAGGCAGTCTCCTTGTTTGCGAGAGAGCGAACTTCCACCGTAGTTCCTCATTCTACGAGCAGCCAAGAGACGCAGCGGTCTGCTTGTTCGCCAGGCAGCGAACAGATTCGGCAGTCTCCTTGTTTGTGAGTCAGCGAACATCCACACTGGGTCCTCATTCTGCGAGGCAGCGAAGAGACGCAGTGCTTTGCTTGTCCACCAGGTGGCGCAGTGGCATCACGGATTGCTTTTTCGCCTGGAAGCGAAGCGAGGCAGCACTTTGCTAGCTGGCGAGGCAGCGAAGACATGCAGCGGTGTGCTTGTTGGCCAGGCGGCGAAGCGACGCTGCAGTCCGCTTGTTGGCGAAGCAGTTGAAGAGATTCTGCCCACTGCGTGTTCGCGACGCCTCCAATAGGGGCAGCGGACTGCTTGTTGGCGAGGCGGGAAGAGATGCAGCACTTCCTTCTTTTGGCAGGCATCAAAGAGACGCAGCGGTTAGTTAGTGCGCGAGGCGGCAAAGAGACACAAGGGCTTGCTGGTCTGCGAGGCGGCGAAGAGACGCAGTTGTTGAGTAGTCGGCGAGGTGGCGTAGCGGCGCCGCGGTTTGCTTTAGCAGGCGGCAGCCAAGAGACACAGCGGTTTGCTTGTTGGCGAGGAGGGGAAGACACGCAGCGGTTCCTTAGTTTGCAAGGCAAGGCACAGACGTAGTCATAAGTTAGTGTGCGAGGCAGCGAAGAGACGCCGAGGTCAGTTAGTTTGCGAGGGAGCAAAGAGACGCAGCGGTTAGTTAGTTGGCGAGGCAGCGAACACATAGAGCGGCTTGCTTGTTTGCGAGGTAGGGAAGAGCCACGGTCGTGTGCTGTTTTGTGAGTAGGCGAATAGACGCAGTGATGTGCTCTTTTGCGAGAGAGCGAAGAGAACCGGTGGTCTGCTTCCTCTCCAGGCAGCGAAGAGACGGAGCGGTTTGCTTGTTCGCCAGGCAGTGCACAGATGAGGCAGTCTCCTTGTTTGTGAGACAGCGAACATCCACAGTGGTCACTCATTCTGCGAGGCAGCCAAGAGGCACAGCGGTCTGCTTGTTCGCCAGGCAGCGAAGAGACGAAGCGGTTTGTTTTGGGGCCCTTGCGGTGCTTCAGAACAATAATCTATATGAGATATAGAGCATGGAACTAACACTGTTTAGGATTAATTGATTAGCACAACTTGCTTAGCATTAGTAGCTAAATTTGCTGAAGCCTTAGGCCTCAGGCTATAGCCACTTCTACGTGCTTTGAAGTAGTCCACCAAGGACACTGGTGCAGCTGGAAATGATACATCCTGAGAAAGTACAGATAAACTAGCAGAAGCCAGTGGGAACCAAGGTTAAGGGCTAGAGAGCTTTGCTAAATAAGTAGCAAGGTACAAGGCATGATCGCTGCGTGAGTGATCGGTGCCATGATTGGCTACCTGTGACATAATCTGCATGGTGATTGGCCTAGCAAAGTGTACGACTGCACAAACATATATAAGATGGGCAAATTGCCGAATAAAGTTGGAATTGAATCTGCATTCTGTGAGTGCGTATGATTCTTTCCCGTCGCTCCCGCGGACCGCGACATCTGGTGACCCCGACGTGATACTGCGAAGGAGAAGCCGGCTTTGCTAAGAGTTCGAGTAACGGGAGTGGATACCGCCCGGTAGGCTCGTGCCCGGGGAAAACGAGCCTGGCCGTCCGAAGAAAGACGGGAAAAAGAAAAGTCGTAGCTACGCAACTCTTCTGACGGGTGAGTCGGGCGCCCTTGTGAGGCGGCGGGCGGTATGGGAAACGCTGTATCAGCGGTAGAAAAGGCCACGTTGGAAAAATTGTTGCAAGTGGCAGCACAAACAGAGCGACAGGTGGAGCGCCAGGCGCTGGTGGACTTGCTGTGGTGGAGAAGGCGGCGCGGTTTGTTACGGGAGTCCAGCCAGGTCTTTAGCGCAGAAGCCTGGAAGGAGGTTGGGAAGGAACTGTGGGAATCCATCCAAAACGGAGAAAAAGAGGCCAGGCATCTGGCCAAAACATATCGAGACGTGCGGCTCATGATCGAACAGCTGCACGGGGAGGCACAGGCGACCGCCGCCATACGGAGGGCGCTGCAGGCGGAGCCCCCTGCGGCAGCACTTTCGCCGGGGAATGAGGACGAGGGAGCGGAGTACGCGGTGCCCATCTTTGATACACCATCCTCGGGGGGGCCCTCGGTGGTAGATGAGCCCTCCCCGCCATGTGCGGCACCTCTCTCTAAGCTAGAGCGGGAGGCTTGGGGGACTGGCACAGGATATGAGGACTTGCCACCGTACAAGAAAGGGGACGTTGCTGACGCCTTTGCCGCCCCCCCCCCCGAACCGTCCACTCCCCCCATGGAAGTGGATCCGGCCGCTGTGCCATTACCTGAGGAGGAAAGCGTTGATCTGACTGAATATTCAAAAAAAATGGAGGAACTGTTGGAGGAAATGAGGAGGTTGGATGGGGGGGGGGGGGTCGAAAAAGGCGCATGTGAGGGAGGCGTATAAGAAGGCGCATCAGGCCATTGTGGACGGCCTGAAAGCGGTTGAGGAACGGTTCTCCGGGGATCCTGCCGGCGGATCCCAGGAGAACCAAGAGATCGCCCCCAGAGACTGGGTGATTACCAACGTACTCAAAGGGACGTGGTCCCTTGAGCAGGCGGAGCAGCATCTGCAAGCCTGGAAAAAAAACCCTTTAACACAAAAGGAGTATCGAACGATTTTGGACCGTTTACCGAGAGCACCGGAGAAAGCCCCGCCACCTAGGGACCCTGACTTTGACATGGCAAAAAGGTGGCGCGGGATCATTCAGAATGCTGAACTGGTTGGGGACATGCAGTTTTTCCCTATAGTAGCCCCGGTGGTGACCACGGGTCAGGGACAGACGAGGTGGGAGCCTCTGGATTGGCAAGTGGCAACAAAGCTGCAACAGTTGGTAATGCAGTACGGGATAAACAACCACCAAGTGCAAGCGCAGCTGAGAGCCCTGGTGAAATATCAAAACTTGGTGCCGAGCGACATTCGCGCCCTTGCAGAACTGATTCTGGGGCCCACTTCCTTACAGGTGCTTTTGAATAAATGGCAGGAACTGCTTGAGCAGTGCCAAGCATCCAACTTGGACTTACCGGCAGATGACCCGTTACGTGCGGCGTCCATGGACACGCTGATGGGCAGCGGGGCCTTTAGGGACCCCGCTCGACAGGCAGCACTGCATCCCCGAGTTCTAATGCAGTCGAAGAACGCTGCCTTGGAGGCATTGGCCGCGCTGCCCCAAATAGGGAAGGCCAACCCGCCTTACCTGTCAATAAGGCAGGCGGAAGACCAACCGTTCTTGCAGTTCGTGGACAAGCTCAAGGAAGCCGTTGACGTGGCCCCGAACGTGCCGCCGGACATGAAGACAATCATGGTCAAGGAAATTGCTACGCAGAATGCTAATTCAACATGCAGAAAACTGCTCGCCACACTGGCGCCGGGAGCTTCATTGCTCAAAATGGTGGAACTTTGCTCCCGAGCACCCATGGAAATGGAGAGACAGAAGGCAAAAATCCACGCTACCGCATTGGCCGTTGCCCTGAGGCAAGTCGCCACGCAAGGGGGAGGCGGCCGGGGGACGGAGAAGTGCTACGCCTGCGGCCAAGCTGGACATTGGAAGAGAAACTGCCCTCGGAGGAGATCGACTAATGTCGGCCAAACGGACAACCCTGGGGGGGAACACCTGCCAGCGATGTGACAAGTTTGGACACAGGGCAAGTGAGTGCCGGTCAAAGTTCAAGAAGGACGGCACCCAGCTGTCGGGAAACCGGAGCAGCCGCGCCTGGGACGCGGCGAAAAAGTATCCCATGGTTGCCTCTTCAAACGCCACGCAGCCACAAGAGGGAGCGCAGGAGTCGATTTGGCCCTGGCAGAACCAATAACCATCACCGATGAGCAGGTCCATTTGGTGGATTCAGACGTTCGCGGCCCCTTGGGAGGGGGATTGTCAGCCCTGCTGATAGGGCGATCATCTGCTTCCAGGCAGGGCATATTTGTGATCCCTGGGTGTATTGACGCCGACCACCGTGGACCCATAAGAATCACGATAAAAGTTTTCTGTCCCCCTGTTACAATCCCTGCGAAAAGCAAAATTGCTCAATTAATTCCCTTTAAGTCCGCAGTCCCTCTTGCCGGAAAAGAAGCTCGACAGGGAGGGTTCGGATCCACGGGGACGCCCCTGGTCCTGTTCTCCACCACTATATCTTCAACCAGGCCCACTCGAAGAGTCACTATTACCTCCCCCGGAGACGGAACCAATCACCTGAAAGCTGAGATGATGATGGATACAGGTTCCGATGTCACCATAATACCTCGCGACTCTTGGCCGGCCGCTTGGGCGTTAGCAGATAGCACCACTGCGGTACAGGGGATCGGTGGGTCCGCCTCCACCTGGAGGAGTGCGAGGTTTGTAGAAATCTGCGATGAGGAGGGCCATCTGGGTGTAGTGAAACCCTACGTGATGGATACCCCGCTGTGGATTCTGGGCCGAGACCTTCTGTCTCAGTGGGGGCTAGTCCTTTCGTGCCCTTTTTAGCAGTGGCTGCTGCCGCAGCTTCTCCGTCCACGCTGAAAATCACCTGGAAAAGCGATGAACCGGTGTGGGTAGGGCAGTGGCCGTTATCAGAGGAGAAGTTAAGAGAAGTCAGCAAGCTGGTGGAGGAACAGCTGCAATTGGGGCATATTCAACCCTCAACGAGCCCATGGAACACACCCATTTTCACCATACAGAAGAAGTCAGGAAAATGGAGACTGCTACACGATCTGAGAGCTGTGAATGCGACAATGGAAGATATGGGAGCGTTGCAACCAGGACTACCATCGCCTGTCATGCTCCCGCGGGAGTGGAGTCTGCTGGTGATTGACCTAAAAGACTGTTTCTTTAGCATCCCTTTGCATTCGGAGGACTCGAAATGCTTTGCCTTCACAGTGCCGACGATAAATCGCTCTGGCCCCTCGAGACGTTATCAATGGGTGGTTTTACCCCAAGGTATGAAAAACTCCCCCACGATATGTCAATGGTATGTAGACCGAGCTTTAGAACCCTGGAAGAGGAAACATCCAGAGGCTATTGTATACCACTACATGGACGATATACTAGTCGCAACGGAAGCCCCCTTGTCAGAAGAGAGCCAGCAGGAATTGAGCCAACAACTCCGAACCTGGGGTCTTACCATTGCCCCTGAAAAGATCCAGCGGCATGCGCCATGGAACTATCTTGGCATGGTCGTAACCGACGCGCAAGTCTACCCAATGAAGACTTCAATCACGCGAGAGGTATCAACGGTGAATGACGTGCAGAAGCTTCTAGGGGACATTCAGTGGATTCGCACCTATTGCGGAATAACAAACGAAGAAATTCAACCATTGGTGGATCTGCTTAGGGACAGCAGAGGTCCCGGGGATCTGAGAACGCTATCCCCTCAAGCGCGGACGGCCGTGACCAACATTGAGAGGAAACTGGGAAATGCGCAAGCTTATCGTTATAATCCTGCGGAACCTATCGACATAGTCTGCTACAACAAACTCCAAGAAGTGGTAGGCATTATAGGGCAGACCAATAAGAGCAATCAGTTCACGATCCTGGAGTGGGTGTTTTCGCCAGTCCGGCCACGCACGGTGGTCATGGCCAGAAAGGATGCTGTGGGAGAGCTGTTGCTGAAGACGAGACAGCGCGTCCGTACCATATCGGGAAGAGAACCGTCGCGGATCATCTTGCCGCTCGCCTCCCTGGACCTCGTATCCGAGTGGGTCCAACAGAGCGTTTCATTCGCCCTGGCGACGTGTGGGGTTCACCTTGACAACCACTATCCGAGACATCCCCTGCTGCACACGCAACTGATACTCGAGGAAAGGAGAGTAGTGGCGGACAGCCCCCTCGGAGACGCGAAGTCCGTTTTTATGGATGCTAGCGGTCGGACAAAGAAATACGGATACGAGTATGTGGGCGTACGAGGGGAATGGGCCCGAAAGATCGTGCAAGGCGCAGCCGAGCACTCCGTGCAAGTTTTAGAACTCATGGCGGCTGTGCTCGCGTTAAAAGACTTTGCCAAAGAGCCTATCAACCTCATAGTTGACTCCTTGTATGTGGCGGGGGTATTACAAAGATTGGACTCTGCCCTTATTGGACAAACTACCAATCCCAACATCCAGGCATTGTTGACTCGGGCAAGTGGCCATTTGAACTCTCGCGTTCAGCCACTCTGGTGCACGCACATCCGCAGTCATTCGGGGCTGCCAGGAATAATGGCGGAGGGCATCCAGCGAATAGATGCCCAAGTCTCGGCCGCCGGCGAAGAAAAATCTAAGATACAACTGGCGCAGCAATCCCATGCGTTCTTTCATCAGTCTGCCAGATCCCTGCAGAAAGAATTTCGCATCTCCAGAACAGAAAGCAGGGCCATAGTGGCCGCATGCCCTGACTGCGCACGTATTCCCCCTTTACAGACGACTGGGGCGAACCCGTGCGGGCTGGAACCCCGCCAGATATGGCCGACCGATGTCACGGAAGTCCCCGCCTTTGGACGATTGCGTTTTGTACGTGTCTCGGTCGACACCTTCAGTAAAATGACCTGGGCCACTGCCACAACTTCTACACGCTTTACCGCCTGCCGTCTGCATTGGATGCAGGCCTTTGCCGCATTGGGAAGGCCTGATCGAATTAAGACGGACAACGGACCCGCCTATACCAGCGTGGCATGTGCCGCCTTCATGAAGGACTGGGACATCACACACCTCACGGGGGCCCCCTACAATTCCACTGGTCAGGCCATCGTGGAGCGCCGTCATCAAGATTTAAAACGTCTTTTCGCTGTATTGAAAAAAAGAGGGGGAGCTAACCCTCCCCGTCCATGACATTGTAGCAAAGGCCTGCTATGTGTTAAATTGGCGCAACCTTATCGAAATAGACCAAGGGGAGTTGGTCAGCCCGGGGGCACGACATGCGCAGACCACGAGGCCCATTAAAACGCTCATGTCCCGATGGGTACCACAAACAAACTCATGGCAGGGACCTGTGGAGTTACTAACTTGGGGCCGAGGGAATGCTTGTGTCATTGCAGGTACTGGTATGGAGTGGATACCCGCAAAGTGGGTCCGACCGTGGTTGAAGAAGAGTAATGCTGGGCCTGCGGACGGCTACTCACCGGAGACAGCTCGCGAGTCAGCTGCTACCTGCGCTTGAAGACCCACGGCAGGAGCTGAGGGCTCTTGACAGAGGACGAAACAAATAAGCACCATCCTTACCCGGAACGAACGGGACTGTGATTGTAATCGTGCTGCCATGACTGGGCACGAACAAAAGAGTATTGGGGGTGTTGGTGGAAGGGCGGCCCTAAGCCATACTTACAGGCAGCGTAATCAGTTTGAGCAGCCTGAGCGCGGCAATACACACACTTAACAATCCAAGGAAAAATGTGTGGCTTACGATCGTGAACAGGACCGGCCAGACATCATTCTGCCTGTCTATGGGCAAGGTGGGCGACCCTTTCAGGACATGTTTTTTCGGTGTCCCCACCTGGAGAGCAGAGGAATTCAAGGCATATGTTAATAACGAGACAACCCTGAACTTCACAGCTGTTAATAAGACGATAACGGCCCCAGGGTTAAACGAGTGGCAACGTGATGGGGGGTGGCAGTGTCACATTATCCTGGCCCTGAATGAGACCCTAGCGTCAGACCCTGAGGAGTTGGATCTCCTTGGCTGTACGACGGCCAACGCCTCAGAGAGCGGTACTGGCGGGTATGTCAGCTTCCCCCCCCCCAACAGAAAAGCTCAATCTGCCCTCGTCAGAATGGGCGACTTTGAACTCTGCCATAGACGCAAGCAGCGTCCAGGGACAGATGTATTCAAACTGCAATGCGACAAACCACACCACACCAAAGGCGCTGCCGCCTGGGGTGTTCTTGATTTGCGGAGATAGAGCCTGGAACGGAGTACCGCGCATCCTGAGAGGGGGGTCCGTGCTATCTGGGGCGGTTGAGCTTATTCCACCCCAACCTCACTCAGCTGCAGAACTTGACTAGCAGGCGGGCTAAAAGGAGCGTTGCATGAGCTAGCATGTAGCAATGTTGGCGACCCCGTTTTTTGGTCAGAATTCCGGCAGCTGGTGACCGCCACGCTACTGCCAGGAGCCGCTGGGCTTAAGGCGATGAAATTGGCGGAGCAACTGGCCTGTTGGACCAAAAATGAGTTAAAAATTACATCGCGAGTGCTAGATGAGAGGTCCCAGGATGTGCTGAGCGTAAACCACGCTGTGCTACAAAACAGGGCCGCCATAGACTTCTTAGTCTTAGCTCACGGTCATGGGTGTGAAGAGTTTGAAGGAATGTGCTGTCTAAATCTTACAGACCACTCGCAATCAATCCATGAGCATATAAGAAATATTCAGAATGGGCTACATGAACTAAAGCAGGAGAATGGCCTTGGGTTTGACGGGTGGCTTCGGGGGCTGGGGATCGGGCCCTGGCTGGCGGAAGGACTGAAACAGCTGATTACCATAGGTGTCGTAGTTATGCTCCTATTGATTTGTGAGCCTTGCGTACTGCAATGCATCCTAGCTCGGGTACAGAAAATGGTTGATCTATTATTTGAAAAAAGAGGGGGAGGTGTTGGGGTCCTTGCAGTGCTTCACAACAATAATCTGTGAGGATCCCTGCGGCTATGTGAATTGTCCTTGAGCATTCCTAGACCATTACAGAAGGGGAAGATAAGTAGTGGTAAATAAGTAAAGGAGGGGGCTGATAAGACCCTCCACGTGAAGAGCAACTTTGCACCAATCGTGTATTCGCTTTAGGCGCGTGAACAGAAACTGTAAACCAATCATATTAAGGCAAACGCCGCGTGCTTCATAGCAGCTAACCAATCATAGTGGCCAAGGCGCGGCGTGCCTGCATGCCACGACTGCACAAACATATATAAGATGGGCACATTGCTGAATAAACTTGGGGTTGAATCTGCATTCTGTGACTGCGTATGATTCTTTCCCGCTACTCTCGCGGACCACAACAGTTAGTTATTCTGCGAGGGAGCGAAGAGATGCAGCGCTTAGTTAGTTCTCCAGGCCCTGAACACATGCGACGGTTGACTTGTTGGCAACGCAGCGAGGAGACGCAGCGGTCTGCTTGTTGGTGAGGCAGCGGAGAAATGCAGCGCTTTGCTTGATGGCGAGGCAGTGAACAGAGAGAGCAGTTTGCTTTTTGCGAGGCAGCGAAGAGACGCAGCAGTCTGCTCGTTTGCCAGGCAGCGAAGAGATTCAGCAGTCTCCTTTTTGGTGAGACAGCGAACATCCACAGTGGTTCCTCATTCTGCGAGGCAGCGAACAGGCGCAGCAGTTTGCTTGTTCACCAGGGAGCGAACAGCTTAGGCAGTCTCCTTGTTTGCGAGAGAGCGAACTTCCACCGTAGTTCCTCATTCTACGAGCAGCCAAGAGACGCAGCGGTCTGCTTGTTCGCCAGGCAGCGAACAGATTCGGCAGTCTCCTTGTTTGTGAGTCAGCGAACATCCACACTGGGTCCTCATTCTGCGAGGCAGCGAAGAGACGCAGTGCTTTGCTTGTCCACCAGGTGGCGCAGTGGCATCACGGATTGCTTTTTCGCCTGGAAGCGAAGCGAGGCAGCACTTTGCTAGCTGGCGAGGCAGCGAAGACATGCAGCGGTGTGCTTGTTGGCCAGGCGGCGAAGCGACGCTGCAGTCCGCTTGTTGGCGAAGCAGTTGAAGAGATTCTGCCCACTGCGTGTTCGCGACGCCTCCAATAGGGGCAGCGGACTGCTTGTTGGCGAGGCGGGAAGAGATGCAGCACTTCCTTCTTTTGGCAGGCATCAAAGAGACGCAGCGGTTAGTTAGTGCGCGAGGCGGCAAAGAGACACAAGGGCTTGCTGGTCTGCGAGGCGGCGAAGAGACGCAGTTGTTGAGTAGTCGGCGAGGTGGCGTAGCGGCGCCGCGGTTTGCTTTAGCAGGCGGCAGCCAAGAGACACAGCGGTTTGCTTGTTGGCGAGGAGGGGAAGACACGCAGCGGTTCCTTAGTTTGCAAGGCAAGGCACAGACGTAGTCATAAGTTAGTGTGCGAGGCAGCGAAGAGACGCCGAGGTCAGTTAGTTTGCGAGGGAGCAAAGAGACGCAGCGGTTAGTTAGTTGGCGAGGCAGCGAACACATAGAGCGGCTTGCTTGTTTGCGAGGTAGGGAAGAGCCACGGTCGTGTGCTGTTTTGTGAGTAGGCGAATAGACGCAGTGATGTGCTCTTTTGCGAGAGAGCGAAGAGAACCGGTGGTCTGCTTCCTCTCCAGGCAGCGAAGAGACGGAGCGGTTTGCTTGTTCGCCAGGCAGTGCACAGATGAGGCAGTCTCCTTGTTTGTGAGACAGCGAACATCCACAGTGGTCACTCATTCTGCGAGGCAGCCAAGAGGCACAGCGGTCTGCTTGTTCGCCAGGCAGCGAAGAGACGAAGCGGTTTGTTTTGGGGCCCTTGCGGTGCTTCAGAACAATAATCTATATGAGATATAGAGCATGGAACTAACACTGTTTAGGATTAATTGATTAGCACAACTTGCTTAGCATTAGTAGCTAAATTTGCTGAAGCCTTAGGCCTCAGGCTATAGCCACTTCTACGTGCTTTGAAGTAGTCCACCAAGGACACTGGTGCAGCTGGAAATGATACATCCTGAGAAAGTACAGATAAACTAGCAGAAGCCAGTGGGAACCAAGGTTAAGGGCTAGAGAGCTTTGCTAAATAAGTAGCAAGGTACAAGGCATGATCGCTGCGTGAGTGATCGGTGCCATGATTGGCTACCTGTGACATAATCTGCATGGTGATTGGCCTAGCAAAGTGTACGACTGCACAAACATATATAAGATGGGCAAATTGCCGAATAAAGTTGGAATTGAATCTGCATTCTGTGAGTGCGTATGATTCTTTCCCGTCGCTCCCGCGGACCGCGACATCTGGTGACCCCGACGTGATACTGCGAAGGAGAAGCCGGCTTTGCTAAGAGTTCGAGTAACGGGAGTGGATACCGCCCGGTAGGCTCGTGCCCGGGGAAAACGAGCCTGGCCGTCCGAAGAAAGACGGGAAAAAGAAAAGTCGTAGCTACGCAACTCTTCTGACGGGTGAGTCGGGCGCCCTTGTGAGGCGGCGGGCGGTATGGGAAACGCTGTATCAGCGGTAGAAAAGGCCACGTTGGAAAAATTGTTGCAAGTGGCAGCACAAACAGAGCGACAGGTGGAGCGCCAGGCGCTGGTGGACTTGCTGTGGTGGAGAAGGCGGCGCGGTTTGTTACGGGAGTCCAGCCAGGTCTTTAGCGCAGAAGCCTGGAAGGAGGTTGGGAAGGAACTGTGGGAATCCATCCAAAACGGAGAAAAAGAGGCCAGGCATCTGGCCAAAACATATCGAGACGTGCGGCTCATGATCGAACAGCTGCACGGGGAGGCACAGGCGACCGCCGCCATACGGAGGGCGCTGCAGGCGGAGCCCCCTGCGGCAGCACTTTCGCCGGGGAATGAGGACGAGGGAGCGGAGTACGCGGTGCCCATCTTTGATACACCATCCTCGGGGGGGCCCTCGGTGGTAGATGAGCCCTCCCCGCCATGTGCGGCACCTCTCTCTAAGCTAGAGCGGGAGGCTTGGGGGACTGGCACAGGATATGAGGACTTGCCACCGTACAAGAAAGGGGACGTTGCTGACGCCTTTGCCGCCCCCCCCCCCCGAACCGTCCACTCCCCCCATGGAAGTGGATCCGGCCGCTGTGCCATTACCTGAGGAGGAAAGCGTTGATCTGACTGAATATTCAAAAAAAATGGAGGAACTGTTGGAGGAAATGAGGAGGTTGGATGGGGGGGGGGGTCGAAAAAGGCGCATGTGAGGGAGGCGTATAAGAAGGCGCATCAGGCCATTGTGGACGGCCTGAAAGCGGTTGAGGAACGGTTCTCCGGGGATCCTGCCGGCGGATCCCAGGAGAACCAAGAGATCGCCCCCAGAGACTGGGTGATTACCAACGTACTCAAAGGGACGTGGTCCCTTGAGCAGGCGGAGCAGCATCTGCAAGCCTGGAAAAAAAACCCTTTAACACAAAAGGAGTATCGAACGATTTTGGACCGTTTACCGAGAGCACCGGAGAAAGCCCCGCCACCTAGGGACCCTGACTTTGACATGGCAAAAAGGTGGCGCGGGATCATTCAGAATGCTGAACTGGTTGGGGACATGCAGTTTTTCCCTATAGTAGCCCCGGTGGTGACCACGGGTCAGGGACAGACGAGGTGGGAGCCTCTGGATTGGCAAGTGGCAACAAAGCTGCAACAGTTGGTAATGCAGTACGGGATAAACAACCACCAAGTGCAAGCGCAGCTGAGAGCCCTGGTGAAATATCAAAACTTGGTGCCGAGCGACATTCGCGCCCTTGCAGAACTGATTCTGGGGCCCACTTCCTTACAGGTGCTTTTGAATAAATGGCAGGAACTGCTTGAGCAGTGCCAAGCATCCAACTTGGACTTACCGGCAGATGACCCGTTACGTGCGGCGTCCATGGACACGCTGATGGGCAGCGGGGCCTTTAGGGACCCCGCTCGACAGGCAGCACTGCATCCCCGAGTTCTAATGCAGTCGAAGAACGCTGCCTTGGAGGCATTGGCCGCGCTGCCCCAAATAGGGAAGGCCAACCCGCCTTACCTGTCAATAAGGCAGGCGGAAGACCAACCGTTCTTGCAGTTCGTGGACAAGCTCAAGGAAGCCGTTGACGTGGCCCCGAACGTGCCGCCGGACATGAAGACAATCATGGTCAAGGAAATTGCTACGCAGAATGCTAATTCAACATGCAGAAAACTGCTCGCCACACTGGCGCCGGGAGCTTCATTGCTCAAAATGGTGGAACTTTGCTCCCGAGCACCCATGGAAATGGAGAGACAGAAGGCAAAAATCCACGCTACCGCATTGGCCGTTGCCCTGAGGCAAGTCGCCACGCAAGGGGGAGGCGGCCGGGGGACGGAGAAGTGCTACGCCTGCGGCCAAGCTGGACATTGGAAGAGAAACTGCCCTCGGAGGAGATCGACTAATGTCGGCCAAACGGACAACCCTGGGGGGGAACACCTGCCAGCGATGTGACAAGTTTGGACACAGGGCAAGTGAGTGCCGGTCAAAGTTCAAGAAGGACGGCACCCAGCTGTCGGGAAACCGGAGCAGCCGCGCCTGGGACGCGGCGAAAAAGTATCCCATGGTTGCCTCTTCAAACGCCACGCAGCCACAAGAGGGAGCGCAGGAGTCGATTTGGCCCTGGCAGAACCAATAACCATCACCGATGAGCAGGTCCATTTGGTGGATTCAGACGTTCGCGGCCCCTTGGGAGGGGGATTGTCAGCCCTGCTGATAGGGCGATCATCTGCTTCCAGGCAGGGCATATTTGTGATCCCTGGGTGTATTGACGCCGACCACCGTGGACCCATAAGAATCACGATAAAAGTTTTCTGTCCCCCTGTTACAATCCCTGCGAAAAGCAAAATTGCTCAATTAATTCCCTTTAAGTCCGCAGTCCCTCTTGCCGGAAAAGAAGCTCGACAGGGAGGGTTCGGATCCACGGGGACGCCCCTGGTCCTGTTCTCCACCACTATATCTTCAACCAGGCCCACTCGAAGAGTCACTATTACCTCCCCCGGAGACGGAACCAATCACCTGAAAGCTGAGATGATGATGGATACAGGTTCCGATGTCACCATAATACCTCGCGACTCTTGGCCGGCCGCTTGGGCGTTAGCAGATAGCACCACTGCGGTACAGGGGATCGGTGGGTCCGCCTCCACCTGGAGGAGTGCGAGGTTTGTAGAAATCTGCGATGAGGAGGGCCATCTGGGTGTAGTGAAACCCTACGTGATGGATACCCCGCTGTGGATTCTGGGCCGAGACCTTCTGTCTCAGTGGGGGCTAGTCCTTTCGTGCCCTTTTTAGCAGTGGCTGCTGCCGCAGCTTCTCCGTCCACGCTGAAAATCACCTGGAAAAGCGATGAACCGGTGTGGGTAGGGCAGTGGCCGTTATCAGAGGAGAAGTTAAGAGAAGTCAGCAAGCTGGTGGAGGAACAGCTGCAATTGGGGCATATTCAACCCTCAACGAGCCCATGGAACACACCCATTTTCACCATACAGAAGAAGTCAGGAAAATGGAGACTGCTACACGATCTGAGAGCTGTGAATGCGACAATGGAAGATATGGGAGCGTTGCAACCAGGACTACCATCGCCTGTCATGCTCCCGCGGGAGTGGAGTCTGCTGGTGATTGACCTAAAAGACTGTTTCTTTAGCATCCCTTTGCATTCGGAGGACTCGAAATGCTTTGCCTTCACAGTGCCGACGATAAATCGCTCTGGCCCCTCGAGACGTTATCAATGGGTGGTTTTACCCCAAGGTATGAAAAACTCCCCCACGATATGTCAATGGTATGTAGACCGAGCTTTAGAACCCTGGAAGAGGAAACATCCAGAGGCTATTGTATACCACTACATGGACGATATACTAGTCGCAACGGAAGCCCCCTTGTCAGAAGAGAGCCAGCAGGAATTGAGCCAACAACTCCGAACCTGGGGTCTTACCATTGCCCCTGAAAAGATCCAGCGGCATGCGCCATGGAACTATCTTGGCATGGTCGTAACCGACGCGCAAGTCTACCCAATGAAGACTTCAATCACGCGAGAGGTATCAACGGTGAATGACGTGCAGAAGCTTCTAGGGGACATTCAGTGGATTCGCACCTATTGCGGAATAACAAACGAAGAAATTCAACCATTGGTGGATCTGCTTAGGGACAGCAGAGGTCCCGGGGATCTGAGAACGCTATCCCCTCAAGCGCGGACGGCCGTGACCAACATTGAGAGGAAACTGGGAAATGCGCAAGCTTATCGTTATAATCCTGCGGAACCTATCGACATAGTCTGCTACAACAAACTCCAAGAAGTGGTAGGCATTATAGGGCAGACCAATAAGAGCAATCAGTTCACGATCCTGGAGTGGGTGTTTTCGCCAGTCCGGCCACGCACGGTGGTCATGGCCAGAAAGGATGCTGTGGGAGAGCTGTTGCTGAAGACGAGACAGCGCGTCCGTACCATATCGGGAAGAGAACCGTCGCGGATCATCTTGCCGCTCGCCTCCCTGGACCTCGTATCCGAGTGGGTCCAACAGAGCGTTTCATTCGCCCTGGCGACGTGTGGGGTTCACCTTGACAACCACTATCCGAGACATCCCCTGCTGCACACGCAACTGATACTCGAGGAAAGGAGAGTAGTGGCGGACAGCCCCCTCGGAGACGCGAAGTCCGTTTTTATGGATGCTAGCGGTCGGACAAAGAAATACGGATACGAGTATGTGGGCGTACGAGGGGAATGGGCCCGAAAGATCGTGCAAGGCGCAGCCGAGCACTCCGTGCAAGTTTTAGAACTCATGGCGGCTGTGCTCGCGTTAAAAGACTTTGCCAAAGAGCCTATCAACCTCATAGTTGACTCCTTGTATGTGGCGGGGGTATTACAAAGATTGGACTCTGCCCTTATTGGACAAACTACCAATCCCAACATCCAGGCATTGTTGACTCGGGCAAGTGGCCATTTGAACTCTCGCGTTCAGCCACTCTGGTGCACGCACATCCGCAGTCATTCGGGGCTGCCAGGAATAATGGCGGAGGGCATCCAGCGAATAGATGCCCAAGTCTCGGCCGCCGGCGAAGAAAAATCTAAGATACAACTGGCGCAGCAATCCCATGCGTTCTTTCATCAGTCTGCCAGATCCCTGCAGAAAGAATTTCGCATCTCCAGAACAGAAAGCAGGGCCATAGTGGCCGCATGCCCTGACTGCGCACGTATTCCCCCTTTACAGACGACTGGGGCGAACCCGTGCGGGCTGGAACCCCGCCAGATATGGCCGACCGATGTCACGGAAGTCCCCGCCTTTGGACGATTGCGTTTTGTACGTGTCTCGGTCGACACCTTCAGTAAAATGACCTGGGCCACTGCCACAACTTCTACACGCTTTACCGCCTGCCGTCTGCATTGGATGCAGGCCTTTGCCGCATTGGGAAGGCCTGATCGAATTAAGACGGACAACGGACCCGCCTATACCAGCGTGGCATGTGCCGCCTTCATGAAGGACTGGGACATCACACACCTCACGGGGGCCCCCTACAATTCCACTGGTCAGGCCATCGTGGAGCGCCGTCATCAAGATTTAAAACGTCTTTTCGCTGTATTGAAAAAAAGAGGGGGAGCTAACCCTCCCCGTCCATGACATTGTAGCAAAGGCCTGCTATGTGTTAAATTGGCGCAACCTTATCGAAATAGACCAAGGGGAGTTGGTCAGCCCGGGGGCACGACATGCGCAGACCACGAGGCCCATTAAAACGCTCATGTCCCGATGGGTACCACAAACAAACTCATGGCAGGGACCTGTGGAGTTACTAACTTGGGGCCGAGGGAATGCTTGTGTCATTGCAGGTACTGGTATGGAGTGGATACCCGCAAAGTGGGTCCGACCGTGGTTGAAGAAGAGTAATGCTGGGCCTGCGGACGGCTACTCACCGGAGACAGCTCGCGAGTCAGCTGCTACCTGCGCTTGAAGACCCACGGCAGGAGCTGAGGGCTCTTGACAGAGGACGAAACAAATAAGCACCATCCTTACCCGGAACGAACGGGACTGTGATTGTAATCGTGCTGCCATGACTGGGCACGAACAAAAGAGTATTGGGGGTGTTGGTGGAAGGGCGGCCCTAAGCCATACTTACAGGCAGCGTAATCAGTTTGAGCAGCCTGAGCGCGGCAATACACACACTTAACAATCCAAGGAAAAATGTGTGGCTTACGATCGTGAACAGGACCGGCCAGACATCATTCTGCCTGTCTATGGGCAAGGTGGGCGACCCTTTCAGGACATGTTTTTTCGGTGTCCCCACCTGGAGAGCAGAGGAATTCAAGGCATATGTTAATAACGAGACAACCCTGAACTTCACAGCTGTTAATAAGACGATAACGGCCCCAGGGTTAAACGAGTGGCAACGTGATGGGGGGTGGCAGTGTCACATTATCCTGGCCCTGAATGAGACCCTAGCGTCAGACCCTGAGGAGTTGGATCTCCTTGGCTGTACGACGGCCAACGCCTCAGAGAGCGGTACTGGCGGGTATGTCAGCTTCCCCCCCCCCCAACAGAAAAGCTCAATCTGCCCTCGTCAGAATGGGCGACTTTGAACTCTGCCATAGACGCAAGCAGCGTCCAGGGACAGATGTATTCAAACTGCAATGCGACAAACCACACCACACCAAAGGCGCTGCCGCCTGGGGTGTTCTTGATTTGCGGAGATAGAGCCTGGAACGGAGTACCGCGCATCCTGAGAGGGGGGTCCGTGCTATCTGGGGCGGTTGAGCTTATTCCACCCCAACCTCACTCAGCTGCAGAACTTGACTAGCAGGCGGGCTAAAAGGAGCGTTGCATGAGCTAGCATGTAGCAATGTTGGCGACCCCGTTTTTTGGTCAGAATTCCGGCAGCTGGTGACCGCCACGCTACTGCCAGGAGCCGCTGGGCTTAAGGCGATGAAATTGGCGGAGCAACTGGCCTGTTGGACCAAAAATGAGTTAAAAATTACATCGCGAGTGCTAGATGAGAGGTCCCAGGATGTGCTGAGCGTAAACCACGCTGTGCTACAAAACAGGGCCGCCATAGACTTCTTAGTCTTAGCTCACGGTCATGGGTGTGAAGAGTTTGAAGGAATGTGCTGTCTAAATCTTACAGACCACTCGCAATCAATCCATGAGCATATAAGAAATATTCAGAATGGGCTACATGAACTAAAGCAGGAGAATGGCCTTGGGTTTGACGGGTGGCTTCGGGGGCTGGGGATCGGGCCCTGGCTGGCGGAAGGACTGAAACAGCTGATTACCATAGGTGTCGTAGTTATGCTCCTATTGATTTGTGAGCCTTGCGTACTGCAATGCATCCTAGCTCGGGTACAGAAAATGGTTGATCTATTATTTGAAAAAAGAGGGGGAGGTGTTGGGGTCCTTGCAGTGCTTCACAACAATAATCTGTGAGGATCCCTGCGGCTATGTGAATTGTCCTTGAGCATTCCTAGACCATTACAGAAGGGGAAGATAAGTAGTGGTAAATAAGTAAAGGAGGGGGCTGATAAGACCCTCCACGTGAAGAGCAACTTTGCACCAATCGTGTATTCGCTTTAGGCGCGTGAACAGAAACTGTAAACCAATCATATTAAGGCAAACGCCGCGTGCTTCATAGCAGCTAACCAATCATAGTGGCCAAGGCGCGGCGTGCCTGCATGCCACGACTGCACAAACATATATAAGATGGGCACATTGCTGAATAAACTTGGGGTTGAATCTGCATTCTGTGACTGCGTATGATTCTTTCCCGCTACTCTCGCGGACCACAACAGTTAGTTATTCTGCGAGGGAGCGAAGAGATGCAGCGCTTAGTTAGTTCTCCAGGCCCTGAACACATGCGACGGTTGACTTGTTGGCAACGCAGCGAGGAGACGCAGCGGTCTGCTTGTTGGTGAGGCAGCGGAGAAATGCAGCGCTTTGCTTGATGGCGAGGCAGTGAACAGAGAGAGCAGTTTGCTTTTTGCGAGGCAGCGAAGAGACGCAGCAGTCTGCTCGTTTGCCAGGCAGCGAAGAGATTCAGCAGTCTCCTTTTTGGTGAGACAGCGAACATCCACAGTGGTTCCTCATTCTGCGAGGCAGCGAACAGGCGCAGCAGTTTGCTTGTTCACCAGGGAGCGAACAGCTTAGGCAGTCTCCTTGTTTGCGAGAGAGCGAACTTCCACCGTAGTTCCTCATTCTACGAGCAGCCAAGAGACGCAGCGGTCTGCTTGTTCGCCAGGCAGCGAACAGATTCGGCAGTCTCCTTGTTTGCGAGACAGCGAACATCCACACTGGGTCCTCATTCTGCGAGGCAGCGAAGAGACGCAGTGCTTTGCTTGTCCACCAGGTGGCGCAGTGGCATCACGGATTGCTTTTTCGCCTGGAAGCGAAGCGAGGCAGCACTTTGCTAGCTGGCGAGGCAGCGAAGACATGCAGCGGTGTGCTTGTTGGCCAGGCGGCGAAGCGACGCTGCAGTCCGCTTGTTGGCGAAGCAGTTGAAGAGATTCTGCCCACTGCGTGTTCGCGACGCCTCCAATAGGGGCAGCGGACTGCTTGTTGGCGAGGCGGGAAGAGATGCAGCACTTCCTTCTTTTGGCAGGCATCAAAGAGACGCAGCGGTTAGTTAGTGCGCGAGGCGGCAAAGAGACACAAGGGCTTGCTGGTCTGCGAGGCGGCGAAGAGACGCAGTTGTTGAGTAGTCGGCGAGGTGGCGTAGCGGCGCCGCGGTTTGCTTTAGCAGGCGGCAGCCAAGAGACACAGCGGTTTGCTTGTTGGCGAGGAGGGGAAGACACGCAGCGGTTCCTTAGTTTGCAAGGCAAGGCACAGACGTAGTCATAAGTTAGTGTGCGAGGCAGCGAAGAGACGCCGAGGTCAGTTAGTTTGCGAGGGAGCAAAGAGACGCAGCGGTTAGTTAGTTGGCGAGGCAGCGAACACATAGAGCGGCTTGCTTGTTTGCGAGGTAGGGAAGAGCCACGGTCGTGTGCTGTTTTGTGAGTAGGCGAATAGACGCAGTGATGTGCTCTTTTGCGAGAGAGCAAAGAGAACCGGTGGTCTGCTTCCTCTCCAGGCAGCGAAGAGACGGAGCGGTTTGCTTGTTCGCCAGGCAGTGCACAGATGAGGCAGTCTCCTTGTTTGTGAGACAGCGAACATCCACAGTGGTCACTCATTCTGCGAGGCAGCCAAGAGGCACAGCGGTCTGCTTGTTCGCCAGGCAGCGAAGAGACGAAGCGGTTTGTTTTGGGGCCCTTGCGGTGCTTCAGAACAATAATCTATATGAGATATAGAGCATGGAACTAACACTGTTTAGGATTAATTGATTAGCACAACTTGCTTAGCATTAGTAGCTAAATTTGCTGAAGCCTTAGGCCTCAGGCTATAGCCACTTCTACGTGCTTTGAAGTAGTCCACCAAGGACACTGGTGCAGCTGGAAATGATACATCCTGAGAAAGTACAGATAAACTAGCAGAAGCCAGTGGGAACCAAGGTTAAGGGCTAGAGAGCTTTGCTAAATAAGTAGCAAGGTACAAGGCATGATCGCTGCGTGAGTGATCGGTGCCATGATTGGCTACCTGTGACATAATCTGCATGGTGATTGGCCTAGCAAAGTGTACGACTGCACAAACATATATAAGATGGGCAAATTGCCGAATAAAGTTGGAATTGAATCTGCATTCTGTGAGTGCGTATGATTCTTTCCCGTCGCTCCCGCGGACCGCGACATCTGGTGACCCCGACGTGATACTGCGAAGGAGAAGCCGGCTTTGCTAAGAGTTCGAGTAACGGGAGTGGATACCGCCCGGTAGGCTCGTGCCCGGGGAAAACGAGCCTGGCCGTCCGAAGAAAGACGGGAAAAAGAAAAGTCGTAGCTACGCAACTCTTCTGACGGGTGAGTCGGGCGCCCTTGTGAGGCGGCGGGCGGTATGGGAAACGCTGTATCAGCGGTAGAAAAGGCCACGTTGGAAAAATTGTTGCAAGTGGCAGCACAAACAGAGCGACAGGTGGAGCGCCAGGCGCTGGTGGACTTGCTGTGGTGGAGAAGGCGGCGCGGTTTGTTACGGGAGTCCAGCCAGGTCTTTAGCGCAGAAGCCTGGAAGGAGGTTGGGAAGGAACTGTGGGAATCCATCCAAAACGGAGAAAAAGAGGCCAGGCATCTGGCCAAAACATATCGAGACGTGCGGCTCATGATCGAACAGCTGCACGGGGAGGCACAGGCGACCGCCGCCATACGGAGGGCGCTGCAGGCGGAGCCCCCTGCGGCAGCACTTTCGCCGGGGAATGAGGACGAGGGAGCGGAGTACGCGGTGCCCATCTTTGATACACCATCCTCGGGGGGGGCCCTCGGTGGTAGATGAGCCCTCCCCGCCATGTGCGGCACCTCTCTCTAAGCTAGAGCGGGAGGCTTGGGGGACTGGCACAGGATATGAGGACTTGCCACCGTACAAGAAAGGGGACGTTGCTGACGCCTTTGCCGCCCCCCCCCCGAACCGTCCACTCCCCCCATGGAAGTGGATCCGGCCGCTGTGCCATTACCTGAGGAGGAAAGCGTTGATCTGACTGAATATTCAAAAAAAATGGAGGAACTGTTGGAGGAAATGAGGAGGTTGGATGGGGGGGGGGGGTCGAAAAAGGCGCATGTGAGGGAGGCGTATAAGAAGGCGCATCAGGCCATTGTGGACGGCCTGAAAGCGGTTGAGGAACGGTTCTCCGGGGATCCTGCCGGCGGATCCCAGGAGAACCAAGAGATCGCCCCCAGAGACTGGGTGATTACCAACGTACTCAAAGGGACGTGGTCCCTTGAGCAGGCGGAGCAGCATCTGCAAGCCTGGAAAAAAAACCCTTTAACACAAAAGGAGTATCGAACGATTTTGGACCGTTTACCGAGAGCACCGGAGAAAGCCCCGCCACCTAGGGACCCTGACTTTGACATGGCAAAAAGGTGGCGCGGGATCATTCAGAATGCTGAACTGGTTGGGGACATGCAGTTTTTCCCTATAGTAGCCCCGGTGGTGACCACGGGTCAGGGACAGACGAGGTGGGAGCCTCTGGATTGGCAAGTGGCAACAAAGCTGCAACAGTTGGTAATGCAGTACGGGATAAACAACCACCAAGTGCAAGCGCAGCTGAGAGCCCTGGTGAAATATCAAAACTTGGTGCCGAGCGACATTCGCGCCCTTGCAGAACTGATTCTGGGGCCCACTTCCTTACAGGTGCTTTTGAATAAATGGCAGGAACTGCTTGAGCAGTGCCAAGCATCCAACTTGGACTTACCGGCAGATGACCCGTTACGTGCGGCGTCCATGGACACGCTGATGGGCAGCGGGGCCTTTAGGGACCCCGCTCGACAGGCAGCACTGCATCCCCGAGTTCTAATGCAGTCGAAGAACGCTGCCTTGGAGGCATTGGCCGCGCTGCCCCAAATAGGGAAGGCCAACCCGCCTTACCTGTCAATAAGGCAGGCGGAAGACCAACCGTTCTTGCAGTTCGTGGACAAGCTCAAGGAAGCCGTTGACGTGGCCCCGAACGTGCCGCCGGACATGAAGACAATCATGGTCAAGGAAATTGCTACGCAGAATGCTAATTCAACATGCAGAAAACTGCTCGCCACACTGGCGCCGGGAGCTTCATTGCTCAAAATGGTGGAACTTTGCTCCCGAGCACCCATGGAAATGGAGAGACAGAAGGCAAAAATCCACGCTACCGCATTGGCCGTTGCCCTGAGGCAAGTCGCCACGCAAGGGGGAGGCGGCCGGGGGACGGAGAAGTGCTACGCCTGCGGCCAAGCTGGACATTGGAAGAGAAACTGCCCTCGGAGGAGATCGACTAATGTCGGCCAAACGGACAACCCTGGGGGGGAACACCTGCCAGCGATGTGACAAGTTTGGACACAGGGCAAGTGAGTGCCGGTCAAAGTTCAAGAAGGACGGCACCCAGCTGTCGGGAAACCGGAGCAGCCGCGCCTGGGACGCGGCGAAAAAGTATCCCATGGTTGCCTCTTCAAACGCCACGCAGCCACAAGAGGGAGCGCAGGAGTCGATTTGGCCCTGGCAGAACCAATAACCATCACCGATGAGCAGGTCCATTTGGTGGATTCAGACGTTCGCGGCCCCTTGGGAGGGGGATTGTCAGCCCTGCTGATAGGGCGATCATCTGCTTCCAGGCAGGGCATATTTGTGATCCCTGGGTGTATTGACGCCGACCACCGTGGACCCATAAGAATCACGATAAAAGTTTTCTGTCCCCCTGTTACAATCCCTGCGAAAAGCAAAATTGCTCAATTAATTCCCTTTAAGTCCGCAGTCCCTCTTGCCGGAAAAGAAGCTCGACAGGGAGGGTTCGGATCCACGGGGACGCCCCTGGTCCTGTTCTCCACCACTATATCTTCAACCAGGCCCACTCGAAGAGTCACTATTACCTCCCCCGGAGACGGAACCAATCACCTGAAAGCTGAGATGATGATGGATACAGGTTCCGATGTCACCATAATACCTCGCGACTCTTGGCCGGCCGCTTGGGCGTTAGCAGATAGCACCACTGCGGTACAGGGGATCGGTGGGTCCGCCTCCACCTGGAGGAGTGCGAGGTTTGTAGAAATCTGCGATGAGGAGGGCCATCTGGGTGTAGTGAAACCCTACGTGATGGATACCCCGCTGTGGATTCTGGGCCGAGACCTTCTGTCTCAGTGGGGGCTAGTCCTTTCGTGCCCTTTTTAGCAGTGGCTGCTGCCGCAGCTTCTCCGTCCACGCTGAAAATCACCTGGAAAAGCGATGAACCGGTGTGGGTAGGGCAGTGGCCGTTATCAGAGGAGAAGTTAAGAGAAGTCAGCAAGCTGGTGGAGGAACAGCTGCAATTGGGGCATATTCAACCCTCAACGAGCCCATGGAACACACCCATTTTCACCATACAGAAGAAGTCAGGAAAATGGAGACTGCTACACGATCTGAGAGCTGTGAATGCGACAATGGAAGATATGGGAGCGTTGCAACCAGGACTACCATCGCCTGTCATGCTCCCGCGGGAGTGGAGTCTGCTGGTGATTGACCTAAAAGACTGTTTCTTTAGCATCCCTTTGCATTCGGAGGACTCGAAATGCTTTGCCTTCACAGTGCCGACGATAAATCGCTCTGGCCCCTCGAGACGTTATCAATGGGTGGTTTTACCCCAAGGTATGAAAAACTCCCCCACGATATGTCAATGGTATGTAGACCGAGCTTTAGAACCCTGGAAGAGGAAACATCCAGAGGCTATTGTATACCACTACATGGACGATATACTAGTCGCAACGGAAGCCCCCTTGTCAGAAGAGAGCCAGCAGGAATTGAGCCAACAACTCCGAACCTGGGGTCTTACCATTGCCCCTGAAAAGATCCAGCGGCATGCGCCATGGAACTATCTTGGCATGGTCGTAACCGACGCGCAAGTCTACCCAATGAAGACTTCAATCACGCGAGAGGTATCAACGGTGAATGACGTGCAGAAGCTTCTAGGGGACATTCAGTGGATTCGCACCTATTGCGGAATAACAAACGAAGAAATTCAACCATTGGTGGATCTGCTTAGGGACAGCAGAGGTCCCGGGGATCTGAGAACGCTATCCCCTCAAGCGCGGACGGCCGTGACCAACATTGAGAGGAAACTGGGAAATGCGCAAGCTTATCGTTATAATCCTGCGGAACCTATCGACATAGTCTGCTACAACAAACTCCAAGAAGTGGTAGGCATTATAGGGCAGACCAATAAGAGCAATCAGTTCACGATCCTGGAGTGGGTGTTTTCGCCAGTCCGGCCACGCACGGTGGTCATGGCCAGAAAGGATGCTGTGGGAGAGCTGTTGCTGAAGACGAGACAGCGCGTCCGTACCATATCGGGAAGAGAACCGTCGCGGATCATCTTGCCGCTCGCCTCCCTGGACCTCGTATCCGAGTGGGTCCAACAGAGCGTTTCATTCGCCCTGGCGACGTGTGGGGTTCACCTTGACAACCACTATCCGAGACATCCCCTGCTGCACACGCAACTGATACTCGAGGAAAGGAGAGTAGTGGCGGACAGCCCCCTCGGAGACGCGAAGTCCGTTTTTATGGATGCTAGCGGTCGGACAAAGAAATACGGATACGAGTATGTGGGCGTACGAGGGGAATGGGCCCGAAAGATCGTGCAAGGCGCAGCCGAGCACTCCGTGCAAGTTTTAGAACTCATGGCGGCTGTGCTCGCGTTAAAAGACTTTGCCAAAGAGCCTATCAACCTCATAGTTGACTCCTTGTATGTGGCGGGGGTATTACAAAGATTGGACTCTGCCCTTATTGGACAAACTACCAATCCCAACATCCAGGCATTGTTGACTCGGGCAAGTGGCCATTTGAACTCTCGCGTTCAGCCACTCTGGTGCACGCACATCCGCAGTCATTCGGGGCTGCCAGGAATAATGGCGGAGGGCATCCAGCGAATAGATGCCCAAGTCTCGGCCGCCGGCGAAGAAAAATCTAAGATACAACTGGCGCAGCAATCCCATGCGTTCTTTCATCAGTCTGCCAGATCCCTGCAGAAAGAATTTCGCATCTCCAGAACAGAAAGCAGGGCCATAGTGGCCGCATGCCCTGACTGCGCACGTATTCCCCCTTTACAGACGACTGGGGCGAACCCGTGCGGGCTGGAACCCCGCCAGATATGGCCGACCGATGTCACGGAAGTCCCCGCCTTTGGACGATTGCGTTTTGTACGTGTCTCGGTCGACACCTTCAGTAAAATGACCTGGGCCACTGCCACAACTTCTACACGCTTTACCGCCTGCCGTCTGCATTGGATGCAGGCCTTTGCCGCATTGGGAAGGCCTGATCGAATTAAGACGGACAACGGACCCGCCTATACCAGCGTGGCATGTGCCGCCTTCATGAAGGACTGGGACATCACACACCTCACGGGGGCCCCCTACAATTCCACTGGTCAGGCCATCGTGGAGCGCCGTCATCAAGATTTAAAACGTCTTTTCGCTGTATTGAAAAAAAGAGGGGGAGCTAACCCTCCCCGTCCATGACATTGTAGCAAAGGCCTGCTATGTGTTAAATTGGCGCAACCTTATCGAAATAGACCAAGGGGAGTTGGTCAGCCCGGGGGCACGACATGCGCAGACCACGAGGCCCATTAAAACGCTCATGTCCCGATGGGTACCACAAACAAACTCATGGCAGGGACCTGTGGAGTTACTAACTTGGGGCCGAGGGAATGCTTGTGTCATTGCAGGTACTGGTATGGAGTGGATACCCGCAAAGTGGGTCCGACCGTGGTTGAAGAAGAGTAATGCTGGGCCTGCGGACGGCTACTCACCGGAGACAGCTCGCGAGTCAGCTGCTACCTGCGCTTGAAGACCCACGGCAGGAGCTGAGGGCTCTTGACAGAGGACGAAACAAATAAGCACCATCCTTACCCGGAACGAACGGGACTGTGATTGTAATCGTGCTGCCATGACTGGGCACGAACAAAAGAGTATTGGGGGTGTTGGTGGAAGGGCGGCCCTAAGCCATACTTACAGGCAGCGTAATCAGTTTGAGCAGCCTGAGCGCGGCAATACACACACTTAACAATCCAAGGAAAAATGTGTGGCTTACGATCGTGAACAGGACCGGCCAGACATCATTCTGCCTGTCTATGGGCAAGGTGGGCGACCCTTTCAGGACATGTTTTTTCGGTGTCCCCACCTGGAGAGCAGAGGAATTCAAGGCATATGTTAATAACGAGACAACCCTGAACTTCACAGCTGTTAATAAGACGATAACGGCCCCAGGGTTAAACGAGTGGCAACGTGATGGGGGGTGGCAGTGTCACATTATCCTGGCCCTGAATGAGACCCTAGCGTCAGACCCTGAGGAGTTGGATCTCCTTGGCTGTACGACGGCCAACGCCTCAGAGAGCGGTACTGGCGGGTATGTCAGCTTCCCCCCCCCCAACAGAAAAGCTCAATCTGCCCTCGTCAGAATGGGCGACTTTGAACTCTGCCATAGACGCAAGCAGCGTCCAGGGACAGATGTATTCAAACTGCAATGCGACAAACCACACCACACCAAAGGCGCTGCCGCCTGGGGTGTTCTTGATTTGCGGAGATAGAGCCTGGAACGGAGTACCGCGCATCCTGAGAGGGGGGTCCGTGCTATCTGGGGCGGTTGAGCTTATTCCACCCCAACCTCACTCAGCTGCAGAACTTGACTAGCAGGCGGGCTAAAAGGAGCGTTGCATGAGCTAGCATGTAGCAATGTTGGCGACCCCGTTTTTTGGTCAGAATTCCGGCAGCTGGTGACCGCCACGCTACTGCCAGGAGCCGCTGGGCTTAAGGCGATGAAATTGGCGGAGCAACTGGCCTGTTGGACCAAAAATGAGTTAAAAATTACATCGCGAGTGCTAGATGAGAGGTCCCAGGATGTGCTGAGCGTAAACCACGCTGTGCTACAAAACAGGGCCGCCATAGACTTCTTAGTCTTAGCTCACGGTCATGGGTGTGAAGAGTTTGAAGGAATGTGCTGTCTAAATCTTACAGACCACTCGCAATCAATCCATGAGCATATAAGAAATATTCAGAATGGGCTACATGAACTAAAGCAGGAGAATGGCCTTGGGTTTGACGGGTGGCTTCGGGGGCTGGGGATCGGGCCCTGGCTGGCGGAAGGACTGAAACAGCTGATTACCATAGGTGTCGTAGTTATGCTCCTATTGATTTGTGAGCCTTGCGTACTGCAATGCATCCTAGCTCGGGTACAGAAAATGGTTGATCTATTATTTGAAAAAAGAGGGGGAGGTGTTGGGGTCCTTGCAGTGCTTCACAACAATAATCTGTGAGGATCCCTGCGGCTATGTGAATTGTCCTTGAGCATTCCTAGACCATTACAGAAGGGGAAGATAAGTAGTGGTAAATAAGTAAAGGAGGGGGCTGATAAGACCCTCCACGTGAAGAGCAACTTTGCACCAATCGTGTATTCGCTTTAGGCGCGTGAACAGAAACTGTAAACCAATCATATTAAGGCAAACGCCGCGTGCTTCATAGCAGCTAACCAATCATAGTGGCCAAGGCGCGGCGTGCCTGCATGCCACGACTGCACAAACATATATAAGATGGGCACATTGCTGAATAAACTTGGGGTTGAATCTGCATTCTGTGACTGCGTATGATTCTTTCCCGCTACTCTCGCGGACCACAACAGTTAGTTATTCTGCGAGGGAGCGAAGAGATGCAGCGCTTAGTTAGTTCTCCAGGCCCTGAACACATGCGACGGTTGACTTGTTGGCAACGCAGCGAGGAGACGCAGCGGTCTGCTTGTTGGTGAGGCAGCGGAGAAATGCAGCGCTTTGCTTGATGGCGAGGCAGTGAACAGAGAGAGCAGTTTGCTTTTTGCGAGGCAGCGAAGAGACGCAGCAGTCTGCTCGTTTGCCAGGCAGCGAAGAGATTCAGCAGTCTCCTTTTTGGTGAGACAGCGAACATCCACAGTGGTTCCTCATTCTGCGAGGCAGCGAACAGGCGCAGCAGTTTGCTTGTTCACCAGGGAGCGAACAGCTTAGGCAGTCTCCTTGTTTGCGAGAGAGCGACCTTCCACCTTATTCCTCATTCTACGAGCAGCCAAGAGACGCAGCGGTCTGCTTGTTCGCCAGGCAGCGAACAGATTCGGCAGTCTCCTTGTTTGCGAGACAGCGAACATCCACACTGGGTCCTCATTCTGCGAGGCAGCGAAGAGACGCAGTGCTTTGCTTGTCCACCAGGTGGCGCAGTGGCATCACGGATTGCTTTTTCGCCTGGAAGCGAAGCGAGGCAGCACTTTGCTAGCTGGCGAGGCAGCGAAGACATGCAGCGGTGTGCTTGTTGGCCAGGCGGCGAAGCGACGCTGCAGTCCGCTTGTTGGCGAAGCAGTTGAAGAGATTCTGCCCACTGCGTGTTCGCGACGCCTCCAATAGGGGCAGCGGACTGCTTGTTGGCGAGGCGGGAAGAGATGCAGCACTTCCTTCTTTTGGCAGGCATCAAAGAGACGCAGCGGTTAGTTAGTGCGCGAGGCGGCAAAGAGACACAAGGGCTTGCTGGTCTGCGAGGCGGCGAAGAGACGCAGTTGTTGAGTAGTCGGCGAGGTGGCGTAGCGGCGCCGCGGTTTGCTTTAGCAGGCGGCAGCCAAGAGACACAGCGGTTTGCTTGTTGGCGAGGAGGGGAAGACACGCAGCGGTTCCTTAGTTTGCAAGGCAAGGCACAGACGTAGTCATAAGTTAGTGTGCGAGGCAGCGAAGAGACGCCGAGGTCAGTTAGTTTGCGAGGGAGCAAAGAGACGCAGCGGTTAGTTAGTTGGCGAGGCAGCGAACACATAGAGCGGCTTGCTTGTTTGCGAGGTAGGGAAGAGCCACGGTCGTGTGCTGTTTTGTGAGTAGGCGAATAGACGCAGTGATGTGCTCTTTTGCGAGAGAGCGAAGAGAACCGGTGGTCTGCTTCCTCTCCAGGCAGCGAAGAGACGGAGCGGTTTGCTTGTTCGCCAGGCAGTGCACAGATGAGGCAGTCTCCTTGTTTGTGAGACAGCGAACATCCACAGTGGTCACTCATTCTGCGAGGCAGCCAAGAGGCACAGCGGTCTGCTTGTTCGCCAGGCAGCGAACAGGTTAGGCAGTCTACTTGTTTGTGAGTCAGCGAACATCCACAGTGGTCACTCATCCTGCGAGGCAGCCAAGAGACGCAGCGGTCTGCTTGTTTGCCAGGCAGCGAACAGGTTAGGCAGTCTACTTGTTTGTGAGACTGCAAACGTCCACAGTGGTCACTCATTCTGCGAGGCAGCGAACAGATGCAGCAGTTTGCTTGTCCACTAGATGGCCTAGTGGCATCATGCATTGCTTTTTCGCCTGGAAGCCACCCGATGCAGCACTTTGCCTGTTGGCGGGGCAGCGAAGAGACGCAGCAGTCTGCTGCTTTGTGAGACAGCGAACATCCACGGTGGTCACTCATTCTGCGAGGCAGCGAAGAGACGCAGCGCTTAGTTAGTTCTCCAGGCGCTGAACACATGCAACGGTTGACTTGTTGGCAACGCAGCGAGGAGACGCAGCGGTCTGCTTGTTGGTGAGGCAGCGGAGAAATGCAGCGCTTTGCTTGATGGCGAGGCAGTGAACAGAGAGAGCAGTTTGCTTTTTGCGAGGCAGCGAAGAGACGCAGCAGTCTGCTCGTTTGCCAGGCAGCGAAGAGATTCAGCAGTCTCCTTTTTGGTGAGACAGCGAACATCCACAGTGGTTCCTCATTCTGCGAGGCAGCGAACAGGCGCAGCAGTTTGCTTGTTCACCAGGGAGCGAACAGCTTAGGCAGTCCCCTTGTTTGCGAGAGAGCGAACTTCCACCTTATTCCTCATTCTACGAGCAGCCAAGAGACGCAGCGGTCTGCTTGTTCGCCAGGCAGCGAACAGATTCGGCAGTCTCCTTGTTTGCGAGACAGCGAACATCCACACTGGGTCCTCATTCTGCGAGGCAGCGAAGAGACGCAGTGCTTTGCTTGTCCACCAGGTGGCGCAGTGGCATCACGGATTGCTTTTTCGCCTGGAAGTGAAGCCAGGCAGCACTTTGCTAGCTGGCGAGGCAGCGAAGACATGCAGCGGTGTGCTTGTTGGCCAGGCGGCGAAGCGACGCTGCAGTCCGTTTGTTGGCGAAGCAGTTGAAGAGATTCTGCCCACTGCGTGTTCGCGACGCCTCCAATAGGGGCAGCGGACTGCTTGTTGGCGAGGCGGGAAGAGATGCAGCACTTCCTTCTTTTGGCAGGCATCAAAGAGACGCAGCGGTTAGTTAGTGCGCGAGGCGGCAAAGAGACACAAGGGCTTGCTGGTCTGCGAGGCGGCGAAGAGACGCAGTTGTTGAGTAGTCGGCGAGGTGGCGTAGCGGCGCCGCGGTTTGCTTTAGCAGGCGGCAGCCAAGAGACACAGCGGTTTGCTTGTTGGCGAGGAGGGGAAGACACGCAGCGGTTCCTTAGTTTGCAAGGCAAGGCACAGACGTAGTCATAAGTTAGTGTGCGAGGCAGCGAAGAGACGCCGAGGTCAGTTAGTTTGCGAGGGAGCAAAGAGACGCAGCGGTTAGTTAGTTGGCGAGGCAGCGAACACATAGAGCGGCTTGCTTGTTTGCGAGGTAGGGAAGAGCCACGGTCGTGTGCTGTTTTGTGAGTAGGCGAATAGACGCAGTGATGTGCTCTTTTGCGAGAGAGCGAAGAGAACCGGTGGTCTGCTTCCTCTCCAGGCAGCGAAGAGACGGAGCGGTTTGCTTGTTCGCCAGGCGGTGCACAGATGAGGCAGTCTCCTTGTTTGTGAGACAGCGAACATCCACAGTGGTCACTCATCCTGCGAGGCAGCCAAGAGGCACAGCGGTCCGCTTGTTCGCCAGGCAGCGAAGAGACGGAGCGGTTTGCTTTTTCGCCAGGCTGTGGACAGATTAGGCAGTCTCCTTGTTTGTGAGACAGCGAACATCCACAGTGGTTCCTCATTCTGCGAGGCAGCCAAGAGGCACAGCGGTCCGCTTGTTCGCCAGGCAGCGAACAGATTAGGCAGTCTACTTGTTTGTGAGAGAGCGAACATCCACAGTGGTCACTCATCCTGCGAGGCAGCGAAGATACACAGCGGTTTGCTTGTTCGCCAGGCAGCGAAGAGACGGAGCGGTTTGCTTGTTCGCCAGGCAGTGCACAGATTAGGCATTCTCCTTGTTTGTGAGTCAGCGAACATCCACAGTGGTCACTCATTCTGCGAGGCAGCCAAGAGACACAGCGGTCTGCTTGTTTGCCAGGCAGCGAACAGGTTAGGCAGTCTACTTGTTTGTGAGACTGCAAACGTCCACAGTGGTTCCTCATTCTGCGAGGCAGCCAAGAGACGCAGCGGTCTGCTTGTTCGCCAGGCAGCGAACAGGTTAGGCAGTCTACTTGTTTGTGAGAGAGCGAACATCCACAGTGGTCACTCATCCTGCGAGGCAGCGAAGAGACACAGCGGTTTGCTTGTTCGCCAGGCAGCGAAGAGACGGAGCGGTTTGCTTGTTCGCCAGGCAGTGCACAGATTAGGCAGTCTACTTGTTTGTGAGACTGCAAACGTCCACAGTGGTCACTCATTCTGCGAGGCAGCGAACAGATGCAGCAGTTTGCTTGTCCACTAGATGGCCTAGTGGCATCATGCATTGCTTTTTCGCCTGGAAGCCACCCGATGCAGCACTTTGCCTGTTGGCGGGGCAGCGAAGAGACGCAGCAGTCTGCTGCTTTGTGAGACAGCGAACATCCACGGTGGTCACTCATTCTGCGAGGCAGCGAAGAGACGCAGCGCTTAGTTAGTTCTCCAGGCGCTGAACACATGCAACGGTTGACTTGTTGGCAACGCAGCGAGGAGACGCAGCGGTCTGCTTGTTGGTGAGGCAGCGGAGAAATGCAGCGCTTTGCTTGATGGCGAGGCAGTGAACAGAGAGAGCAGTTTGCTTTTTGCGAGGCAGCGAAGAGACGCAGCAGTCTGCTCGTTTGCCAGGCAGCGAAGAGATTCAGCAGTCTCCTTTTTGGTGAGACAGCGAACATCCACAGTGGTTCCTCATTCTGCGAGGCAGCGAACAGGCGCAGCAGTTTGCTTGTTCACCAGGGAGCGAACAGCTTAGGCAGTCTCCTTGTTTGTGAGAGAGCGAACTTCCACAGTAGTTCCTCATTCTGCGAGGCAGCCAAGAGACACAGCGGTTTGCTTGTTCGCCTGGCAGCGAAGAGACGAAGCAGTTTGCTTGTTCGCCAGGCAGCGAACAGATTAGGCAGTCCCCTTGTTTGCGAGAGAGCGAACTTCCACCGTAGTTCCTCATTCTACGAGCAGCCAAGAGACGCAGCGGTCTGCTTGTTCGCCAGGCAGCGAACAGATTCGGCAGTCTCCTTGTTTGCGAGACAGCGAACATCCACACTGGGTCCTCATTCTGCGAGGCAGCGAAGAGACGCAGTGCTTTGCTTGTCCACCAGGTGGCGCAGTGGCATCACGGATTGCTTTTTCGCCTGGAAGCGAAGCGAGGCAGCACTTTGCTAGCTGGCGAGGCAGCGAAGACATGCAGCGGTGTGCTTGTTGGCCAGGCGGCGAAGCGACGCTGCAGTCCGCTTGTTGGCGAAGCAGTTGAAGAGATTCTGCCCACTGCGTGTTCGCGACGCCTCCAATAGGGGCAGCGGACTGCTTGTTGGCGAGGCGGGAAGAGATGCAGCACTTCCTTCTTTTGGCAGGCATCAAAGAGACGCAGCGGTTAGTTAGTGCGCGAGGCGGCAAAGAGACACAAGGGCTTGCTGGTCTGCGAGGCGGCGAAGAGACGCAGTTGTTGAGTAGTCGGCGAGGTGGCGTAGCGGCGCCGCGGTTTGCTTTAGCAGGCGGCAGCCAAGAGACACAGCGGTTTGCTTGTTGGCGAGGAGGGGAAGACACGCAGCGGTTCCTTAGTTTGCAAGGCAAGGCACAGACGTAGTCATAAGTTAGTGTGCGAGGCAGCGAAGAGACGCCGAGGTCAGTTAGTTTGCGAGGGAGCAAAGAGACGCAGCGGTTAGTTAGTTGGCGAGGCAGCGAACACATAGAGCGGCTTGCTTGTTTGCGAGGTAGGGAAGAGCCACGGTCGTGTGCTGTTTTGTGAGTAGGCGAATAGACGCAGTGATGTGCTCTTTTGCGAGAGAGCGAAGAGAACCGGTGGTCTGCTTCCTCTCCAGGCAGCGAAGAGACGGAGCGGTTTGCTTGTTCGCCAGGCAGTGCACAGATGAGGCAGTCTCCTTGTTTGTGAGACAGCGAACATCCACAGTGGTCACTCATTCTGCGAGGCAGCCAAGAGGCACAGCGGTCTGCTTGTTCGCCAGGCAGCGAAGAGACGAAGCGGTTTGTTTTGGGGCCCTTGCGGTGCTTCAGAACAATAATCTATATGAGATATAGAGCATGGAACTAACACTGTTTAGGATTAATTGATTAGCACAACTTGCTTAGCATTAGTAGCTAAATTTGCTGAAGCCTTAGGCCTCAGGCTATAGCCACTTCTACGTGCTTTGAAGTAGTCCACCAAGGACACTGGTGCAGCTGGAAATGATACATCCTGAGAAAGTACAGATAAACTAGCAGAAGCCAGTGGGAACCAAGGTTAAGGGCTAGAGAGCTTTGCTAAATAAGTAGCAAGGTACAAGGCATGATCGCTGCGTGAGTGATCGGTGCCATGATTGGCTACCTGTGACATAATCTGCATGGTGATTGGCCTAGCAAAGTGTACGACTGCACAAACATATATAAGATGGGCAAATTGCCGAATAAAGTTGGAATTGAATCTGCATTCTGTGAGTGCGTATGATTCTTTCCCGTCGCTCCCGCGGACCGCGACATCTGGTGACCCCGACGTGATACTGCGAAGGAGAAGCCGGCTTTGCTAAGAGTTCGAGTAACGGGAGTGGATACCGCCCGGTAGGCTCGTGCCCGGGGAAAACGAGCCTGGCCGTCCGAAGAAAGACGGGAAAAAGAAAAGTCGTAGCTACGCAACTCTTCTGACGGGTGAGTCGGGCGCCCTTGTGAGGCGGCGGGCGGTATGGGAAACGCTGTATCAGCGGTAGAAAAGGCCACGTTGGAAAAATTGTTGCAAGTGGCAGCACAAACAGAGCGACAGGTGGAGCGCCAGGCGCTGGTGGACTTGCTGTGGTGGAGAAGGCGGCGCGGTTTGTTACGGGAGTCCAGCCAGGTCTTTAGCGCAGAAGCCTGGAAGGAGGTTGGGAAGGAACTGTGGGAATCCATCCAAAACGGAGAAAAAGAGGCCAGGCATCTGGCCAAAACATATCGAGACGTGCGGCTCATGATCGAACAGCTGCACGGGGAGGCACAGGCGACCGCCGCCATACGGAGGGCGCTGCAGGCGGAGCCCCCTGCGGCAGCACTTTCGCCGGGGAATGAGGACGAGGGAGCGGAGTACGCGGTGCCCATCTTTGATACACCATCCTCGGGGGGGCCCTCGGTGGTAGATGAGCCCTCCCCGCCATGTGCGGCACCTCTCTCTAAGCTAGAGCGGGAGGCTTGGGGGACTGGCACAGGATATGAGGACTTGCCACCGTACAAGAAAGGGGACGTTGCTGACGCCTTTGCCGCCCCCCCCCCCGAACCGTCCACTCCCCCCATGGAAGTGGATCCGGCCGCTGTGCCATTACCTGAGGAGGAAAGCGTTGATCTGACTGAATATTCAAAAAAAATGGAGGAACTGTTGGAGGAAATGAGGAGGTTGGATGGGGGGGGGGGGGGTCGAAAAAGGCGCATGTGAGGGAGGCGTATAAGAAGGCGCATCAGGCCATTGTGGACGGCCTGAAAGCGGTTGAGGAACGGTTCTCCGGGGATCCTGCCGGCGGATCCCAGGAGAACCAAGAGATCGCCCCCAGAGACTGGGTGATTACCAACGTACTCAAAGGGACGTGGTCCCTTGAGCAGGCGGAGCAGCATCTGCAAGCCTGGAAAAAAAACCCTTTAACACAAAAGGAGTATCGAACGATTTTGGACCGTTTACCGAGAGCACCGGAGAAAGCCCCGCCACCTAGGGACCCTGACTTTGACATGGCAAAAAGGTGGCGCGGGATCATTCAGAATGCTGAACTGGTTGGGGACATGCAGTTTTTCCCTATAGTAGCCCCGGTGGTGACCACGGGTCAGGGACAGACGAGGTGGGAGCCTCTGGATTGGCAAGTGGCAACAAAGCTGCAACAGTTGGTAATGCAGTACGGGATAAACAACCACCAAGTGCAAGCGCAGCTGAGAGCCCTGGTGAAATATCAAAACTTGGTGCCGAGCGACATTCGCGCCCTTGCAGAACTGATTCTGGGGCCCACTTCCTTACAGGTGCTTTTGAATAAATGGCAGGAACTGCTTGAGCAGTGCCAAGCATCCAACTTGGACTTACCGGCAGATGACCCGTTACGTGCGGCGTCCATGGACACGCTGATGGGCAGCGGGGCCTTTAGGGACCCCGCTCGACAGGCAGCACTGCATCCCCGAGTTCTAATGCAGTCGAAGAACGCTGCCTTGGAGGCATTGGCCGCGCTGCCCCAAATAGGGAAGGCCAACCCGCCTTACCTGTCAATAAGGCAGGCGGAAGACCAACCGTTCTTGCAGTTCGTGGACAAGCTCAAGGAAGCCGTTGACGTGGCCCCGAACGTGCCGCCGGACATGAAGACAATCATGGTCAAGGAAATTGCTACGCAGAATGCTAATTCAACATGCAGAAAACTGCTCGCCACACTGGCGCCGGGAGCTTCATTGCTCAAAATGGTGGAACTTTGCTCCCGAGCACCCATGGAAATGGAGAGACAGAAGGCAAAAATCCACGCTACCGCATTGGCCGTTGCCCTGAGGCAAGTCGCCACGCAAGGGGGAGGCGGCCGGGGGACGGAGAAGTGCTACGCCTGCGGCCAAGCTGGACATTGGAAGAGAAACTGCCCTCGGAGGAGATCGACTAATGTCGGCCAAACGGACAACCCTGGGGGGGAACACCTGCCAGCGATGTGACAAGTTTGGACACAGGGCAAGTGAGTGCCGGTCAAAGTTCAAGAAGGACGGCACCCAGCTGTCGGGAAACCGGAGCAGCCGCGCCTGGGACGCGGCGAAAAAGTATCCCATGGTTGCCTCTTCAAACGCCACGCAGCCACAAGAGGGAGCGCAGGAGTCGATTTGGCCCTGGCAGAACCAATAACCATCACCGATGAGCAGGTCCATTTGGTGGATTCAGACGTTCGCGGCCCCTTGGGAGGGGGATTGTCAGCCCTGCTGATAGGGCGATCATCTGCTTCCAGGCAGGGCATATTTGTGATCCCTGGGTGTATTGACGCCGACCACCGTGGACCCATAAGAATCACGATAAAAGTTTTCTGTCCCCCTGTTACAATCCCTGCGAAAAGCAAAATTGCTCAATTAATTCCCTTTAAGTCCGCAGTCCCTCTTGCCGGAAAAGAAGCTCGACAGGGAGGGTTCGGATCCACGGGGACGCCCCTGGTCCTGTTCTCCACCACTATATCTTCAACCAGGCCCACTCGAAGAGTCACTATTACCTCCCCCGGAGACGGAACCAATCACCTGAAAGCTGAGATGATGATGGATACAGGTTCCGATGTCACCATAATACCTCGCGACTCTTGGCCGGCCGCTTGGGCGTTAGCAGATAGCACCACTGCGGTACAGGGGATCGGTGGGTCCGCCTCCACCTGGAGGAGTGCGAGGTTTGTAGAAATCTGCGATGAGGAGGGCCATCTGGGTGTAGTGAAACCCTACGTGATGGATACCCCGCTGTGGATTCTGGGCCGAGACCTTCTGTCTCAGTGGGGGCTAGTCCTTTCGTGCCCTTTTTAGCAGTGGCTGCTGCCGCAGCTTCTCCGTCCACGCTGAAAATCACCTGGAAAAGCGATGAACCGGTGTGGGTAGGGCAGTGGCCGTTATCAGAGGAGAAGTTAAGAGAAGTCAGCAAGCTGGTGGAGGAACAGCTGCAATTGGGGCATATTCAACCCTCAACGAGCCCATGGAACACACCCATTTTCACCATACAGAAGAAGTCAGGAAAATGGAGACTGCTACACGATCTGAGAGCTGTGAATGCGACAATGGAAGATATGGGAGCGTTGCAACCAGGACTACCATCGCCTGTCATGCTCCCGCGGGAGTGGAGTCTGCTGGTGATTGACCTAAAAGACTGTTTCTTTAGCATCCCTTTGCATTCGGAGGACTCGAAATGCTTTGCCTTCACAGTGCCGACGATAAATCGCTCTGGCCCCTCGAGACGTTATCAATGGGTGGTTTTACCCCAAGGTATGAAAAACTCCCCCACGATATGTCAATGGTATGTAGACCGAGCTTTAGAACCCTGGAAGAGGAAACATCCAGAGGCTATTGTATACCACTACATGGACGATATACTAGTCGCAACGGAAGCCCCCTTGTCAGAAGAGAGCCAGCAGGAATTGAGCCAACAACTCCGAACCTGGGGTCTTACCATTGCCCCTGAAAAGATCCAGCGGCATGCGCCATGGAACTATCTTGGCATGGTCGTAACCGACGCGCAAGTCTACCCAATGAAGACTTCAATCACGCGAGAGGTATCAACGGTGAATGACGTGCAGAAGCTTCTAGGGGACATTCAGTGGATTCGCACCTATTGCGGAATAACAAACGAAGAAATTCAACCATTGGTGGATCTGCTTAGGGACAGCAGAGGTCCCGGGGATCTGAGAACGCTATCCCCTCAAGCGCGGACGGCCGTGACCAACATTGAGAGGAAACTGGGAAATGCGCAAGCTTATCGTTATAATCCTGCGGAACCTATCGACATAGTCTGCTACAACAAACTCCAAGAAGTGGTAGGCATTATAGGGCAGACCAATAAGAGCAATCAGTTCACGATCCTGGAGTGGGTGTTTTCGCCAGTCCGGCCACGCACGGTGGTCATGGCCAGAAAGGATGCTGTGGGAGAGCTGTTGCTGAAGACGAGACAGCGCGTCCGTACCATATCGGGAAGAGAACCGTCGCGGATCATCTTGCCGCTCGCCTCCCTGGACCTCGTATCCGAGTGGGTCCAACAGAGCGTTTCATTCGCCCTGGCGACGTGTGGGGTTCACCTTGACAACCACTATCCGAGACATCCCCTGCTGCACACGCAACTGATACTCGAGGAAAGGAGAGTAGTGGCGGACAGCCCCCTCGGAGACGCGAAGTCCGTTTTTATGGATGCTAGCGGTCGGACAAAGAAATACGGATACGAGTATGTGGGCGTACGAGGGGAATGGGCCCGAAAGATCGTGCAAGGCGCAGCCGAGCACTCCGTGCAAGTTTTAGAACTCATGGCGGCTGTGCTCGCGTTAAAAGACTTTGCCAAAGAGCCTATCAACCTCATAGTTGACTCCTTGTATGTGGCGGGGGTATTACAAAGATTGGACTCTGCCCTTATTGGACAAACTACCAATCCCAACATCCAGGCATTGTTGACTCGGGCAAGTGGCCATTTGAACTCTCGCGTTCAGCCACTCTGGTGCACGCACATCCGCAGTCATTCGGGGCTGCCAGGAATAATGGCGGAGGGCATCCAGCGAATAGATGCCCAAGTCTCGGCCGCCGGCGAAGAAAAATCTAAGATACAACTGGCGCAGCAATCCCATGCGTTCTTTCATCAGTCTGCCAGATCCCTGCAGAAAGAATTTCGCATCTCCAGAACAGAAAGCAGGGCCATAGTGGCCGCATGCCCTGACTGCGCACGTATTCCCCCTTTACAGACGACTGGGGCGAACCCGTGCGGGCTGGAACCCCGCCAGATATGGCCGACCGATGTCACGGAAGTCCCCGCCTTTGGACGATTGCGTTTTGTACGTGTCTCGGTCGACACCTTCAGTAAAATGACCTGGGCCACTGCCACAACTTCTACACGCTTTACCGCCTGCCGTCTGCATTGGATGCAGGCCTTTGCCGCATTGGGAAGGCCTGATCGAATTAAGACGGACAACGGACCCGCCTATACCAGCGTGGCATGTGCCGCCTTCATGAAGGACTGGGACATCACACACCTCACGGGGGCCCCCTACAATTCCACTGGTCAGGCCATCGTGGAGCGCCGTCATCAAGATTTAAAACGTCTTTTCGCTGTATTGAAAAAAAGAGGGGGAGCTAACCCTCCCCGTCCATGACATTGTAGCAAAGGCCTGCTATGTGTTAAATTGGCGCAACCTTATCGAAATAGACCAAGGGGAGTTGGTCAGCCCGGGGGCACGACATGCGCAGACCACGAGGCCCATTAAAACGCTCATGTCCCGATGGGTACCACAAACAAACTCATGGCAGGGACCTGTGGAGTTACTAACTTGGGGCCGAGGGAATGCTTGTGTCATTGCAGGTACTGGTATGGAGTGGATACCCGCAAAGTGGGTCCGACCGTGGTTGAAGAAGAGTAATGCTGGGCCTGCGGACGGCTACTCACCGGAGACAGCTCGCGAGTCAGCTGCTACCTGCGCTTGAAGACCCACGGCAGGAGCTGAGGGCTCTTGACAGAGGACGAAACAAATAAGCACCATCCTTACCCGGAACGAACGGGACTGTGATTGTAATCGTGCTGCCATGACTGGGCACGAACAAAAGAGTATTGGGGGTGTTGGTGGAAGGGCGGCCCTAAGCCATACTTACAGGCAGCGTAATCAGTTTGAGCAGCCTGAGCGCGGCAATACACACACTTAACAATCCAAGGAAAAATGTGTGGCTTACGATCGTGAACAGGACCGGCCAGACATCATTCTGCCTGTCTATGGGCAAGGTGGGCGACCCTTTCAGGACATGTTTTTTCGGTGTCCCCACCTGGAGAGCAGAGGAATTCAAGGCATATGTTAATAACGAGACAACCCTGAACTTCACAGCTGTTAATAAGACGATAACGGCCCCAGGGTTAAACGAGTGGCAACGTGATGGGGGGTGGCAGTGTCACATTATCCTGGCCCTGAATGAGACCCTAGCGTCAGACCCTGAGGAGTTGGATCTCCTTGGCTGTACGACGGCCAACGCCTCAGAGAGCGGTACTGGCGGGTATGTCAGCTTCCCCCCCCCCCAACAGAAAAGCTCAATCTGCCCTCGTCAGAATGGGCGACTTTGAACTCTGCCATAGACGCAAGCAGCGTCCAGGGACAGATGTATTCAAACTGCAATGCGACAAACCACACCACACCAAAGGCGCTGCCGCCTGGGGTGTTCTTGATTTGCGGAGATAGAGCCTGGAACGGAGTACCGCGCATCCTGAGAGGGGGGTCCGTGCTATCTGGGGCGGTTGAGCTTATTCCACCCCAACCTCACTCAGCTGCAGAACTTGACTAGCAGGCGGGCTAAAAGGAGCGTTGCATGAGCTAGCATGTAGCAATGTTGGCGACCCCGTTTTTTGGTCAGAATTCCGGCAGCTGGTGACCGCCACGCTACTGCCAGGAGCCGCTGGGCTTAAGGCGATGAAATTGGCGGAGCAACTGGCCTGTTGGACCAAAAATGAGTTAAAAATTACATCGCGAGTGCTAGATGAGAGGTCCCAGGATGTGCTGAGCGTAAACCACGCTGTGCTACAAAACAGGGCCGCCATAGACTTCTTAGTCTTAGCTCACGGTCATGGGTGTGAAGAGTTTGAAGGAATGTGCTGTCTAAATCTTACAGACCACTCGCAATCAATCCATGAGCATATAAGAAATATTCAGAATGGGCTACATGAACTAAAGCAGGAGAATGGCCTTGGGTTTGACGGGTGGCTTCGGGGGCTGGGGATCGGGCCCTGGCTGGCGGAAGGACTGAAACAGCTGATTACCATAGGTGTCGTAGTTATGCTCCTATTGATTTGTGAGCCTTGCGTACTGCAATGCATCCTAGCTCGGGTACAGAAAATGGTTGATCTATTATTTGAAAAAAGAGGGGGAGGTGTTGGGGTCCTTGCAGTGCTTCACAACAATAATCTGTGAGGATCCCTGCGGCTATGTGAATTGTCCTTGAGCATTCCTAGACCATTACAGAAGGGGAAGATAAGTAGTGGTAAATAAGTAAAGGAGGGGGCTGATAAGACCCTCCACGTGAAGAGCAACTTTGCACCAATCGTGTATTCGCTTTAGGCGCGTGAACAGAAACTGTAAACCAATCATATTAAGGCAAACGCCGCGTGCTTCATAGCAGCTAACCAATCATAGTGGCCAAGGCGCGGCGTGCCTGCATGCCACGACTGCACAAACATATATAAGATGGGCACATTGCTGAATAAACTTGGGGTTGAATCTGCATTCTGTGACTGCGTATGATTCTTTCCCGCTACTCTCGCGGACCACAACAGTTAGTTATTCTGCGAGGGAGCGAAGAGATGCAGCGCTTAGTTAGTTCTCCAGGCCCTGAACACATGCGACGGTTGACTTGTTGGCAACGCAGCGAGGAGACGCAGCGGTCTGCTTGTTGGTGAGGCAGCGGAGAAATGCAGCGCTTTGCTTGATGGCGAGGCAGTGAACAGAGAGAGCAGTTTGCTTTTTGCGAGGCAGCGAAGAGACGCAGCAGTCTGCTCGTTTGCCAGGCAGCGAAGAGATTCAGCAGTCTCCTTTTTGGTGAGAGAGCGAACATCCACAGTGGTTCCTCATTCTGCGAGGCAGCGAACAGGCGCAGCAGTTTGCTTGTTCGCCAGGGAGCGAACAGCTTAGGCAGTCTCCTTGTTTGCGAGAGAGCGAACTTCCACAGTAGTTCCTCATTCTACGAGCAGCCAAGAGACGCAGCGGTCTGCTTGTTCGCCAGGCAGCGAACAGATTCGGCAGTCTCCTTGTTTGCGAGACAGCGAACATCCACACTGGGTCCTCATTCTGCGAGGCAGCGAAGAGACGCAGTGCTTTGCTTGTCCACCAGGTGGCGCAGTGGCATCACGGATTGCTTTTTCGCCTGGAAGCGAAGCGAGGCAGCACTTTGCTAGCTGGCGAGGCAGCGAAGACATGCAGCGGTGTGCTTGTTGGCCAGGCGGCGAAGCGACGCTGCAGTCCGCTTGTTGGCGAAGCAGTTGAAGAGATTCTGCCCACTGCGTGTTCGCGACGCCTCCAATAGGGGCAGCGGACTGCTTGTTGGCGAGGCGGGAAGAGATGCAGCACTTCCTTCTTTTGGCAGGCATCAAAGAGACGCAGCGGTTAGTTAGTGCGCGAGGCGGCAAAGAGACACAAGGGCTTGCTGGTCTGCGAGGCGGCGAAGAGACGCAGTTGTTGAGTAGTCGGCGAGGTGGCGTAGCGGCGCCGCGGTTTGCTTTAGCAGGCGGCAGCCAAGAGACACAGCGGTTTGCTTGTTGGCGAGGAGGGGAAGACACGCAGCGGTTCCTTAGTTTGCAAGGCAAGGCACAGACGTAGTCATAAGTTAGTGTGCGAGGCAGCGAAGAGACGCCGAGGTCAGTTAGTTTGCGAGGGAGCAAAGAGACGCAGCGGTTAGTTAGTTGGCGAGGCAGCGAACACATAGAGCGGCTTGCTTGTTTGCGAGGTAGGGAAGAGCCACGGTCGTGTGCTGTTTTGTGAGTAGGCGAATAGACGCAGTGATGTGCTCTTTTGCGAGAGAGCGAAGAGAACCGGTGGTCTGCTTCCTCTCCAGGCAGCGAAGAGACGGAGCGGTTTGCTTGTTCGCCAGGCAGTGCACAGATGAGGCAGTCTCCTTGTTTGTGAGACAGCGAACATCCACAGTGGTCACTCATTCTGCGAGGCAGCCAAGAGGCACAGCGGTCTGCTTGTTCGCCAGGCAGCGAACAGGTTAGGCAGTCTACTTGTTTGTGAGTCAGCGAACATCCACAGTGGTCACTCATCCTGCGAGGCAGCCAAGAGACGCAGCGGTCTGCTTGTTTGCCAGGCAGCGAACAGGTTAGGCAGTCTACTTGTTTGTGAGACTGCAAACGTCCACAGTGGTCACTCATTCTGCGAGGCAGCGAACAGATGCAGCAGTTTGCTTGTCCACTAGATGGCCTAGTGGCATCATGCATTGCTTTTTCGCCTGGAAGCCACCCGATGCAGCACTTTGCCTGTTGGCGGGGCAGCGAAGAGACGCAGCAGTCTGCTGCTTTGTGAGACAGCGAACATCCACGGTGGTCACTCATTCTGCGAGGCAGCGAAGAGACGCAGCGCTTAGTTAGTTCTCCAGGCGCTGAACACATGCAACGGTTGACTTGTTGGCAACGCAGCGAGGAGACGCAGCGGTCTGCTTGTTGGTGAGGCAGCGGAGAAATGCAGCGCTTTGCTTGATGGCGAGGCAGTGAACAGAGAGAGCAGTTTGCTTTTTGCGAGGCAGCGAAGAGACGCAGCAGTCTGCTCGTTTGCCAGGCAGCGAAGAGATTCAGCAGTCTCCTTTTTGGTGAGACAGCGAACATCCACAGTGGTTCCTCATTCTGCGAGGCAGCGAACAGGCGCAGCAGTTTGCTTGTTCACCAGGGAGCGAACAGCTTAGGCAGTCCCCTTGTTTGCGAGAGAGCGAACTTCCACCTTATTCCTCATTCTACGAGCAGCCAAGAGACGCAGCGGTCTGCTTGTTCGCCAGGCAGCGAACAGATTCGGCAGTCTCCTTGTTTGCGAGACAGCGAACATCCACACTGGGTCCTCATTCTGCGAGGCAGCGAAGAGACGCAGTGCTTTGCTTGTCCACCAGGTGGCGCAGTGGCATCACGGATTGCTTTTTCGCCTGGAAGTGAAGCCAGGCAGCACTTTGCTAGCTGGCGAGGCAGCGAAGACATGCAGCGGTGTGCTTGTTGGCCAGGCGGCGAAGCGACGCTGCAGTCCGCTTGTTGGCGAAGCAGTTGAAGAGATTCTGCCCACTGCGTGTTCGCGACGCCTCCAATAGGGGCAGCGGACTGCTTGTTGGCGAGGCGGGAAGAGATGCAGCACTTCCTTCTTTTGGCAGGCATCAAAGAGACGCAGCGGTTAGTTAGTGCGCGAGGCGGCAAAGAGACACAAGGGCTTGCTGGTCTGCGAGGCGGCGAAGAGACGCAGTTGTTGAGTAGTCGGCGAGGTGGCGTAGCGGCGCCGCGGTTTGCTTTAGCAGGCGGCAGCCAAGAGACACAGCGGTTTGCTTGTTGGCGAGGAGGGGAAGACACGCAGCGGTTCCTTAGTTTGCAAGGCAAGGCACAGACGTAGTCATAAGTTAGTGTGCGAGGCAGCGAAGAGACGCCGAGGTCAGTTAGTTTGCGAGGGAGCAAAGAGACGCAGCGGTTAGTTAGTTGGCGAGGCAGCGAACACATAGAGCGGCTTGCTTGTTTGCGAGGTAGGGAAGAGCCACGGTCGTGTGCTGTTTTGTGAGTAGGCGAATAGACGCAGTGATGTGCTCTTTTGCGAGAGAGCGAAGAGAACCGGTGGTCTGCTTCCTCTCCAGGCAGCGAAGAGACGGAGCGGTTTGCTTGTTCGCCAGGCGGTGCACAGATGAGGCAGTCTCCTTGTTTGTGAGACAGCGAACATCCACAGTGGTCACTCATCCTGCGAGGCAGCCAAGAGGCACAGCGGTCCGCTTGTTCGCCAGGCAGCGAAGAGACGGAGCGGTTTGCTTGTTCGCCAGGCTGTGGACAGATTAGGCAGTCTCCTTGTTTGTGAGACAGCGAACATCCACAGTGGTTCCTCATTCTGCGAGGCAGCCAAGAGGCACAGCGGTCCGCTTGTTCGCCAGGCAGCGAACAGATTAGGCAGCCTCCTTGTTTGTGAGACTGCAAACGTCCACAGTGGTTCCTCATTCTGCGAGGCAGCCAAGAGACGCAGCGGTCTGCTTGTTCGGCAGGCAGCGAACAGGTTAGGCAGTCTACTTGTTTGTGAGAGAGCGAACATCCACAGTGGTCACTCATCCTGCGAGGCAGCGAAGAGACACAGCGGTTTGCTTGTTCGCCAGGCAGCGAAGAGACGGAGCGGTTTGCTTGTTCGCCAGGCAGTGCACAGATTAGGCATTCTCCTTGTTTGTGAGTCAGCGAACATCCACAGTGGTCACTCATTCTGCGAGGCAGCCAAGAGACACAGCGGTCTGCTTGTTTGCCAGGCAGCGAACAGGTTAGGCAGTCTACTTGTTTGTGAGACTGCAAACGTCCACAGTGGTTCCTCATTCTGCGAGGCAGCCAAGAGACGCAGCGGTCTGCTTGTTCGCCAGGCAGCGAACAGGTTAGGCAGTCTACTTGTTTGTGAGAGAGCGAACATCCACAGTGGTCACTCATCCTGCGAGGCAGCGAAGAGACACAGCGGTTTGCTTGTTCGCCAGGCAGCGAAGAGACGGAGCGGTTTGCTTGTTCGCCAGGCAGTGCACAGATTAGGCAGTCTACTTGTTTGTGAGACTGCAAACGTCCACAGTGGTCACTCATTCTGCGAGGCAGCGAACAGATGCAGCAGTTTGCTTGTCCACTAGATGGCCTAGTGGCATCATGCATTGCTTTTTCGCCTGGAAGCCACCCGATGCAGCACTTTGCCTGTTTGCGGGGCAGCGAAGAGACGCAGCAGTCTGCTGCTTTGTGAGACAGCGAACATCCACGGTGGTCACTCATTCTGCGAGGCAGCGAAGAGACGCAGCGCTTAGTTAGTTCTCCAGGCCCTGAACACATGCAACGGTTGACTTGTTGGCAACGCAGCGAGGAGACGCAGCGGTCTGCTTGTTGGTGAGGCAGCGGAGAAATGCAGCGCTTTGCTTGATGGCGAGGCAGTGAACAGAGAGAGCAGTTTGCTTTTTGCGAGGCAGCGAAGAGACGCAGCAGTCTGCTCGTTTGCCAGGCAGCGAAGAGATTCAGCAGTCTCCTTTTTGGTGAGAGAGCGAACATCCACAGTGGTTCCTCATTCTGCGAGGCAGCGAACAGGCGCAGCAGTTTGCTTGTTCACCAGGGAGCGAACAGCTTAGGCAGTCTCCTTGTTTGTGAGAGAGCGAACTTCCACAGTAGTTCCTCATTCTGCGAGGCAGCCAAGAGACACAGCGGTTTGCTTGTTCGCCTGGCAGCGAAGAGACGAAGCAGTTTGCTTGTTCGCCAGGCAGCGAACAGATTAGGCAGTCCCCTTGTTTGCGAGAGAGCGAACTTCCACCGTAGTTCCTCATTCTACGAGCAGCCAAGAGACGCAGCGGTCTGCTTGTTCGCCAGGCAGCGAACAGATTCGGCAGTCTCCTTGTTTGCGAGACAGCGAACATCCACACTGGGTCCTCATTCTGCGAGGCAGCGAAGAGACGCAGTGCTTTGCTTGTCCACCAGGTGGCGCAGTGGCATCACGGATTGCTTTTTCGCCTGGAAGTGAAGCCAGGCAGCACTTTGCTAGCTGGCGAGGCAGCGAAGACATGCAGCGGTGTGCTTGTTGGCCAGGCGGCGAAGCGACGCTGCAGTCCGCTTGTTGGCGAAGCAGTTGAAGAGATTCTGCCCACTGCGTGTTCGCGACGCCTCCAATAGGGGCAGCGGACTGCTTGTTGGCGAGGCGGGAAGAGATGCAGCACTTCCTTCTTTTGGCAGGCATCAAAGAGACGCAGCGGTTAGTTAGTGCGCGAGGCGGCAAAGAGACACAAGGGCTTGCTGGTCTGCGAGGCGGCGAAGAGACGCAGTTGTTGAGTAGTCGGCGAGGTGGCGTAGCGGCGCCGCGGTTTGCTTTAGCAGGCGGCAGCCAAGAGACACAGCGGTTTGCTTGTTGGCGAGGAGGGGAAGACACGCAGCGGTTCCTTAGTTTGCAAGGCAAGGCACAGACGTAGTCATAAGTTAGTGTGCGAGGCAGCGAAGCGACGCCGAGGTCAGTTAGTTTGCGAGGGAGCAAAGAGACGCAGCGGTTAGTTAGTTGGCGAGGCAGCGAACACATAGAGCGGCTTGCTTGTTTGCGAGGTAGGGAAGAGCCACGGTCGTGTGCTGTTTTGTGAGTAGGCGAATAGACGCAGTGATGTGCTCTTTTGCGAGAGAGCGAAGAGAACCGGTGGTCTGCTTCCTCTCCAGGCAGCGAAGAGACGGAGCGGTTTGCTTGTTCGCCAGGCGGTGCACAGATGAGGCAGTCTCCTTGTTTGTGAGACAGCGAACATCCACAGTGGTCACTCATCCTGCGAGGCAGCGAAGAGACACAGCGGTTTGCTTGTTCGCCAGGCAGCGAAGAGACGGAGCGGTTTGCTTGTTCGCCAGGCTGTGGACAGATGAGGCAGTCTCCTTGTTTGTGAGTCAGCGAACATCCACAGTGGTTCCTCATTCTGCGAGGCAGCCAAGAGACGCAGCGGTCTGCTTGTTCACCAGGCAGCGAAGAGACGGAGCGGTTTGCTTGTTCGCCAGGCAGTGCACAGATTAGGCATTCTCCTTGTTTGTGAGTCAGCGAACATCCACAGTGGTCACTCATTCTGCGAGGCAGCCAAGAGACACAGCGGTCTGCTTGTTTGCCAGGCAGCGAACAGGTTAGGCAGTCTACTTGTTTGTGAGACTGCAAACGTCCACAGTGGTTCCTCATTCTGCGAGGCAGCCAAGAGACGCAGCGGTCTGCTTGTTCGCCAGGCAGCGAACAGGTTAGGCAGTCTACTTGTTTGTGAGAGAGCGAACATCCACAGTGGTCACTCATCCTGCGAGGCAGCGAAGAGACACAGCGGTTTGCTTGTTCGCCAGGCAGCGAAGAGACGGAGCGGTTTGCTTGTTCGCCAGGCTGTGGACAGATTAGGCAGTCTCCTTGTTTGTGAGACAGCGAACATCCACAGTGGTTCCTCATTCTGCGAGGCAGCCAAGAGACGCAGCGGTCTGCTTGTTCGCCAGGCAGCGAACAGGTTAGGCAGTCTACTTGTTTGTGAGACTGCAAACGTCCACAGTGGTCACTCATTCTGCGAGGCAGCGAACAGATGCAGCAGTTTGCTTGTCCACTAGATGGCCTAGTGGCATCATGCATTGCTTTTTCGCCTGGAAGCCACCCGATGCAGCACTTTGCCTGTTGGCGGGGCAGCGAAGAGACGCAGCAGTCTGCTGCTTTGTGAGACAGCGAACATCCACGGTGGTCACTCATTCTGCGAGGCAGCGAAGAGACGCAGCGCTTAGTTAGTTCTCCAGGCCCTGAACACATGCAACGGTTGACTTGTTGGCAACGCAGCGAGGAGACGCAGCGGTCTGCTTGTTGGTGAGGCAGCGGAGAAATGCAGCGCTTTGCTTGATGGCGAGGCAGTGAACAGAGAGAGCAGTTTGCTTTTTGCGAGGCAGCGAAGAGACGCAGCAGTCTGCTCGTTTGCCAGGCAGCGAAGAGATTCAGCAGTCTCCTTTTTGGTGAGACAGCGAACATCCACAGTGGTTCCTCATTCTGCGAGGCAGCGAACAGGCGCAGCAGTTTGCTTGTTCACCAGGGAGCGAACAGCTTAGGCAGTCCCCTTGTTTGCGAGAGAGCGAACTTCCACCTTATTCCTCATTCTACGAGCAGCCAAGAGACGCAGCGGTCTGCTTGTTCGCCAGGCAGCGAACAGATTCGGCAGTCTCCTTGTTTGCGAGACAGCGAATATCCACACTGGGTCCTCATTCTGCGAGGCAGCGAAGAGACGCAGTGCTTTGCTTGTCCACCAGGTGGCGCAGTGGCATCACGGATTGCTTTTTCGCCTGGAAGTGAAGCCAGGCAGCACTTTGCTAGCTGGCGAGGCAGCGAAGACATGCAGCGGTGTGCTTGTTGGCCAGGCGGCGAAGCGACGCTGCAGTCCGCTTGTTGGCGAAGCAGTTGAAGAGATTCTGCCCACTGCGTGTTCGCGACGCCTCCAATAGGGGCAGCGGACTGCTTGTTGGCGAGGCGGGAAGAGATGCAGCACTTCCTTCTTTTGGCAGGCATCAAAGAGACGCAGCGGTTAGTTAGTGCGCGAGGCGGCAAAGAGACACAAGGGCTTGCTGGTCTGCGAGGCGGCGAAGAGACGCAGTTGTTGAGTAGTCGGCGAGGTGGCGTAGCGGCGCCGCGGTTTGCTTTAGCAGGCGGCAGCCAAGAGACACAGCGGTTTGCTTGTTGGCGAGGAGGGGAAGACACGCAGCGGTTCCTTAGTTTGCAAGGCAAGGCACAGACGTAGTCATAAGTTAGTGTGCGAGGCAGCGAAGAGACGCCGAGGTCAGTTAGTTTGCGAGGGAGCAAAGAGACGCAGCGGTTAGTTAGTTGGCGAGGCAGCGAACACATAGAGCGGCTTGCTTGTTTGCGAGGTAGGGAAGAGCCACGGTCGTGTGCTGTTTTGTGAGTAGGCGAATAGACGCAGTGATGTGCTCTTTTGCGAGAGAGCGAAGAGAACCGGTGGTCTGCTTCCTCTCCAGGCAGCGAAGAGACGGAGCGGTTTGCTTGTTCGCCAGGCGGTGCACAGATGAGGCAGTCTCCTTGTTTGTGAGACAGCGAACATCCACAGTGGTCACTCATCCTGCGAGGCAGCCAAGAGGCACAGCGGTCCGCTTGTTCGCCAGGCAGCGAAGAGACGGAGCGGTTTGCTTGTTCGCCAGGCTGTGGACAGATTAGGCAGTCTCCTTGTTTGTGAGACAGCGATCATCCACGGTGGTCCCTCATTCTGCGAGGCAGCCAAGAGGCACAGCGGTCCGCTTGTTCGCCAGGCAGCGAAGAGACGGAGCGGTTTGCTTGTTCGCCAGGCTGTGGACAGATTAGGCAGTCTCCTTGTTTGTGAGACAGCGAACATCCACAGTGGTTCCTCATTCTGCGAGGCAGCCAAGAGACGCAGCGGTCTGCTTGTTCGCCAGGCAGCGAACAGGTTAGGCAGTCTACTTGTTTGTGAGAGAGCGAACATCCACAGTGGTCACTCATCCTGCGAGGCAGCGAAGAGACACAGCGGTTTGCTTGTTCGCCAGGCAGCGAAGAGACGGAGCGGTTTGCTTGTTCGCCAGGCAGTGCACAGATTAGGCATTCTCCTTGTTTGCGAGACAGCGAACATCCACACTGGGTCCTCATTCTGCGAGGCAGCGAAGAGACGCAGTGCTTTGCTTGTCCACCAGGTGGCGCAGTGGCATCACGGATTGCTTTTTCGCCTGGAAGTGAAGCCAGGCAGCACTTTGCTAGCTGGCGAGGCAGCGAAGACATGCAGCGGTGTGCTTGTTGGCCAGGCGGCGAAGCGACGCTGCAGTCCGCTTGTTGGCGAAGCAGTTGAAGAGATTCTGCCCACTGCGTGTTCGCGACGCCTCCAATAGGGGCAGCGGACTGCTTGTTGGCGAGGCGGGAAGAGATGCAGCACTTCCTTCTTTTGGCAGGCATCAAAGAGACGCAGCGGTTAGTTAGTGCGCGAGGCGGCAAAGAGACACAAGGGCTTGCTGGTCTGCGAGGCGGCGAAGAGACGCAGTTGTTGAGTAGTCGGCGAGGTGGCGTAGCGGCGCCGCGGTTTGCTTTAGCAGGCGGCAGCCAAGAGACACAGCGGTTTGCTTGTTGGCGAGGAGGGGAAGACACGCAGCGGTTCCTTAGTTTGCAAGGCAAGGCACAGACGTAGTCATAAGTTAGTGTGCGAGGCAGCGAAGCGACGCCGAGGTCAGTTAGTTTGCGAGGGAGCAAAGAGACGCAGCGGTTAGTTAGTTGGCGAGGCAGCGAACACATAGAGCGGCTTGCTTGTTTGCGAGGTAGGGAAGAGCCACGGTCGTGTGCTGTTTTGTGAGTAGGCGAATAGACGCAGTGATGTGCTCTTTTGCGAGAGAGCGAAGAGAACCGGTGGTCTGCTTCCTCTCCAGGCAGCGAAGAGACGGAGCGGTTTGCTTGTTCGCCAGGCGGTGCACAGATGAGGCAGTCTCCTTGTTTGTGAGACAGCGAACATCCACAGTGGTCACTCATCCTGCGAGGCAGCGAAGAGACACAGCGGTTTGCTTGTTCGCCAGGCAGCGAAGAGACGGAGCGGTTTGCTTGTTCGCCAGGCTGTGGACAGATGAGGCAGTCTCCTTGTTTGTGAGACAGCGAACATCCACAGTGGTTCCTCATTCTGCGAGGCAGCCAAGAGACGCAGCGGTCTGCTTGTTCACCAGGCAGCGAAGAGACGGAGCGGTTTGCTTGTTCGCCAGGCAGTGCACAGATTAGGCATTCTCCTTGTTTGTGAGTCAGCGAACATCCACAGTGGTCACTCATTCTGCGAGGCAGCCAAGAGACACAGCGGTCTGCTTGTTTGCCAGGCAGCGAACAGGTTAGGCAGTCTACTTGTTTGTGAGACTGCAAACGTCCACAGTGGTTCCTCATTCTGCGAGGCAGCCAAGAGACGCAGCGGTCTGCTTGTTCGGCAGGCAGCGAACAGGTTAGGCAGTCTACTTGTTTGTGAGAGAGCGAACATCCACAGTGGTCACTCATCCTGCGAGGCAGCGAAGAGACACAGCGGTTTGCTTGTTCGCCAGGCAGCGAAGAGACGGAGCGGTTTGCTTGTTCGCCAGGCTGTGGACAGATTAGGCAGTCTCCTTGTTTGTGAGACAGCGAACATCCACAGTGGTTCCTCATTCTGCGAGGCAGCCAAGAGACGCAGCGGTCTGCTTGTTCGCCAGGCAGCGAACAGGTTAGGCAGTCTACTTGTTTGTGAGACTGCAAACGTCCACAGTGGTCACTCATTCTGCGAGGCAGCGAACAGATGCAGCAGTTTGCTTGTCCACTAGATGGCCTAGTGGCATCATGCATTGCTTTTTCGCCTGGAAGCCACCCGATGCAGCACTTTGCCTGTTGGCGGGGCAGCGAAGAGACGCAGCAGTCTGCTGCTTTGTGAGACAGCGAACATCCACGGTGGTCACTCATTCTGCGAGGCAGCGAAGAGACGCAGCGCTTAGTTAGTTCTCCAGGCCCTGAACACATGCAACGGTTGACTTGTTGGCAACGCAGCGAGGAGACGCAGCGGTCTGCTTGTTGGTGAGGCAGCGGAGAAATGCAGCGCTTTGCTTGATGGCGAGGCAGTGAACAGAGAGAGCAGTTTGCTTTTTGCGAGGCAGCGAAGAGACGCAGCAGTCTGCTCGTTTGCCAGGCAGCGAAGAGATTCAGCAGTCTCCTTTTTGGTGAGACAGCGAACATCCACAGTGGTTCCTCATTCTGCGAGGCAGCGAACAGGCGCAGCAGTTTGCTTGTTCACCAGGGAGCGAACAGCTTAGGCAGTCTCCTTGTTTGCGAGAGAGCGACCTTCCACCTTATTCCTCATTCTACGAGCAGCCAAGAGACGCAGCGGTCTGCTTGTTCGCCAGGCAGCGAACAGATTCGGCAGTCTCCTTGTTTGCGAGACAGCGAACATCCACACTGGGTCCTCATTCTGCGAGGCAGCGAAGAGACGCAGTGCTTTGCTTGTCCACCAGGTGGCGCAGTGGCATCACGGATTGCTTTTTCGCCTGGAAGTGAAGCCAGGCAGCACTTTGCTAGCTGGCGAGGCAGCGAAGACATGCAGCGGTGTGCTTGTTGGCCAGGCGGCGAAGCGACGCTGCAGTCCGCTTGTTGGCGAAGCAGTTGAAGAGATTCTGCCCACTGCGTGTTCGCGACGCCTCCAATAGGGGCAGCGGACTGCTTGTTGGCGAGGCGGGAAGAGATGCAGCACTTCCTTCTTTTGGCAGGCATCAAAGAGACGCAGCGGTTAGTTAGTGCGCGAGGCGGCAAAGAGACACAAGGGCTTGCTGGTCTGCGAGGCGGCGAAGAGACGCAGTTGCTGAGTAGTCGGCGAGGTGGCGTAGCGGCGCCGCGGTTTGCTTTAGCAGGCGGCAGCCAAGAGACACAGCGGTTTGCTTGTTGGCGAGGAGGGGAAGACACGCAGCGGTTCCTTAGTTTGCAAGGCAAGGCACAGACGTAGTCATAAGTTAGTGTGCGAGGCAGCGAAGAGACGCCGAGGTCAGTTAGTTTGCGAGGGAGCAAAGAGACGCAGCGGTTAGTTAGTTGGCGAGGCAGCGAACACATAGAGCGGCTTGCTTGTTTGCGAGGTAGGGAAGAGCCACGGTCGTGTGCTGTTTTGTGAGTAGGCGAATAGACGCAGTGATGTGCTCTTTTGCGAGAGAGCGAAGAGAACCGGTGGTCTGCTTCCTCTCCAGGCAGCGAAGAGACGGAGCGGTTTGCTTGTTCGCCAGGCGGTGCACAGATGAGGCAGTCTCCTTGTTTGTGAGACAGCGAACATCCACAGTGGTCACTCATCCTGCGAGGCAGCGAAGAGACACAGCGGTTTGCTTGTTCGCCAGGCAGCGAAGAGACGGAGCGGTTTGCTTGTTCGCCAGGCTGTGGACAGATGAGGCAGTCTCCTTGTTTGTGAGACAGCGAACATCCACAGTGGTTCCTCATTCTGCGAGGCAGCGAAGAGACGCAGCGGTCTGCTTGTTCACCAGGCAGTGCACAGATTAGGCATTCTCCTTGTTTGTGAGTCAGCGAACATCCACAGTGGTCACTCATTCTGCGAGGCAGCGAAGAGACACAGCGGTCTGCTTGTTTGCCAGGCAGCGAACAGGTTAGGCAGTCTACTTGTTTGTGAGACTGCAAACGTCCACAGTGGTTCCTCATTCTGCGAGGCAGCCAAGAGACGCAGCGGTCTGCTTGTTCGGCAGGCAGCGAACAGGTTAGGCAGTCTACTTGTTTGTGAGAGAGCGAACATCCACAGTGGTCACTCATCCTGCGAGGCAGCGAAGAGACACAGCGGTCTGCTTGTTTGCCAGGCAGCGAACAGGTTAGGCAGTCTACTTGTTTGTGAGACTGCAAACGTCCACAGTGGTTCCTCATTCTGCGAGGCAGCCAAGAGACGCAGCGGTCTGCTTGTTCGCCAGGCAGCGAACAGGTTAGGCAGTCTACTTGTTTGTGAGAGAGCGAACATCCACAGTGGTCACTCATCCTGCGAGGCAGCGAAGAGACACAGCGGTTTGCTTGTTCGCCAGGCAGCGAAGAGACGGAGCGGTTTGCTTGTTCGCCAGGCTGTGGACAGATTAGGCAGTCTCCTTGTTTGTGAGACAGCGAACATCCACAGTGGTTCCTCATTCTGCGAGGCAGCCAAGAGACGCAGCGGTCTGCTTGTTCGCCAGGCAGCGAACAGGTTAGGCAGTCTACTTGTTTGTGAGACTGCAAACGTCCACAGTGGTCACTCATTCTGCGAGGCAGCGAACAGATGCAGCAGTTTGCTTGTCCACTAGATGGCCTAGTGGCATCATGCATTGCTTTTTCGCCTGGAAGCCACCCGATGCAGCACTTTGCCTGTTGGCGGGGCAGCGAAGAGACGCAGCAGTCTGCTGCTTTGTGAGACAGCGAACATCCACGGTGGTCACTCATTCTGCGAGGCAGCGAAGAGACGCAGCGCTTAGTTAGTTCTCCAGGCCCTGAACACATGCAACGGTTGACTTGTTGGCAACGCAGCGAGGAGACGCAGCGGTCTGCTTGTTGGTGAGGCAGCGGAGAAATGCAGCGCTTTGCTTGATGGCGAGGCAGTGAACAGAGAGAGCAGTTTGCTTTTTGCGAGGCAGCGAAGAGACGCAGCAGTCTGCTCGTTTGCCAGGCAGCGAAGAGATTCAGCAGTCTCCTTTTTGGTGAGACAGCGAACATCCACAGTGGTTCCTCATTCTGCGAGGCAGCGAACAGGCGCAGCAGTTTGCTTGTTCACCAGGGAGCGAACAGCTTAGGCAGTCTCCTTGTTTGCGAGAGAGCGACCTTCCACCTTATTCCTCATTCTACGAGCAGCCAAGAGACGCAGCGGTCTGCTTGTTCGCCAGGCAGCGAACAGATTCGGCAGTCTCCTTGTTTGCGAGACAGCGAACATCCACACTGGGTCCTCATTCTGCGAGGCAGCGAAGAGACGCAGTGCTTTGCTTGTCCACCAGGTGGCGCAGTGGCATCACGGATTGCTTTTTCGCCTGGAAGCGAAGCGAGGCAGCACTTTGCTAGCTGGCGAGGCAGCGAAGACATGCAGCGGTGTGCTTGTTGGCCAGGCGGCGAAGCGACGCTGCAGTCCGCTTGTTGGCGAAGCAGTTGAAGAGATTCTGCCCACTGCGTGTTCGCGACGCCTCCAATAGGGGCAGCGGACTGCTTGTTGGCGAGGCGGGAAGAGATGCAGCACTTCCTTCTTTTGGCAGGCATCAAAGAGACGCAGCGGTTAGTTAGTGCGCGAGGCGGCAAAGAGACACAAGGGCTTGCTGGTCTGCGAGGCGGCGAAGAGACGCAGTTGTTGAGTAGTCGGCGAGGTGGCGTAGCGGCGCCGCGGTTTGCTTTAGCAGGCGGCAGCCAAGAGACACAGCGGTTTGCTTGTTGGCGAGGAGGGGAAGACACGCAGCGGTTCCTTAGTTTGCAAGGCAAGGCACAGACGTAGTCATAAGTTAGTGTGCGAGGCAGCGAAGAGACGCCGAGGTCAGTTAGTTTGCGAGGGAGCAAAGAGACGCAGCGGTTAGTTAGTTGGCGAGGCAGCGAACACATAGAGCGGCTTGCTTGTTTGCGAGGTAGGGAAGAGCCACGGTCGTGTGCTGTTTTGTGAGTAGGCGAATAGACGCAGTGATGTGCTCTTTTGCGAGAGAGCGAAGAGAACCGGTGGTCTGCTTCCTCTCCAGGCAGCGAAGAGACGGAGCGGTTTGCTTGTTCGCCAGGCGGTGCACAGATGAGGCAGTCTCCTTGTTTGTGAGACAGCGAACATCCACAGTGGTCACTCATCCTGCGAGGCAGCCAAGAGACGGAGCGGTCTGCTTGTTTGCCAGGCAGCGAACAGGTTAGGCAGTCTACTTGTTTGTGAGAGAGCGAACATCCACAGTGGTCACTCATCCTGCGAGGCAGCGAAGAGACACAGCGGTTTGCTTGTTCGCCAGGCAGCGAAGAGACGGAGCGGTTTGCTTGTTCGCCAGGCAGTGCACAGATTAGGCATTCTCCTTGTTTTTGAGTCAGCGAACATCCACAGTGGTCACTCATTCTGCGAGGCAGCCAAGAGACGCAGCGGTCTGCTTGTTTGCCAGGCAGCGAACAGGTTAGGCAGTCTACTTGTTTGTGAGACTGCAAACGTCCACAGTGGTCACTCATTCTGCGAGGCAGCGAACAGATGCAGCAGTTTGCTTGTCCACTAGATGGCCTAGTGGCATCATGCATTGCTTTTTCGCCTGGAAGCCACCCGATGCAGCACTTTGCCTGTTGGCGGGGCAGCGAAGAGACGCAGCAGTCTGCTGCTTTGTGAGACAGCGAACATCCACGGTGGTCACTCATTCTGCGAGGCAGCGAAGAGACGCAGCGCTTAGTTAGTTCTCCAGGCCCTGAACACATGCAACGGTTGACTTGTTGGCAACGCAGCGAGGAGACGCAGCGGTCTGCTTGTTGGTGAGGCAGCGGAGAAATGCAGCGCTTTGCTTGATGGCGAGGCAGTGAACAGAGAGAGCAGTTTGCTTTTTGCGAGGCAGCGAAGAGACGCAGCAGTCTGCTCGTTTGCCAGGCAGCGAAGAGATTCAGCAGTCTCCTTTTTGGTGAGAGAGCGAACATCCACAGTGGTTCCTCATTCTGCGAGGCAGCGAACAGGCGCAGCAGTTTGCTTGTTCACCAGGGAGCGAACAGCTTAGGCAGTCTCCTTGTTTGTGAGAGAGCGAACTTCCACAGTAGTTCCTCATTCTGCGAGGCAGCCAAGAGACACAGCGGTTTGCTTGTTCGCCTGGCAGCGAAGAGACGAAGCAGTTTGCTTGTTCGCCAGGCAGCGAACAGATTAGGCAGTCCCCTTGTTTGCGAGAGAGCGAACTTCCACCGTAGTTCCTCATTCTACGAGCAGCCAAGAGACGCAGCGGTCTGCTTGTTCGCCAGGCAGCGAACAGATTCGGCAGTCTCCTTGTTTGCGAGACAGCGAACATCCACACTGGGTCCTCATTCTGCGAGGCAGCGAAGAGACGCAGTGCTTTGCTTGTCCACCAGGTGGCGCAGTGGCATCACGGATTGCTTTTTCGCCTGGAAGCGAAGCGAGGCAGCACTTTGCTAGCTGGCGAGGCAGCGAAGACATGCAGCGGTGTGCTTGTTGGCCAGGCGGCGAAGCGACGCTGCAGTCCGCTTGTTGGCGAAGCAGTTGAAGAGATTCTGCCCACTGCGTGTTCGCGACGCCTCCAATAGGGGCAGCGGACTGCTTGTTGGCGAGGCGGGAAGAGATGCAGCACTTCCTTCTTTTGGCAGGCATCAAAGAGACGCAGCGGTTAGTTAGTGCGCGAGGCGGCAAAGAGACACAAGGGCTTGCTGGTCTGCGAGGCGGCGAAGAGACGCAGTTGTTGAGTAGTCGGCGAGGTGGCGTAGCGGCGCCGCGGTTTGCTTTAGCAGGCGGCAGCCAAGAGACACAGCGGTTTGCTTGTTGGCGAGGAGGGGAAGACACGCAGCGGTTCCTTAGTTTGCAAGGCAAGGCACAGACGTAGTCATAAGTTAGTGTGCGAGGCAGCGAAGAGACGCCGAGGTCAGTTAGTTTGCGAGGGAGCAAAGAGACGCAGCGGTTAGTTAGTTGGCGAGGCAGCGAACACATAGAGCGGCTTGCTTGTTTGCGAGGTAGGGAAGAGCCACGGTCGTGTGCTGTTTTGTGAGTAGGCGAATAGACGCAGTGATGTGCTCTTTTGCGAGAGAGCGAAGAGAACCGGTGGTCTGCTTCCTCTCCAGGCAGCGAAGAGACGGAGCGGTCTGCTTGTTCGCCAGGCGGTGCACAGATGAGGCAGTCTCCTTGTTTGTGAGACAGCGAACATCCACAGTGGTCACTCATCCTGCGAGGCAGCGAAGAGACACAGCGGTTTGCTTGTTCGCCAGGCAGCGAAGAGACGGAGCGGTTTGCTTGTTCGCCAGGCGGTGCACAGATGAGGCAGTCTCCTTGTTTGTGAGTCAGCGAACATCCACAGTGGTTCCTCATTCTGCGAGGCAGCCAAGAGACGCAGCGGTCTGCTTGTTCGCCAGGCAGCGAACAGGTTAGGCAGTCTACTTGTTTGTGAGAGAGCGAACATCCACAGTGGTCACTCATCCTGCGAGGCAGCGAAGAGACACAGCGGTTTGCTTGTTCGCCAGGCAGCGAAGAGACGGAGCGGTTTGCTTGTTCGCCAGGCAGTGCACAGATTAGGCATTCTCCTTGTTTGTGAGTCAGCGAACATCCACAGTGGTCACTCATTCTGCGAGGCAGCCAAGAGACACAGCGGTCTGCTTGTTTGCAAGGCAGCGAACAGGTTAGGCAGTCTACTTGTTTGTGAGACTGCAAACGTCCACAGTGGTTCCTCATTCTGCGAGGCAGCCAAGAGACGCAGCGGTCTGCTTGTTCGCCAGGCAGCGAACAGGTTAGGCAGTCTCCTTGTTTGTGAGACAGCGAACATCCACAGTGGTTCCTCATTCTGCGAGGCAGCCAAGAGACGCAGCGGTCTGCTTGTTCGCCAGGCAGCGAACAGGTTAGGCAGTCTACTTGTTTGTGAGACTGCAAACGTCCACAGTGGTCACTCATTCTGCGAGGCAGCGAACAGATGCAGCAGTTTGCTTGTCCACTAGATGGCCTAGTGGCATCATGCATTGCTTTTTCGCCTGGAAGCCACCCGATGCAGCACTTTGCCTGTTGGCGGGGCAGCGAAGAGACGCAGCAGTCTGCTGCTTTGTGAGACAGCGAACATCCACGGTGGTCACTCATTCTGCGAGGCAGCGAAGAGACGCAGCGCTTAGTTAGTTCTCCAGGCCCTGAACACATGCAACGGTTGACTTGTTGGCAACGCAGCGAGGAGACGCAGCGGTCTGCTTGTTGGTGAGGCAGCGGAGAAATGCAGCGCTTTGCTTGATGGCGAGGCAGTGAACAGAGAGAGCAGTTTGCTTTTTGCGAGGCAGCGAAGAGACGCAGCAGTCTGCTCGTTTGCCAGGCAGCGAAGAGATTCAGCAGTCTCCTTTTTGGTGAGACAGCGAACATCCACAGTGGTTCCTCATTCTGCGAGGCAGCGAACAGGCGCAGCGGTTTGCTTGTTCGCCTGGCAGCGAAGAGACGAAGCAGTTTGCTTGTTCGCCAGGCAGCGAACAGATTAGGCAGTCCCCTTGTTTGCGAGAGAGCGAACTTCCACCGTAGTTCCTCATTCTACGAGCAGCCAAGAGACGCAGCGGTCTGCTTGTTCGCCAGGCAGCGAACAGATTCGGCAGTCTCCTTGTTTGCGAGACAGCGAACATCCACACTGGGTCCTCATTCTGCGAGGCAGCGAAGAGACGCAGTGCTTTGCTTGTCCACCAGGTGGCGCAGTGGCATCACGGATTGCTTTTTCGCCTGGAAGCGAAGCGAGGCAGCACTTTGCTAGCTGGCGAGGCAGCGAAGACATGCAGCGGTGTGCTTGTTGGCCAGGCGGCGAAGCGACGCTGCAGTCCGCTTGTTGGCGAAGCAGTTGAAGAGATTCTGCCCACTGCGTGTTCGCGACGCCTCCAATAGGGGCAGCGGACTGCTTGTTGGCGAGGCGGGAAGAGATGCAGCACTTCCTTCTTTTGGCAGGCATCAAAGAGACGCAGCGGTTAGTTAGTGCGCGAGGCGGCAAAGAGACACAAGGGCTTGCTGGTCTGCGAGGCGGCGAAGAGACGCAGTTGTTGAGTAGTCGGCGAGGTGGCGTAGCGGCGCCGCGGTTTGCTTTAGCAGGCGGCAGCCAAGAGACACAGCGGTTTGCTTGTTGGCGAGGAGGGGAAGACACGCAGCGGTTCCTTAGTTTGCAAGGCAAGGCACAGACGTAGTCATAAGTTAGTGTGCGAGGCAGCGAAGAGACGCCGAGGTCAGTTAGTTTGCGAGGGAGCAAAGAGACGCAGCGGTTAGTTAGTTGGCGAGGCAGCGAACACATAGAGCGGCTTGCTTGTTTGCGAGGTAGGGAAGAGCCACGGTCGTGTGCTGTTTTGTGAGTAGGCGAATAGACGCAGTGATGTGCTCTTTTGCGAGAGAGCGAAGAGAACCGGTGGTCTGCTTCCTCTCCAGGCAGCGAAGAGACGGAGCGGTTTGCTTGTTCGCCAGGCAGTGCACAGATGAGGCAGTCTCCTTGTTTGTGAGACAGCGAACATCCACAGTGGTTCCTCATTCTGCGAGGCAGCCAAGAGGCACAGCGGTCCGCTTGTTCGCCAGGCAGCGAAGAGACGGAGCGGTTTGCTTGTTCGCCAGGCTGTGGACAGATTAGGCAGTCTCCTTTTTTGTGAGACAGCGAACATCCACAGTGGTCACTCATTCTGCGAGGCAGCCAAGAGACGCAGCGGTCTGCTTGTTCGCCAGGCAGCGAACAGGTTAGGCATTCTCCTTGTTTGTGAGACAGCGAACATCCACAGTGGTCACTCATCCTGCGAGGCAGCGAAGAGACACAGCGGTTTGCTTGTTCGCCAGGCAGCGAAGAGACGGAGCGGTTTGCTTGTTCGCCAGGCAGTGCACAGATTAGGCATTCTCCTTGTTTGTGAGTCAGCGAACATCCACAGTGGTCACTCATTCTGCGAGGCAGCCAAGAGACACAGCGGTCTGCTTGTTTGCCAGGCAGCGAACAGGTTAGGCAGTCTCCTTGTTTGTGAGACAGCGAACATCCACAGTGGTTCCTCATTCTACGAGACAGCCAAGAGACGCAGCGGTCTGCTTGTTCGCCAGGCAGCGAACAGGTTAGGCAGTCTACTTGTTTGTGAGACTGCAAACGTCCACAGTGGTTCCTCATTCTGCGAGGCAGCCAAGAGACACAGCGGTCTGCTTGTTTGCCAGGCAGCGAACAGGTTAGGCAGTCTACTTGTTTGTGAGACTGCAAACGTCCACAGTGGTTCCTCATTCTGCGAGGCAGCCAAGAGACGCAGCGGTCTGCTTGTTCGCCAGGCAGCGAACAGGTTAGGCAGTCTACTTGTTTGTGAGAGAGCGAACATCCACAGTGGTCACTCATCCTGCGAGGCAGCGAAGAGACACAGCGGTTTGCTTGTTCGCCAGGCAGCGAAGAGACGGAGCGGTTTGCTTGTTCGCCAGGCAGTGCACAGATTAGGCATTCTCCTTGTTTGTGAGTCAGCGAACATCCACAGTGGTCACTCATTCTGCGAGGCAGCCAAGAGACGCAGCGGTCTGCTTGTTTGCCAGGCAGCGAACAGGTTAGGCAGTCTACTTGTTTGTGAGACTGCAAACGTCCACAGTGGTCACTCATTCTGCGAGGCAGCGAACAGATGCAGCAGTTTGCTTGTCCACTAGATGGCCTAGTGGCATCATGCATTGCTTTTTCGCCTGGAAGCCACCCGATGCAGCACTTTGCCTGTTGGCGGGGCAGCGAAGAGACGCAGCAGTCTGCTGCTTTGTGAGACAGCGAACATCCACGGTGGTCACTCATTCTGCGAGGCAGCGAAGAGACGCAGCGCTTAGTTAGTTCTCCAGGCCCTGAACACATGCAACGGTTGACTTGTTGGCAACGCAGCGAGGAGACGCAGCGGTCTGCTTGTTGGTGAGGCAGCGGAGAAATGCAGCGCTTTGCTTGATGGCGAGGCAGTGAACAGAGAGAGCAGTTTGCTTTTTGCGAGACAGCGAAGAGACGCAGCAGTCTGCTCGTTTGCCAGGCAGCGAAGAGATTCAGCAGTCTCCTTTTTGGTGAGAGAGCGAACATCCACAGTGGTTCCTCATTCTGCGAGGCAGCGAACAGGCGCAGCAGTTTGCTTGTTCACCAGGGAGCGAACAGCTTAGGCAGTCTCCTTGTTTGTGAGAGAGCGAACTTCCACAGTAGTTCCTCATTCTGCGAGGCAGCCAAGAGACACAGCGGTTTGCTTGTTCGCCTGGCAGCCAAGAGACGCAGCGGTCTGCTTGTTCGCCAGGCAGCGAACAGATTCGGCAGTCTCCTTGTTTGCGAGACAGCGAACATCCACACTGGGTCCTCATTCTGCGAGGCAGCGAAGAGACGCAGTGCTTTGCTTGTCCACCAGGTGGCGCAGTGGCATCACGGATTGCTTTTTCGCCTGGAAGTGAAGCCAGGCAGCACTTTGCTAGCTGGCGAGGCAGCGAAGACATGCAGCGGTGTGCTTGTTGGCCAGGCGGCGAAGCGACGCTGCAGTCCGCTTGTTGGCGAAGCAGTTGAAGAGATTCTGCCCACTGCGTGTTCGCGACGCCTCCAATAGGGGCAGCGGACTGCTTGTTGGCGAGGCGGGAAGAGATGCAGCACTTCCTTCTTTTGGCAGGCATCAAAGAGACGCAGCGGTTAGTTAGTGCGCGAGGCGGCAAAGAGACACAAGGGCTTGCTGGTCTGCGAGGCGGCGAAGAGACGCAGTTGTTGAGTAGTCGGCGAGGTGGCGTAGCGGCGCCGCGGTTTGCTTTAGCAGGCGGCAGCCAAGAGACACAGCGGTTTGCTTGTTGGCGAGGAGGGGAAGACACGCAGCGGTTCCTTAGTTTGCAAGGCAAGGCACAGACGTAGTCATAAGTTAGTGTGCGAGGCAGCGAAGAGACGCCGAGGTCAGTTAGTTTGCGAGGGAGCAAAGAGACGCAGCGGTTAGTTAGTTGGCGAGGCAGCGAACACATAGAGCGGCTTGCTTGTTTGCGAGGTAGGGAAGAGCCACGGTCGTGTGCTGTTTTGTGAGTAGGCGAATAGACGCAGTGATGTGCTCTTTTGCGAGAGAGCGAAGAGAACCGGTGGTCTGCTTCCTCTCCAGGCAGCGAAGAGACGGAGCGGTTTGCTTGTTCGCCAGGCAGTGCACAGATGAGGCAGTCTCCTTGTTTGTGAGACAGCGAACAGCCACAGTGGTCACTCATCCTGCGAGGCAGCCAAGAGGCACAGCGGTCCGCTTGTTCGCCAGGCAGCGAAGAGACGGAGCGGTTTGCTTGTTCGCCAGGCTGTGGACAGATTAGGCAGTCTCCTTGTTTGTGAGACAGCGAACATCCACAGTGGTTCCTCATTCTACGAGGCAGCCAAGAGACGCAGCGGTCTGCTTGTTTGCCAGGCAGCGAACAGGTTAGGCAGTCTACTTGTTTGTGAGAGAGCGAACATCCACAGTGGTCACTCATCCTGCGAGGCAGCGAAGAGACACAGCGGTTTGCTTGTTCGCCAGGCAGCGAAGAGACGGAGCGGTTTGCTTGTTCGCCAGGCAGTGCACAGATTAGGCATTCTCCTTGTTTGTGAGTCAGCGAACATCCACAGTGGTCACTCATTCTGCGAGGCAGCCAAGAGACGCAGCGGTCTGCTTGTTTGCCAGGCAGCGAACAGGTTAGGCAGTCTACTTGTTTGTGAGACTGCAAACGTCCACAGTGGTCACTCATTCTGCGAGGCAGCGAACAGATGCAGCAGTTTGCTTGTCCACTAGATGGCCTAGTGGCATCATGCATTGCTTTTTCGCCTGGAAGCCACCCGATGCAGCACTTTGCCTGTTGGCGGGGCAGCGAAGAGACGCAGCAGTCTGCTGCTTTGTGAGACAGCGAACATCCACGGTGGTCACTCATTCTGCGAGGCAGCGAAGAGACGCAGCGCTTAGTTAGTTCTCCAGGCCCTGAACACATGCAACGGTTGACTTGTTGGCAACGCAGCGAGGAGACGCAGCGGTCTGCTTGTTGGTGAGGCAGCGGAGAAATGCAGCGCTTTGCTTGATGGCGAGGCAGTGAACAGAGAGAGCAGTTTGCTTTTTGCGAGACAGCGAAGAGACGCAGCAGTCTGCTCGTTTGCCAGGCAGCGAAGAGATTCAGCAGTCTCCTTTTTGGTGAGAGAGCGAACATCCACAGTGGTTCCTCATTCTGCGAGGCAGCGAACAGGCGCAGCAGTTTGCTTGTTCACCAGGGAGCGAACAGCTTAGGCAGTCTCCTTGTTTGTGAGAGAGCGAACTTCCACAGTAGTTCCTCATTCTGCGAGGCAGCCAAGAGACACAGCGGTTTGCTTGTTCGCCTGGCAGCCAAGAGACGCAGCGGTCTGCTTGTTCGCCAGGCAGCGAACAGATTCGGCAGTCTCCTTGTTTGCGAGACAGCGAACATCCACACTGGGTCCTCATTCTGCGAGGCAGCGAAGAGACGCAGTGCTTTGCTTGTCCACCAGGTGGCGCAGTGGCATCACGGATTGCTTTTTCGCCTGGAAGTGAAGCCAGGCAGCACTTTGCTAGCTGGCGAGGCAGCGAAGACATGCAGCGGTGTGCTTGTTGGCCAGGCGGCGAAGCGACGCTGCAGTCCGCTTGTTGGCGAAGCAGTTGAAGAGATTCTGCCCACTGCGTGTTCGCGACGCCTCCAATAGGGGCAGCGGACTGCTTGTTGGCGAGGCGGGAAGAGATGCAGCACTTCCTTCTTTTGGCAGGCATCAAAGAGACGCAGCGGTTAGTTAGTGCGCGAGGCGGCAAAGAGACACAAGGGCTTGCTGGTCTGCGAGGCGGCGAAGAGACGCAGTTGTTGAGTAGTCGGCGAGGTGGCGTAGCGGCGCCGCGGTTTGCTTTAGCAGGCGGCAGCCAAGAGACACAGCGGTTTGCTTGTTGGCGAGGAGGGGAAGACACGCAGCGGTTCCTTAGTTTGCAAGGCAAGGCACAGACGTAGTCATAAGTTAGTGTGCGAGGCAGCGAAGAGACGCCGAGGTCAGTTAGTTTGCGAGGGAGCAAAGAGACGCAGCGGTTAGTTAGTTGGCGAGGCAGCGAACACATAGAGCGGCTTGCTTGTTTGCGAGGTAGGGAAGAGCCACGGTCGTGTGCTGTTTTGTGAGTAGGCGAATAGACGCAGTGATGTGCTCTTTTGCGAGAGAGCGAAGAGAACCGGTGGTCTGCTTCCTCTCCAGGCAGCGAAGAGACGGAGCGGTTTGCTTGTTCGCCAGGCAGTGCACAGATGAGGCAGTCTCCTTGTTTGTGAGACAGCGAACAGCCACAGTGGTCACTCATCCTGCGAGGCAGCGAAGAGACACAGCGGTTTGCTTGTTCGCCAGGCAGTGCACAGATTAGGCATTCTCCTTGTTTGTGAGTCAGCGAACATCCACAGTGGTCACTCATTCTGCGAGGCAGCCAAGAGACGCAGCGGTCTGCTTGTTCGCCAGGCAGCGAACAGGTTAGGCAGTCTACTTGTTTGTGAGAGAGCGAACATCCACAGTGGTCACTCATCCTGCGAGGCAGCGAAGAGACACAGCGGTTTGCTTGTTCGCCAGGCAGCGAAGAGACGGAGCGGTTTGCTTGTTCGCCAGGCAGTGCACAGATTAGGCATTCTCCTTGTTTTTGAGTCAGCGAACATCCACAGTGGTCACTCATTCTGCGAGGCAGCCAAGAGACACAGCGGTCCGCTTGTTCGCCAGGCAGCGAACAGGTTAGGCAGTCTACTTGTTTGTGAGACTGCAAACGTCCACAGTGGTTCCTCATTCTGCGAGGCAGCCAAGAGACGCAGCGGTCTGCTTGTTCGCCAGGCAGCGAACAGGTTAGGCAGTCTACTTGTTTGTGAGAGAGCGAACATCCACAGTGGTCACTCATCCTGCGAGGCAGCGAAGAGACACAGCGGTTTGCTTGTTCGCCAGGCAGCGAAGAGACGGAGCGGTTTGCTTGTTCGCCAGGCTGTGGACAGATTAGGCAGTCTCCTTGTTTGTGAGACAGCGAACATCCACAGTGGTTCCTCATTCTGCGAGGCAGCCAAGAGACGCAGCGGTCTGCTTGTTCGCCAGGCAGCGAACAGGTTAGGCAGTCTACTTGTTTGTGAGACTGCAAACGTCCACAGTGGTCACTCATTCTGCGAGGCAGCGAACAGATGCAGCAGTTTGCTTGTCCACTAGATGGCCTAGTGGCATCATGCATTGCTTTTTCGCCTGGAAGCCACCCGATGCAGCACTTTGCCTGTTGGCGGGGCAGCGAAGAGACGCAGCAGTCTGCTGCTTTGTGAGACAGCGAACATCCACGGTGGTCACTCATTCTGCGAGGCAGCGAAGAGACGCAGCGCTTAGTTAGTTCTCCAGGCCCTGAACACATGCAACGGTTGACTTGTTGGCAACGCAGCGAGGAGACGCAGCGGTCTGCTTGTTGGTGAGGCAGCGGAGAAATGCAGCGCTTTGCTTGATGGCGAGGCAGTGAACAGAGAGAGCAGTTTGCTTTTTGCGAGGCAGCGAAGAGACGCAGCAGTCTGCTCGTTTGCCAGGCAGCGAAGAGATTCAGCAGTCTCCTTTTTGGTGAGACAGCGAACATCCACAGTGGTTCCTCATTCTGCGAGGCAGCGAACAGGCGCAGCAGTTTGCTTGTTCACCAGGGAGCGAACAGCTTAGGCAGTCCCCTTGTTTGCGAGAGAGCGAACTTCCACCGTAGTTCCTCATTCTACGAGCAGCCAAGAGACGCAGCGGTCTGCTTGTTCGCCAGGCAGCGAACAGATTCGGCAGTCTCCTTGTTTGCGAGACAGCGAACATCCACACTGGGTCCTCATTCTGCGAGGCAGCGAAGAGACGCAGTGCTTTGCTTGTCCACCAGGTGGCGCAGTGGCATCACGGATTGCTTTTTCGCCTGGAAGTGAAGCCAGGCAGCACTTTGCTAGCTGGCGAGGCAAGCGAAGACATGCAGCGGTGTGCTTGTTGGCCAGGCGGCGAAGCGACGCTGCAGTCCGCTTGTTGGCGAAGCAGTTGAAGAGATTCTGCCCACTGCGTGTTCGCGACGCCTTCAATAGGGGCAGCGGACTGCTTGTTGGCGAGGCGGGAAGAGATGCAGCACTTCCTTCTTTTGGCAGGCATCAAAGAGACGCAGCGGTTAGTTAGTGCGCGAGGCGGCAAAGAGACACAAGGGCTTGCTGGTCTGCGAGGCGGCGAAGAGACGCAGTTGTTGAGTAGTCGGCGAGGTGGCGTAGCGGCGCCGCGGTTTGCTTTAGCAGGCGGCAGCCAAGAGACACAGCGGTTTGCTTGTTGGCGAGGAGGGGAAGACACGCAGCGGTTCCTTAGTTTGCAAGGCAAGGCACAGACGTAGTCATAAGTTAGTGTGCGAGGCAGCGAAGAGACGCCGAGGTCAGTTAGTTTGCGAGGGAGCAAAGAGACGCAGCGGTTAGTTAGTTGGCGAGGCAGCGAACACATAGAGCGGCTTGCTTGTTTGCGAGGTAGGGAAGAGCCACGGTCGTGTGCTGTTTTGTGAGTAGGCGAATAGACGCAGTGATGTGCTCTTTTGCGAGAGAGCGAAGAGAACCGGTGGTCTGCTTCCTCTCCAGGCAGCGAAGAGACGGAGCGGTTTGCTTGTTCGCCAGGCAGTGCACAGATGAGGCAGTCTCCTTGTTTGTGAGACAGCGAACATCCACAGTGGTCACTCATCCTGCGAGGCAGCCAAGAGGCACAGCGGTCCGCTTGTTCGCCAGGCAGCGAAGAGACGGAGCGGTTTGCTTGTTCGCCAGGCAGTGCACAGATTAGGCATTCTCCTTGTTTGTGAGTCAGCGAACATCCACAGTGGTCACTCATTCTGCGAGGCAGCCAAGAGACGCAGCGGTCTGCTTGTTTGCCAGGCAGCGAACAGGTTAGGCAGTCTACTTGTTTGTGAGAGAGCGAACATCCACAGTGGTCACTCATCCTGCGAGGCAGCGAAGAGACACAGCGGTTTGCTTGTTCGCCAGGCAGCGAAGAGACGGAGCGGTTTGCTTGTTCGCCAGGCAGTGCACAGATTAGGCATTCTCCTTGTTTGTGAGTCAGCGAACATCCACAGTGGTCACTCATTCTGCGAGGCAGCCAAGAGACGCAGCGGTCTGCTTGTTTGCCAGGCAGCGAACAGGTTAGGCAGTCTACTTGTTTGTGAGACTGCAAACGTCCACAGTGGTCACTCATTCTGCGAGGCAGCGAACAGATGCAGCAGTTTGCTTGTCCACTAGATGGCCTAGTGGCATCATGCATTGCTTTTTCGCCTGGAAGCCACCCGATGCAGCACTTTGCCTGTTGGCGGGGCAGCGAAGAGACGCAGCAGTCTGCTGCTTTGTGAGACAGCGAACATCCACGGTGGTCACTCATTCTGCGAGGCAGCGAAGAGACGCAGCGCTTAGTTAGTTCTCCAGGCCCTGAACACATGCAACGGTTGACTTGTTGGCAACGCAGCGAGGAGACGCAGCGGTCTGCTTGTTGGTGAGGCAGCGGAGAAATGCAGCGCTTTGCTTGATGGCGAGGCAGTGAACAGAGAGAGCAGTTTGCTTTTTGCGAGACAGCGAAGAGACGCAGCAGTCTGCTCGTTTGCCAGGCAGCGAAGAGATTCAGCAGTCTCCTTTTTGGTGAGAGAGCGAACATCCACAGTGGTTCCTCATTCTGCGAGGCAGCGAACAGGCGCAGCAGTTTGCTTGTTCACCAGGGAGCGAACAGCTTAGGCAGTCTCCTTGTTTGTGAGAGAGCGAACTTCCACAGTAGTTCCTCATTCTGCGAGGCAGCCAAGAGACACAGCGGTTTGCTTGTTCGCCTGGCAGCCAAGAGACGCAGCGGTCTGCTTGTTCGCCAGGCAGCGAACAGATTCGGCAGTCTCCTTGTTTGCGAGACAGCGAACATCCACACTGGGTCCTCATTCTGCGAGGCAGCGAAGAGACGCAGTGCTTTGCTTGTCCACCAGGTGGCGCAGTGGCATCACGGATTGCTTTTTCGCCTGGAAGTGAAGCCAGGCAGCACTTTGCTAGCTGGCGAGGCAGCGAAGACATGCAGCGGTGTGCTTGTTGGCCAGGCGGCGAAGCGACGCTGCAGTCCGCTTGTTGGCGAAGCAGTTGAAGAGATTCTGCCCACTGCGTGTTCGCGACGCCTCCAATAGGGGCAGCGGACTGCTTGTTGGCGAGGCGGGAAGAGATGCAGCACTTCCTTCTTTTGGCAGGCATCAAAGAGACGCAGCGGTTAGTTAGTGCGCGAGGCGGCAAAGAGACACAAGGGCTTGCTGGTCTGCGAGGCGGCGAAGAGACGCAGTTGTTGAGTAGTCGGCGAGGTGGCGTAGCGGCGCCGCGGTTTGCTTTAGCAGGCGGCAGCCAAGAGACACAGCGGTTTGCTTGTTGGCGAGGAGGGGAAGACACGCAGCGGTTCCTTAGTTTGCAAGGCAAGGCACAGACATAGTCATAAGTTAGTGTGCGAGGCAGCGAAGAGACGCCGAGGTCAGTTAGTTTGCGAGGGAGCAAAGAGACGCAGCGGTTAGTTAGTTGGCGAGGCAGCGAACACATAGAGCGGCTTGCTTGTTTGCGAGGTAGGGAAGAGCCACGGTCGTGTGCTGTTTTGTGAGTAGGCGAATAGACGCAGTGATGTGCTCTTTTGCGAGAGAGCGAAGAGAACCGGTGGTCTGCTTCCTCTCCAGGCAGCGAAGAGACGGAGCGGTTTGCTTGTTCGCCAGGCAGTGCACAGATGAGGCAGTCTCCTTGTTTGTGAGACAGCGAACAGCCACAGTGGTCACTCATCCTGCGAGGCAGCGAAGAGACACAGCGGTTTGCTTGTTCGCCAGGCAGTGCACAGATTAGGCATTCTCCTTGTTTGTGAGTCAGCGAACATCCACAGTGGTCACTCATTCTGCGAGGCAGCCAAGAGACGCAGCGGTCTGCTTGTTCGCCAGGCAGCGAACAGGTTAGGCAGTCTACTTGTTTGTGAGAGAGCGAACATCCACAGTGGTCACTCATCCTGCGAGGCAGCGAAGAGACACAGCGGTTTGCTTGTTCGCCAGGCAGCGAAGAGACGGAGCGGTTTGCTTGTTCGCCAGGCAGTGCACAGATTAGGCATTCTCCTTGTTTTTGAGTCAGCGAACATCCACAGTGGTCACTCATTCTGCGAGGCAGCCAAGAGACACAGCGGTCCGCTTGTTCGCCAGGCAGCGAACAGGTTAGGCAGTCTACTTGTTTGTGAGACTGCAAACGTCCACAGTGGTTCCTCATTCTGCGAGGCAGCCAAGAGACGCAGCGGTCTGCTTGTTCGCCAGGCAGCGAACAGGTTAGGCAGTCTACTTGTTTGTGAGAGAGCGAACATCCACAGTGGTCACTCATCCTGCGAGGCAGCGAAGAGACACAGCGGTTTGCTTGTTCGCCAGGCAGCGAAGAGACGGAGCGGTTTGCTTGTTCGCCAGGCTGTGGACAGATTAGGCAGTCTCCTTGTTTGTGAGACAGCGAACATCCACAGTGGTTCCTCATTCTGCGAGGCAGCCAAGAGACGCAGCGGTCTGCTTGTTCGCCAGGCAGCGAACAGGTTAGGCAGTCTACTTGTTTGTGAGACTGCAAACGTCCACAGTGGTCACTCATTCTGCGAGGCAGCGAACAGATGCAGCAGTTTGCTTGTCCACTAGATGGCCTAGTGGCATCATGCATTGCTTTTTCGCCTGGAAGCCACCCGATGCAGCACTTTGCCTGTTGGCGGGGCAGCGAAGAGACGCAGCAGTCTGCTGCTTTGTGAGACAGCGAACATCCACGGTGGTCACTCATTCTGCGAGGCAGCGAAGAGACGCAGCGCTTAGTTAGTTCTCCAGGCCCTGAACACATGCAACGGTTGATTTGTTGGCAACGCAGCGAGGAGACGCAGCGGTCTGCTTGTTGGTGAGGCAGCGGAGAAATGCAGCGCTTTGCTTGATGGCGAGGCAGTGAACAGAGAGAGCAGTTTGCTTTTTGCGAGGCAGCGAAGAGACGCAGCAGTCTGCTCGTTTGCCAGGCAGCGAAGAGATTCAGCAGTCTCCTTTTTGGTGAGACAGCGAACATCCACAGTGGTTCCTCATTCTGCGAGGCAGCGAACAGGCGCAGCAGTTTGCTTGTTCACCAGGGAGCGAACAGCTTAGGCAGTCCCCTTGTTTGCGAGAGAGCGAACTTCCACCGTAGTTCCTCATTCTACGAGCAGCCAAGAGACGCAGCGGTCTGCTTGTTCGCCAGGCAGCGAACAGATTCGGCAGTCTCCTTGTTTGCGAGACAGCGAACATCCACACTGGGTCCTCATTCTGCGAGGCAGCGAAGAGACGCAGTGCTTTGCTTGTCCACCAGGTGGCGCAGTGGCATCACGGATTGCTTTTTCGCCTGGAAGTGAAGCCAGGCAGCACTTTGCTAGCTGGCGAGGCAGCGAAGACATGCAGCGGTGTGCTTGTTGGCCAGGCGGCGAAGCGACGCTGCAGTCCGCTTGTTGGCGAAGCAGTTGAAGAGATTCTGCCCACTGCGTGTTCGCGACGCCTCCAATAGGGGCAGCGGACTGCTTGTTGGCGAGGCGGGAAGAGATGCAGCACTTCCTTCTTTTGGCAGGCATCAAAGAGACGCAGCGGTTAGTTAGTGCGCGAGGCGGCAAAGAGACACAAGGGCTTGCTGGTCTGCGAGGCGGCGAAGAGACGCAGTTGTTGAGTAGTCGGCGAGGTGGCGTAGCGGCGCCGCGGTTTGCTTTAGCAGGCGGCAGCCAAGAGACACAGCGGTTTGCTTGTTGGCGAGGAGGGGAAGACACGCAGCGGTTCCTTAGTTTGCAAGGCAAGGCACAGACGTAGTCATAAGTTAGTGTGCGAGGCAGCGAAGAGACGCCGAGGTCAGTTAGTTTGCGAGGGAGCAAAGAGACGCAGCGGTTAGTTAGTTGGCGAGGCAGCGAACACATAGAGCGGCTTGCTTGTTTGCGAGGTAGGGAAGAGCCACGGTCGTGTGCTGTTTTGTGAGTAGGCGAATAGACGCAGTGATGTGCTCTTTTGCGAGGGAGCGAAGAGAACCGGTGGTCTGCTTCCTCTCCAGGCAGCGAAGAGACGGAGCGGTTTGCTTGTTCGCCAGGCGGTGCACAGATGAGGCAGTCTCCTTGTTTGTGAGACAGCGAACATCCACAGTGGTTCCTCATTCTGCGAGGCAGCCAAGAGGCACAGCGGTCCGCTTGTTCGCCAGGCAGCGAAGAGACGGAGCGGTTTGCTTGTTCGCCAGGCTGTGGACAGATTAGGCAGTCTCCTTGTTTGTGAGACAGCGAACATCCACAGTGGTTCCTCATTCTACGAGGCAGCCAAGAGACGCAGCGGTCTGCTTGTTTGCCAGGCAGCGAACAGGTTAGGCAGTCTCCTTGTTTGTGAGAGAGCGAACATCCACAGTGGTCACTCATCCTGCGAGGCAGCGAAGAGACACAGCGGTTTGCTTGTTCGCCAGGCAGCGAAGAGACGGAGCGGTCTGCTTGTTCGCCAGGCAGTGCACAGATTAGGCATTCTCCTTGTTTGTGAGTCAGCGAACATCCACAGTGGTTCCTCATTCTGCGAGGCAGCCAAGAGGCACAGCGGTCCGCTTGTTCGCCAGGCAGCGAACAGATTAGGCAGTCTCCTTGTTTGTGAGACAGCGAACATCCACAGTGGTTCCTCATTCTACGAGGCAGCCAAGAGACGCAGCGGTCTGCTTGTTCGCCAGGCAGCGAACAGGTTAGGCAGTCTACTTGTTTGTGAGAGAGCGAACATCCACAGTGGTCACTCATTCTGCGAGGCAGCCAAGAGACGCAGCGGTCTGCTTGTTCGCCAGGCAGCGAACAGGTTAGGCAGTCTACTTGTTTGTGAGACTGCAAACGTCCACAGTGGTCACTCATTCTGCGAGGCAGCGAACAGATGCAGCAGTTTGCTTGTCCACTAGATGGCCTAGTGGCATCATGCATTGCTTTTTCGCCTGGAAGCCACCCGATGCAGCACTTTGCCTGTTGGCGGGGCAGCGAAGAGACGCAGCAGTCTGCTGCTTTGTGAGACAGCGAACATCCACGGTGGTCACTCATTCTGCGAGGCAGCGAAGAGACGCAGCGCTTAGTTAGTTCTCCAGGCCCTGAACACATGCAACGGTTGACTTGTTGGCAACGCAGCGAGGAGACGCAGCGGTCTGCTTGTTGGTGAGGCAGCGGAGAAATGCAGCGCTTTGCTTGATGGCGAGGCAGTGAACAGAGAGAGCAGTTTGCTTTTTGCGAGGCAGCGAAGAGACGCAGCAGTCTCCTTTTTGGTGAGAGAGCGAACATCCACAGTGGTTCCTCATTCTGCGAGGCAGCGAACAGGCGCAGCAGTTTGCTTGTTCACCAGGGAGCGAACAGCTTAGGCAGTCTCCTTGTTTGCGAGAGAGCGAACTTCCACAGTAGTTCCTCATTCTGCGAGGCAGCCAAGAGACACAGCGGTTTGCTTGTTCGCCTGGCAGCGAAGAGACGAAGCAGTTTGCTTGTTCGCCAGGCAGCGAACAGATGAGGCAGTCTCCTTGTTTGTGAGACAGCGAACATCCACAGTGGTCACTCATCCTGCGAGGCAGCGAAGAGACACAGCGGTTTGCTTGTTCGCCAGGCAGCGAAGAGGCGGAGCGGTTTGCTTGTTCGCCAGGCAGTGCACAGATTAGGCATTCTCCTTGTTTGTGAGTCAGCGAACATCCACAGTGGTCACTCATTCTACGAGGCAGCCAAGAGACGCAGCGGTCTGCTTGTTCGCCAGGCAGCGAACAGGTTAGGCAGTCTCCTTGTTTGTGAGACTGCAAACGTCCACAGTGGTCACTCATTCTGCGAGGCAGCGAACAGATGCAGCAGTTTGCTTGTCCACTAGATGGCCTAGTGGCATCATGCATTGCTTTTTCGCCTGGAAGCCACCCGATGCAGCACTTTGCCTGTTGGCGGGGCAGCGAAGAGACGCAGCAGTCTGCTGCTTTGTGAGACAGCGAACATCCACGGTGGTCACTCATTCTGCGAGGCAGCGAAGAGACGCAGCGCTTAGTTAGTTCTCCAGGCCCTGAACACATGCAACGGTTGACTTGTTGGCAACGCAGCGAGGAGACGCAGCGGTCTGCTTGTTGGTGAGGCAGCGGAGAAATGCAGCGCTTTGCTTGATGGCGAGGCAGTGAACAGAGAGAGCAGTTTGCTTTTTGCGAGGCAGCGAAGAGACGCAGCAGTCTGCTCGTTTGCCAGGCAGCGAAGAGATTCAGCAGTCTCCTTTTTGGTGAGACAGCGAACATCCACAGTGGTTCCTCATTCTGCGAGGCAGCGAACAGGCGCAGCAGTTTGCTTGTTCACCAGGGAGCGAACAGCTTAGGCAGTCCCCTTGTTTGCGAGAGAGCGAACTTCCACCGTAGTTCCTCATTCTACGAGCAGCCAAGAGACGCAGCGGTCTGCTTGTTCGCCAGGCAGCGAACAGATTCGGCAGTCTCCTTGTTTGCGAGACAGCGAACATCCACACTGGGTCCTCATTCTGCGAGGCAGCGAAGAGACGCAGTGCTTTGCTTGTCCACCAGGTGGCGCAGTGGCATCACGGATTGCTTTTTCGCCTGGAAGTGAAGCCAGGCAGCACTTTGCTAGCTGGCGAGGCAGCGAAGACATGCAGCGGTGTGCTTGTTGGCCAGGCGGCGAAGCGACGCTGCAGTCCGCTTGTTGGCGAAGCAGTTGAAGAGATTCTGCCCACTGCGTGTTCGCGACGCCTCCAATAGGGGCAGCGGACTGCTTGTTGGCGAGGCGGGAAGAGATGCAGCACTTCCTTCTTTTGGCAGGCATCAAAGAGACGCAGCGGTTAGTTAGTGCGCGAGGCGGCAAAGAGACACAAGGGCTTGCTGGTCTGCGAGGCGGCGAAGAGACGCAGTTGTTGAGTAGTCGGCGAGGTGGCGTAGCGGCGCCGCGGTTTGCTTTAGCAGGCGGCAGCCAAGAGACACAGCGGTTTGCTTGTTGGCGAGGAGGGGAAGACACGCAGCGGTTCCTTAGTTTGCAAGGCAAGGCACAGACGTAGTCATAAGTTAGTGTGCGAGGCAGCGAAGAGACGCCGAGGTCAGTTAGTTTGCGAGGGAGCAAAGAGACGCAGCGGTTAGTTAGTTGGCGAGGCAGCGAACACATAGAGCGGCTTGCTTGTTTGCGAGGTAGGGAAGAGCCACGGTCGTGTGCTGTTTTGTGAGTAGGCGAATAGACGCAGTGATGTGCTCTTTTGCGAGAGAGCGAAGAGAACCGGTGGTCTGCTTCCTCTCCAGGCAGCGAAGAGACGGAGCGGTTTGCTTGTTCGCCAGGCAGTGCACAGATGAGGCAGTCTCCTTGTTTGTGAGACAGCGAACAGCCACAGTGGTCACTCATCCTGCGAGGCAGCGAAGAGACACAGCGGTTTGCTTGTTCGCCAGGCAGTGCACAGATTAGGCATTCTCCTTGTTTGTGAGTCAGCGAACATCCACAGTGGTCACTCATTCTGCGAGGCAGCCAAGAGACGCAGCGGTCTGCTTGTTTGCCAGGCAGCGAACAGGTTAGGCAGTCTACTTGCTTGTGAGACTGCAAACGTCCACAGTGGTCACTCATTCTGCGAGGCAGCGAACAGATGCAGCAGTTTGCTTGTCCACTAGATGGCCTAGTGGCATCATGCATTGCTTTTTCGCCTGGAAGCCACCCGATGCAGCACTTTGCCTGTTGGCGGGGCAGCGAAGAGACGCAGCAGTCTGCTGCTTTGTGAGACAGCGAACATCCACGGTGGTCACTCATTCTGCGAGGCAGCGAAGAGACGCAGCGCTTAGTTAGTTCTCCAGGCCCTGAACACATGCAACGGTTGACTTGTTGGCAACGCAGCGAGGAGACGCAGCGGTCTGCTTGTTGGTGAGGCAGCGGAGAAATGCAGCGCTTTGCTTGATGGCGAGGCAGTGAACAGAGAGAGCAGTTTGCTTTTTGCGAGACAGCGAAGAGACGCAGCAGTCTGCTCGTTTGCCAGGCAGCGAAGAGATTCAGCAGTCTCCTTTTTGGTGAGAGAGCGAACATCCACAGTGGTTCCTCATTCTGCGAGGCAGCGAACAGGCGCAGCAGTTTGCTTGTTCACCAGGGAGCGAACAGCTTAGGCAGTCTCCTTGTTTGTGAGAGAGCGAACTTCCACAGTAGTTCCTCATTCTGCGAGGCAGCCAAGAGACACAGCGGTTTGCTTGTTCGCCTGGCAGCGAAGAGACGAAGCAGTTTGCTTGTTCGCCAGGCAGCGAACAGATTAGGCAGTCCCCTTGTTTGCGAGAGAGCGAACTTCCACCGTAGTTCCTCATTCTACGAGCAGCCAAGAGACGCAGCGGTCTGCTTGTTCGCCAGGCAGCGAACAGATTCGGCAGTCTCCTTGTTTGCGAGACAGCGAACATCCACACTGGGTCCTCATTCTGCGAGGCAGCGAAGAGACGCAGTGCTTTGCTTGTCCACCAGGTGGCGCAGTGGCATCACGGATTGCTTTTTCGCCTGGAAGTGAAGCCAGGCAGCACTTTGCTAGCTAGCGAGGCAGCGAAGACATGCAGCGGTGTGCTTGTTGGCCAGGCGGCGAAGCGACGCTGCAGTCCGCTTGTTGGCGAAGCAGTTGAAGAGATTCTGCCCACTGCGTGTTCGCGACGCCTCCAAAAGGGGCAGCGGACTGCTTGTCGGCGAGGCGGGAAGAGATGCAGCACTTCCTTCTTTTGGCAGGCATCAAAGAGACGCAGCGGTTAGTTAGTGCGCGAGGCGGCAAAGAGACACAAGGGCTTGCTGGTCTGCGAGGCGGCGAAGAGACGCAGTTGTTGAGTAGTCGGCGAGGTGGCGTAGCGGCGCCGCGGTTTGCTTTAGCAGGCGGCAGCCAAGAGACACAGCGGTTTGCTTGTTGGCGAGGAGGGGAAGACACGCAGCGGTTCCTTAGTTTGCAAGGCAAGGCACAGACGTAGTCATAAGTTAGTGTGCGAGGCAGCGAAGAGACGCCGAGGTCAGTTAGTTTGCGAGGGAGCAAAGAGACGCAGCGGTTAGTTAGTTGGCGAGGCAGCGAACACATAGAGCGGCTTGCTTGTTTGCGAGGTAGGGAAGAGCCACGGTCGTGTGCTGTTTTGTGAGTAGGCGAATAGACGCAGTGATGTGCTCTTTTGCGAGAGAGCGAAGAGAACCGGTGGTCTGCTTCCTCTCCAGGCAGCGAAGAGACGGAGCGGTTTGCTTGTTCGCCAGGCAGTGCACAGATGAGGCAGTCTCCTTGTTTGTGAGACAGCGAACATCCACAGTGGTCACTCATCCTGCGAGGCAGCGAAGAGACGGAGCGGTTTGCTTGTTCGCCAGGCAGTGCACAGATTAGGCATTCTCCTTGTTTGTGAGACAGCGAACATCCACAGTGGTCACTCATTCTGCGAGGCAGCCAAGAGACGCAGCGGTCTGCTTGTTTGCCAGGCAGCGAACAGGTTAGGCAGTCTACTTGTTTGTGAGACTGCAAACGTCCACAGTGGTCACTCATTCTGCGAGGCAGCGAACAGATGCAGCAGTTTGCTTGTCCACTAGATGGCCTAGTGGCATCATGCATTGCTTTTTCGCCTGGAAGCCACCCGATGCAGCACTTTGCCTGTTGGCGGGGCAGCGAAGAGACGCAGCAGTCTGCTGCTTTGTGAGACAGCGAACATCCACGGTGGTCACTCATTCTGCGAGGCAGCGAAGAGACGCAGCGCTTAGTTAGTTCTCCAGGCCCTGAACACATGCAACGGTTGACTTGTTGGCAACGCAGCGAGGAGACGCAGCGGTCTGCTTGTTGGTGAGGCAGCGGAGAAATGCAGCGCTTTGCTTGATGGCGAGGCAGTGAACAGAGAGAGCAGTTTGCTTTTTGCGAGACAGCGAAGAGACGCAGCAGTCTGCTCGTTTGCCAGGCAGCGAAGAGATTCAGCAGTCTCCTTTTTGGTGAGAGAGCGAACATCCACAGTGGTTCCTCATTCTGCGAGGCAGCGAACAGGCGCAGCAGTTTGCTTGTTCACCAGGGAGCGAACAGCTTAGGCAGTCTCCTTGTTTGTGAGAGAGCGAACTTCCACAGTAGTTCCTCATTCTGCGAGGCAGCCAAGAGACACAGCGGTTTGCTTGTTCGCCTGGCAGCGAAGAGACGAAGCAGTTTGCTTGTTCGCCAGGCAGCGAACAGATTAGGCAGTCCCCTTGTTTGCGAGAGAGCGAACTTCCACCGCAGTTCCTCATTCTACGAGCAGCCAAGAGACGCAGCGGTCTGCTTGTTCGCCAGGCAGCGAACAGATTCGGCAGTCTCCTTGTTTGCGAGAAAGCGAACATCCACACTGGGTCCTCATTCTGCGAGGCAGCGAAGAGACGCAGCAGTCTGCTCGTTTGCCAGGCAGCGAAGAGATTCAGCAGTCTCCTTTTTGGTGAGACAGCGAACATCCACAGTGGTTCCTCATTCTGCGAGGCAGCGAACAGGCGCAGCAGTTTGCTTGTTCACCAGGGAGCGAACAGCTTAGGCAGTCTCCTTGTTTGCGAGAGAGCGAACTTCCACCGTAGTTCCTCATTCTACTAGCAGCCAAGAGACGCAGCGGTCTGCTTGTTCGCCAGGCAGCGAACAGATTCGGCAGTCTCCTTGTTTGCGAGACAGCGAACATCCACACTGGGTCCTCATTCTGCGAGGCAGCGAAGAGACCCAGTGCTTTGCTTGTCCACCAGGTGGCGCAGTGGCATCACGGATTGCTTTTTCGCCTGGAAGTGAAGCCAGGCAGCACTTTGCTAGCTGGCGAGGCAGCGAAGACATGCAGCGGTGTGCTTGTCGGCCAGGCGGCGAAGCGACGCTGCAGTCCGCTTGTTGGCGAAGCAGTTGAAGAGATTCTGCCCACTGCGTGTTCGCGACGCCTCCAATAGGGGCAGCGGACTGCTTGTTGGCGAGGCGGGAAGAGATGCAGCACTTCCTTCTTTTGGCAGGCATCAAAGAGACGCAGCGGTTAGTTAGTGCGCGAGGCGGCAAAGAGACACAAGGGCTTGCTGGTCTGCGAGGCGGCGAAGAGACGCAGTTGTTGAGTAGTCGGCGAGGTGGCGTAGCGGCGCCGCGGTTTGCTTTAGCAGGCGGCAGCCAAGAGACACAGCGGTTTGCTTGTTGGCGAGGAGGCGAAGACACGCAGCGGTTCCTTAGTTTGCAAGGCAAGGCACAGACGTAGTCATAAGTTAGTGTGCGAGGCAGCGAAGAGACGCCGAGGTCAGTTAGTTTGCGAGGGAGCAAAGAGACGCAGCGGTTAGTTAGTTGGCGAGGCAGCGAACACATAGAGCGGCTTGCTTGTTTGCGAGGTAGGGAAGAGCCACGGTCGTGTGCTGTTTTGTGAGTAGGCGAATAGACGCAGTGATGTGCTCTTTTGCGAGAGAGCGAAGAGAACCGGTGGTCTGCTTCCTCTCCAGGCAGCGAAGAGACGGAGCGGTTTGCTTGTTCGCCAGGCAGTGCACAGATGAGGCAGTCTCCTTGTTTGTGAGACAGCGAACATCCACAGTGGTCACTCATCCTGCGAGGCAGCGAAGAGACACAGCGGTTTGCTTGTTCGCCAGGCAGCGAAGAGACGGAGCGGTTTGCTTGTTCGCCAGGCAGTGCACAGATTAGGCATTCTCCTTGTTTGTGAGACAGCGAACATCCACAGTGGTCACTCATTCTACGAGGCAGCCAAGAGACGCAGCGGTCTGCTTGTTCGCCAGGCAGCGAACAGGTTAGGCAGTCTCCTTGTTTTTGAGACTGCAAACGTCCACAGTGGTCACTCATTCTGCGAGGCAGCGAACAGATGCAGCAGTTTGCTTGTCCACTAGATGGCCTAGTGGCATCATGCATTGCTTTTTCGCCTGGAAGCCACCCGATGCAGCACTTTGCCTGTTGGCGGGGCAGCGAAGAGACGCAGCAGTCTGCTGCTTTGTGAGACAGCGAACATCCACGGTGGTCACTCATTCTGCGAGGCAGCGAAGAGACGCAGCGCTTAGTTAGTTCTCCAGGCCCTGAACACATGCAACGGTTGACTTGTTGGCAACGCAGCGAGGAGACGCAGCGGTCTGCTTGTTGGTGAGGCAGCGGAGAAATGCAGCGCTTTGCTTGATGGCGAGGCAGTGAACAGAGAGAGCAGTTTGCTTTTTGCGAGGCAGCGAAGAGACGCAGCAGTCTGCTCGTTTGCCAGGCAGCGAAGAGATTCAGCAGTCTCCTTTTTGGTGAGACAGCGAACATCCACAGTGGTTCCTCATTCTGCGAGGCAGCGAACAGGCGCAGCAGTTTGCTTGTTCACCAGGGAGCGAACAGCTTAGGCAGTCTCCTTGTTTGCGAGAGAGCGAACTTCCACCGTAGTTCCTCATTCTACGAGCAGCCAAGAGACGCAGCGGTCTGCTTGTTCGCCAGGCAGCGAACAGATTCGGCAGTCTCCTTGTTTGCGAGACAGCGAACATCCACACTGGGTCCTCATTCTGCGAGGCAGCGAAGAGACGCAGTGCTTTGCTTGTCCACCAGGTGGCGCAGTGGCATCACGGATTGCTTTTTCGCCTGGAAGTGAAGCCAGGCAGCACTTTGCTAGCTGGCGAGGCAGCGAAGACATGCAGCGGTGTGCTTGTTGGCCAGGCGGCGAAGCGACGCTGCAGTCCGCTTGTTGGCGAAGCAGTTGAAGAGATTCTGCCCACTGCGTGTTCGCGACGCCTCCAATAGGGGCAGCGGACTGCTTGTTGGCGAGGCGGGAAGAGATGCAGCACTTCCTTCTTTTGGCAGGCATCAAAGAGACGCAGCGGTTAGTTAGTGCGCGAGGCGGCAAAGAGACACAAGGGCTTGCTGGTCTGCGAGGCGGCGAAGAGACGCAGTTGTTGAGTAGTCGGCGAGGTGGCGTAGCGGCGCCGCGGTTTGCTTTAGCAGGCGGCAGCCAAGAGACACAGCGGTTTGCTTGTTGGCGAGGAGGGGAAGACACGCAGCGGTTCCTTAGTTTGCAAGGCAAGGCACAGACGTAGTCATAAGTTAGTGTGCGAGGCAGCGAAGAGACGCCGAGGTCAGTTAGTTTGCGAGGGAGCAAAGAGACGCAGCGGTTAGTTAGTTGGCGAGGCAGCGAACACATAGAGCGGCTTGCTTGTTTGCGAGGTAGGGAAGAGCCACGGTCGTGTGCTGTTTTGTGAGTAGGCGAATAGACGCAGTGATGTGCTCTTTTGCGAGAGAGCGAAGAGAACCGGTGGTCTGCTTCCTCTCCAGGCAGCGAAGAGACGGAGCGGTTTGCTTGTTCGCCAGGCAGTGCACAGATGAGGCAGTCTCCTTGTTTGTGAGACAGCGAACAGCCACAGTGGTCACTCATCCTGCGAGGCAGCGAAGAGACACAGCGGTTTGCTTGTTCGCCAGGCAGTGCACAGATTAGGCATTCTCCTTGTTTGTGAGTCAGCGAACATCCACAGTGGTCACTCATTCTGCGAGGCAGCCAAGAGACGCAGCGGTCTGCTTGTTTGCCAGGCAGCGAACAGGTTAGGCAGTCTACTTGCTTGTGAGACTGCAAACGTCCACAGTGGTCACTCATTCTGCGAGGCAGCGAACAGATGCAGCAGTTTGCTTGTCCACTAGATGGCCTAGTGGCATCATGCATTGCTTTTTCGCCTGGAAGCCACCCGATGCAGCACTTTGCCTGTTGGCGGGGCAGCGAAGAGACGCAGCAGTCTGCTGCTTTGTGAGACAGCGAACATCCACGGTGGTCACTCATTCTGCGAGGCAGCGAAGAGACGCAGCGCTTAGTTAGTTCTCCAGGCCCTGAACACATGCAACGGTTGACTTGTTGGCAACGCAGCGAGGAGACGCAGCGGTCTGCTTGTTGGTGAGGCAGCGGAGAAATGCAGCGCTTTGCTTGATGGCGAGGCAGTGAACAGAGAGAGCAGTTTGCTTTTTGCGAGACAGCGAAGAGACGCAGCAGTCTGCTCGTTTGCCAGGCAGCGAAGAGATTCAGCAGTCTCCTTTTTGGTGAGAGAGCGAACATCCACAGTGGTTCCTCATTCTGCGAGGCAGCGAACAGGCGCAGCAGTTTGCTTGTTCACCAGGGAGCGAACAGCTTAGGCAGTCTCCTTGTTTGTGAGAGAGCGAACTTCCACAGTAGTTCCTCATTCTGCGAGGCAGCCAAGAGACACAGCGGTTTGCTTGTTCGCCTGGCAGCGAAGAGACGAAGCAGTTTGCTTGTTCGCCAGGCAGCGAACAGATTAGGCAGTCCCCTTGTTTGCGAGAGAGCGAACTTCCACCGTAGTTCCTCATTCTACGAGCAGCCAAGAGACGCAGCGGTCTGCTTGTTCGCCAGGCAGCGAACAGATTCGGCAGTCTCCTTGTTTGCGAGACAGCGAACATCCACACTGGGTCCTCATTCTGCGAGGCAGCGAAGAGACGCAGTGCTTTGCTTGTCCACCAGGTGGCGCAGTGGCATCACGGATTGCTTTTTCGCCTGGAAGTGAAGCCAGGCAGCACTTTGCTAGCTAGCGAGGCAGCGAAGACATGCAGCGGTGTGCTTGTTGGCCAGGCGGCGAAGCGACGCTGCAGTCCGCTTGTTGGCGAAGCAGTTGAAGAGATTCTGCCCACTGCGTGTTCGCGACGCCTCCAAAAGGGGCAGCGGACTGCTTGTCGGCGAGGCGGGAAGAGATGCAGCACTTCCTTCTTTTGGCAGGCATCAAAGAGACGCAGCGGTTAGTTAGTGCGCGAGGCGGCAAAGAGACACAAGGGCTTGCTGGTCTGCGAGGCGGCGAAGAGACGCAGTTGTTGAGTAGTCGGCGAGGTGGCGTAGCGGCGCCGCGGTTTGCTTTAGCAGGCGGCAGCCAAGAGACACAGCGGTTTGCTTGTTGGCGAGGAGGGGAAGACACGCAGCGGTTCCTTAGTTTGCAAGGCAAGGCACAGACGTAGTCATAAGTTAGTGTGCGAGGCAGCGAAGAGACGCCGAGGTCAGTTAGTTTGCGAGGGAGCAAAGAGACGCAGCGGTTAGTTAGTTGGCGAGGCAGCGAACACATAGAGCGGCTTGCTTGTTTGCGAGGTAGGGAAGAGCCACGGTCGTGTGCTGTTTTGTGAGTAGGCGAATAGACGCAGTGATGTGCTCTTTTGCGAGAGAGCGAAGAGAACCGGTGGTCTGCTTCCTCTCCAGGCAGCGAAGAGACGGAGCGGTTTGCTTGTTCGCCAGGCAGTGCACAGATGAGGCAGTCTCCTTGTTTGTGAGACAGCGAACATCCACAGTGGTCACTCATCCTGCGAGGCAGCGAAGAGACGGAGCGGTTTGCTTGTTCGCCAGGCAGTGCACAGATTAGGCATTCTCCTTGTTTGTGAGACAGCGAACATCCACAGTGGTCACTCATTCTGCGAGGCAGCCAAGAGACGCAGCGGTCTGCTTGTTTGCCAGGCAGCGAACAGGTTAGGCAGTCTACTTGTTTGTGAGACTGCAAACGTCCACAGTGGTCACTCATTCTGCGAGGCAGCGAACAGATGCAGCAGTTTGCTTGTCCACTAGATGGCCTAGTGGCATCATGCATTGCTTTTTCGCCTGGAAGCCACCCGATGCAGCACTTTGCCTGTTGGCGGGGCAGCGAAGAGACGCAGCAGTCTGCTGCTTTGTGAGACAGCGAACATCCACGGTGGTCACTCATTCTGCGAGGCAGCGAAGAGACGCAGCGCTTAGTTAGTTCTCCAGGCCCTGAACACATGCAACGGTTGACTTGTTGGCAACGCAGCGAGGAGACGCAGCGGTCTGCTTGTTGGTGAGGCAGCGGAGAAATGCAGCGCTTTGCTTGATGGCGAGGCAGTGAACAGAGAGAGCAGTTTGCTTTTTGCGAGACAGCGAAGAGACGCAGCAGTCTGCTCGTTTGCCAGGCAGCGAAGAGATTCAGCAGTCTCCTTTTTGGTGAGAGAGCGAACATCCACAGTGGTTCCTCATTCTGCGAGGCAGCGAACAGGCGCAGCAGTTTGCTTGTTCACCAGGGAGCGAACAGCTTAGGCAGTCTCCTTGTTTGTGAGAGAGCGAACTTCCACAGTAGTTCCTCATTCTGCGAGGCAGCCAAGAGACACAGCGGTTTGCTTGTTCGCCTGGCAGCGAAGAGACGAAGCAGTTTGCTTGTTCGCCAGGCAGCGAACAGATTAGGCAGTCCCCTTGTTTGCGAGAGAGCGAACTTCCACCGCAGTTCCTCATTCTACGAGCAGCCAAGAGACGCAGCGGTCTGCTTGTTCGCCAGGCAGCGAACAGATTCGGCAGTCTCCTTGTTTGCGAGAAAGCGAACATCCACACTGGGTCCTCATTCTGCGAGGCAGCGAAGAGACGCAGCAGTCTGCTCGTTTGCCAGGCAGCGAAGAGATTCAGCAGTCTCCTTTTTGGTGAGACAGCGAACATCCACAGTGGTTCCTCATTCTGCGAGGCAGCGAACAGGCGCAGCAGTTTGCTTGTTCACCAGGGAGCGAACAGCTTAGGCAGTCTCCTTGTTTGCGAGAGAGCGAACTTCCACCGTAGTTCCTCATTCTACTAGCAGCCAAGAGACGCAGCGGTCTGCTTGTTCGCCAGGCAGCGAACAGATTCGGCAGTCTCCTTGTTTGCGAGACAGCGAACATCCACACTGGGTCCTCATTCTGCGAGGCAGCGAAGAGACCCAGTGCTTTGCTTGTCCACCAGGTGGCGCAGTGGCATCACGGATTGCTTTTTCGCCTGGAAGTGAAGCCAGGCAGCACTTTGCTAGCTGGCGAGGCAGCGAAGACATGCAGCGGTGTGCTTGTCGGCCAGGCGGCGAAGCGACGCTGCAGTCCGCTTGTTGGCGAAGCAGTTGAAGAGATTCTGCCCACTGCGTGTTCGCGACGCCTCCAATAGGGGCAGCGGACTGCTTGTTGGCGAGGCGGGAAGAGATGCAGCACTTCCTTCTTTTGGCAGGCATCAAAGAGACGCAGCGGTTAGTTAGTGCGCGAGGCGGCAAAGAGACACAAGGGCTTGCTGGTCTGCGAGGCGGCGAAGAGACGCAGTTGTTGAGTAGTCGGCGAGGTGGCGTAGCGGCGCCGCGGTTTGCTTTAGCAGGCGGCAGCCAAGAGACACAGCGGTTTGCTTGTTGGCGAGGAGGCGAAGACACGCAGCGGTTCCTTAGTTTGCAAGGCAAGGCACAGACGTAGTCATAAGTTAGTGTGCGAGGCAGCGAAGAGACGCCGAGGTCAGTTAGTTTGCGAGGGAGCAAAGAGACGCAGCGGTTAGTTAGTTGGCGAGGCAGCGAACACATAGAGCGGCTTGCTTGTTTGCGAGGTAGGGAAGAGCCACGGTCGTGTGCTGTTTTGTGAGTAGGCGAATAGACGCAGTGATGTGCTCTTTTGCGAGAGAGCGAAGAGAACCGGTGGTCTGCTTCCTCTCCAGGCAGCGAAGAGACGGAGCGGTTTGCTTGTTCGCCAGGCAGTGCACAGATGAGGCAGTCTCCTTGTTTGTGAGACAGCGAACATCCACAGTGGTCACTCATCCTGCGAGGCAGCGAAGAGACACAGCGGTTTGCTTGTTCGCCAGGCAGCGAAGAGACGGAGCGGTTTGCTTGTTCGCCAGGCAGTGCACAGATTAGGCATTCTCCTTGTTTGTGAGACAGCGAACATCCACAGTGGTCACTCATTCTACGAGGCAGCCAAGAGACGCAGCGGTCTGCTTGTTCGCCAGGCAGCGAACAGGTTAGGCAGTCTCCTTGTTTTTGAGACTGCAAACGTCCACAGTGGTCACTCATTCTGCGAGGCAGCGAACAGATGCAGCAGTTTGCTTGTCCACTAGATGGCCTAGTGGCATCATGCATTGCTTTTTCGCCTGGAAGCCACCCGATGCAGCACTTTGCCTGTTGGCGGGGCAGCGAAGAGACGCAGCAGTCTGCTGCTTTGTGAGACAGCGAACATCCACGGTGGTCACTCATTCTGCGAGGCAGCGAAGAGACGCAGCGCTTAGTTAGTTCTCCAGGCCCTGAACACATGCAACGGTTGACTTGTTGGCAACGCAGCGAGGAGACGCAGCGGTCTGCTTGTTGGTGAGGCAGCGGAGAAATGCAGCGCTTTGCTTGATGGCGAGGCAGTGAACAGAGAGAGCAGTTTGCTTTTTGCGAGGCAGCGAAGAGACGCAGCAGTCTGCTCGTTTGCCAGGCAGCGAAGAGATTCAGCAGTCTCCTTTTTGGTGAGACAGCGAACATCCACAGTGGTTCCTCATTCTGCGAGGCAGCGAACAGGCGCAGCAGTTTGCTTGTTCACCAGGGAGCGAACAGCTTAGGCAGTCTCCTTGTTTGCGAGAGAGCGAACTTCCACCGTAGTTCCTCATTCTACGAGCAGCCAAGAGACGCAGCGGTCTGCTTGTTCGCCAGGCAGCGAACAGATTCGGCAGTCTCCTTGTTTGCGAGACAGCGAACATCCACACTGGGTCCTCATTCTGCGAGGCAGCGAAGAGACGCAGTGCTTTGCTTGTCCACCAGGTGGCGCAGTGGCATCACGGATTGCTTTTTCGCCTGGAAGTGAAGCCAGGCAGCACTTTGCTAGCTGGCGAGGCAGCGAAGACATGCAGCGGTGTGCTTGTTGGCCAGGCGGCGAAGCGACGCTGCAGTCCGCTTGTTGGCGAAGCAGTTGAAGAGATTCTGCCCACTGCATGTTCGCGACGCCTCCAATAGGGGCAGCGGACTGCTTGTTGGCGAGGCGGGAAGAGATGCAGCACTTCCTTCTTTTGGCAGGCATCAAAGAGACGCAGCGGTTAGTTAGTGCACGAGGCGGCAAAGAGACACAAGGGCTTGCTGGTCTGCGAGGCGGCGAAGAGACGCAGTTGTTGAGTAGTCGGCGAGGTGGCGTAGCGGCGCCGCGGTTTGCTTTAGCAGGCGGCAGCCAAGAGACACAGCGGTTTGCTTGTTGGCGAGGAGGCGAAGACACGCAGCGGTTCCTTAGTTTGCAAGGCAAGGCACAGACGTAGTCATAAGTTAGTGTGCGAGGCAGCGAAGAGACGCCGAGGTCAGTTAGTTTGCGAGGGAGCAAAGAGACGCAGCGGTTAGTTAGTTGGCGAGGCAGCGAACACATAGAGCGGCTTGCTTGTTTGCGAGTTAGGGAAGAGCCACGGTCGTGTGCTGTTTTGTGAGTAGGCGAATAGACGCAGTGATGTGCTCTTTTGCGAGAGAGCGAAGAGAACCGGTGGTCTGCTTCCTCTCCAGGCAGCGAAGAGACGGAGCGGTTTGCTTGTTCGCCAGGCGGTGCACAGATGAGGCAGTCTCCTTGTTTGTGAGACAGCGAACATCCACAGTGGTCACTCATCCTGCGAGGCAGCGAAGAGACACAGCGGTTTGCTTGTTCGCCAGGCAGCGAAGAGACGGAGCGGTTTGCTTGTTCGCCAGGCAGTGCACAGATGAGGCATTCTCCTTGTTTGTGAGTCAGCGAACATCCACAGTATTCACTCATCCTGCGAGGCAGCCAAGAGGCACAGCGGTCTGCTTGTTCGCCAGGCAGCGAACAGGTTAGGCAGTCTCCTTGTTTGTGAGACAGCGAACATCCACAGTGGTTCCTCATTCTACGAGGCAGCCAAGAGACGCAGCGGTCTGCTTGTTTGCCAGGCAGCGAACAGGTTAGGCAGTCTACTTGTTTGTGAGACTGCAAACGTCCACAGTGGTCACTCATTCTGCGAGGCAGCGAACAGATGCAGCAGTTTGCTTGTCCACTAGATGGCCTAGTGGCATCATGCATTGCTTTTTCGCCTGGAGGCCACCCGATGCAGCACTTTGCCTGTTGGCGGGGCAGCGAAGAGACGCAGCAGTCTGCTGCTTTGTGAGACAGCGAACATCCACGGTGGTCACTCATTCTGCGAGGCAGCGAAGAGACGCAGCGCTTAGTTAGTTCTCCAGGCCCTGAACACATGCAACGGTTGACTTGTTGGCAACGCAGCGAGGAGACGCAGTGGTCTGCTTGTTGGTGAGGCAGCGGAGAAATGCAGCGCTTTGCTTGATGGCGAGGCAGTGAACAGAGAGAGCAGTTTGCTTTTTGCGAGGCAGCGAAGAGACGCAGCAGTCTGCTCGTTTGCCAGGCAGCGAAGAGATTCAGCAGTCTCCTTTTTGGTGAGACAGCGAACATCCACAGTGGTTCCTCATTCTGCGAGGCAGCGAACAGGCGCAGCAGTTTGCTTGTTCACCAGGGAGCGAACAGCTTAGGCAGTCTCCTTGTTTGTGAGAGAGCGAACTTCCACAGTAGTTCCTCATTCTGCGAGGCAGCCAAGAGACACAGCGGTTTGCTTGTTCGCCTGGCAGCGAAGAGACGAAGCAGTTTGCTTGTTCGCCAGGCAGCGAACAGATTAGGCAGTCCCCTTGTTTGCGAGAGAGCGAACTTCCACCGTAGTTCCTCATTCTACGAGCAGCCAAGAGACGCAGCGGTCTGCTTGTTCGCCAGGCAGCGAACAGATTCGGCAGTCTCCTTGTTTGCGAGACAGCGAACATCCACACTGGGTCCTCATTCTGCGAGGCAGCGAAGAGACGCAGTGCTTTGCTTGTCCACCAGGTGGCGCAGTGGCATCACGGATTGCTTTTTCGCCTGGAAGTGAAGCCAGGCAGCACTTTGCTAGCTGGCGAGGCAGCGAAGACATGCAGCGGTGTGCTTGTTGGCCAGGCGGCGAAGCGACGCTGCAGTCCGCTTGTTGGCGAAGCAGTTGAAGAGATTCTGCCCACTGCGTGTTCGCGACGCCTCCAATAGGGGCAGCGGACTGCTTGTTGGCGAGGCGGGAAGAGATGCAGCACTTCCTTCTTTTGGCAGGCATCAAAGAGACGCAGCGGTTAGTTAGTGCGCGAGGCGGCAAAGAGACACAAGGGCTTGCTGGTCTGCGAGGCGGCGAAGAGACGCAGTTGTTGAGTAGTCGGCGAGGTGGCGTAGCGGCGCCGCGGTTTGCTTTAGCAGGCGGCAGCCAAGAGACACAGCGGTTTGCTTGTTGGCGAGGAGGGGAAGACACGCAGCGGTTCCTTAGTTTGCAAGGCAAGGCACAGACGTAGTCATAAGTTAGTGTGCGAGGCAGCGAAGAGACGCCGAGGTCAGTTAGTTTGCGAGGGAGCAAAGAGACGCAGCGGTTAGTTAGTTGGCGAGGCAGCGAACACATAGAGCGGCTTGCTTGTTTGCGAGGTAGGGAAGAGCCACGGTCGTGTGCTGTTTTGTGAGTAGGCGAATAGACGCAGTGATGTGCTCTTTTGCGAGAGAGCGAAGAGAACCGGTGGTCTGCTTCCTCTCCAGGCAGCGAAGAGACGGAGCGGTTTGCTTGTTCGCCAGGCGGTGCACAGATGAGGCAGTCTCCTTGTTTGTGAGACAGCGAACATCCACAGTGGTCACTCATCCTGCGAGGCAGCGAAGAGACACAGCGGTTTGCTTGTTGGCCAGGCAGCGAAGAGACGGAGCGGTTTGCTTGTTCGCCAGGCAGTGCACAGATTAGGCATTCTCCTTGTTTGTGAGTCAGCGAACATCCACAGTGGTCACTCATTCTGCGAGGCAGCCAAGAGACGCAGCGGTCTGCTTGTTCGCCAGGCAGCGAACAGGTTAGGCAGTCTACTTGTTTGTGAGACTGCAAACGTCCACAGTGGTCACTCATTCTGCGAGGCAGCGAACAGATGCAGCAGTTTGCTTGTCCACTAGATGGCCTAGTGGCATCATGCATTGCTTTTTCGCCTGGAAGCCACCCGATGCAGCACTTTGCCTGTTGGCGGGGCAGCGAAGAGACGCAGCAGTCTGCTGCTTTGTGAGACAGCGAACATCCACGGTGGTCACTCATTCTGCGAGGCAGCGAAGAGACGCAGCGCTTAGTTAGTTCTCCAGGCCCTGAACACATGCAACGGTTGACTTGTTGGCAACGCAGCGAGGAGACGCAGCGGTCTGCTTGTTGGTGAGGCAGCGGAGAAATGCAGCGCTTTGCTTGATGGCGAGGCAGTGAACAGAGAGAGCAGTTTGCTTTTTGCGAGGCAGCGAAGAGACGCAGCAGTCTGCTCGTTTGCCAGGCAGCGAAGAGATTCAGCAGTCTCCTTTTTGGTGAGAGAGCGAACATCCACAGTGGTTCCTCATTCTGCGAGGCAGCGAACAGGCGCAGCAGTTTGCTTGTTCACCAGGGAGCGAACAGCTTAGGCAGTCTCCTTGTTTGCGAGAGAGCGAACTTCCACCGTAGTTCCTCATTCTACTAGCAGCCAAGAGACGCAGCGGTCTGCTTGTTCGCCAGGCAGCGAACAGATTCGGCAGTCTCCTTGTTTGCGAGACAGCGAACATCCACACTGGGTCCTCATTCTGCGAGGCAGCGAAGAGACCCAGTGCTTTGCTTGTCCACCAGGTGGCGCAGTGGCATCACGGATTGCTTTTTCGCCTGGAAGTGAAGCCAGGCAGCACTTTGCTAGCTGGCGAGGCAGCGAAGACATGCAGCGGTGTGCTTGTCGGCCAGGCGGCGAAGCGACGCTGCAGTCCGCTTGTTGGCGAAGCAGTTGAAGAGATTCTGCCCACTGCGTGTTCGCGACGCCTCCAATAGGGGCAGCGGACTGCTTGTTGGCGAGGCGGGAAGAGATGCAGCACTTCCTTCTTTTGGCAGGCATCAAAGAGACGCAGCGGTTAGTTAGTGCGCGAGGCGGCAAAGAGACACAAGGGCTTGCTGGTCTGCGAGGCGGCGAAGAGACGCAGTTGTTGAGTAGTCGGCGAGGTGGCGTAGCGGCGCCGCGGTTTGCTTTAGCAGGCGGCAGCCAAGAGACACAGCGGTTTGCTTGTTGGCGAGGAGGCGAAGACACGCAGCGGTTCCTTAGTTTGCAAGGCAAGGCACAGACGTAGTCATAAGTTAGTGTGCGAGGCAGCGAAGAGACGCCGAGGTCAGTTAGTTTGCGAGGGAGCAAAGAGACGCAGCGGTTAGTTAGTTGGCGAGGCAGCGAACACATAGAGCGGCTTGCTTGTTTGCGAGTTAGGGAAGAGCCACGGTCGTGTGCTGTTTTGTGAGTAGGCGAATAGACGCAGTGATGTGCTCTTTTGCGAGAGAGCGAAGAGAACCGGTGGTCTGCTTCCTCTCCAGGCAGCGAAGAGACGGAGCGGTTTGCTTGTTCGCCAGGCAGTGCACAGATGAGGCAGTCTCCTTGTTTGTGAGACAGCGAACATCCACAGTGGTCACTCATCCTGCGAGGCAGCGAAGAGACACAGCGGTTTGCTTGTTCGCCAGGCAGCGAAGAGACGGAGCGGTTTGCTTGTTCGCCAGGCAGTGCACAGATTAGGCATTCTCCTTGTTTGTGAGACAGCGAACATCCACAGTGGTCACTCATTCTACGAGGCAGCCAAGAGACGCAGCGGTCTGCTTGTTCGCCAGGCAGCGAACAGGTTAGGCAGTCTCCTTGTTTTTGAGACTGCAAACGTCCACAGTGGTCACTCATTCTGCGAGGCAGCGAACAGATGCAGCAGTTTGCTTGTCCACTAGATGGCCTAGTGGCATCATGCATTGCTTTTTCGCCTGGAGGCCACCCGATGCAGCACTTTGCCTGTTGGCGGGGCAGCGAAGAGACGCAGCAGTCTGCTGCTTTGTGAGACAGCGAACATCCACGGTGGTCACTCATTCTGCGAGGCAGCGAAGAGACGCAGCGCTTAGTTAGTTCTCCAGGCCCTGAACACATGCAACGGTTGACTTGTTGGCAACGCAGCGAGGAGACGCAGTGGTCTGCTTGTTGGTGAGGCAGCGGAGAAATGCAGCGCTTTGCTTGATGGCGAGGCAGTGAACAGAGAGAGCAGTTTGCTTTTTGCGAGGCAGCGAAGAGACGCAGCAGTCTGCTCGTTTGCCAGGCAGCGAAGAGATTCAGCAGTCTCCTTTTTGGTGAGACAGCGAACATCCACAGTGGTTCCTCATTCTGCGAGGCAGCGAACAGGCGCAGCAGTTTGCTTGTTCACCAGGGAGCGAACAGCTTAGGCAGTCTCCTTGTTTGTGAGAGAGCGAACTTCCACAGTAGTTCCTCATTCTGCGAGGCAGCCAAGAGACACAGCGGTTTGCTTGTTCGCCTGGCAGCGAAGAGACGAAGCAGTTTGCTTGTTCGCCAGGCAGCGAACAGATTAGGCAGTCCCCTTGTTTGCGAGAGAGCGAACTTCCACCGTAGTTCCTCATTCTACGAGCAGCCAAGAGACGCAGCGGTCTGCTTGTTCGCCAGGCAGCGAACAGATTCGGCAGTCTCCTTGTTTGCGAGACAGCGAACATCCACACTGGGTCCTCATTCTGCGAGGCAGCGAAGAGACGCAGTGCTTTGCTTGTCCACCAGGTGGCGCAGTGGCATCACGGATTGCTTTTTCGCCTGGAAGTGAAGCCAGGCAGCACTTTGCTAGCTGGCGAGGCAGCGAAGACATGCAGCGGTGTGCTTGTTGGCCAGGCGGCGAAGCGACGCTGCAGTCCGCTTGTTGGCGAAGCAGTTGAAGAGATTCTGCCCACTGCGTGTTCGCGACGCCTCCAATAGGGGCAGCGGACTGCTTGTTGGCGAGGCGGGAAGAGATGCAGCACTTCCTTCTTTTGGCAGGCATCAAAGAGACGCAGCGGTTAGTTAGTGCGCGAGGCGGCAAAGAGACACAAGGGCTTGCTGGTCTGCGAGGCGGCGAAGAGACGCAGTTGTTGAGTAGTCGGCGAGGTGGCGTAGCGGCGCCGCGGTTTGCTTTAGCAGGCGGCAGCCAAGAGACACAGCGGTTTGCTTGTTGGCGAGGAGGGGAAGACACGCAGCGGTTCCTTAGTTTGCAAGGCAAGGCACAGACGTAGTCATAAGTTAGTGTGCGAGGCAGCGAAGAGACGCCGAGGTCAGTTAGTTTGCGAGGGAGCAAAGAGACGCAGCGGTTAGTTAGTTGGCGAGGCAGCGAACACATAGAGCGGCTTGCTTGTTTGCGAGGTAGGGAAGAGCCACGGTCGTGTGCTGTTTTGTGAGTAGGCGAATAGACGCAGTGATGTGCTCTTTTGCGAGAGAGCGAAGAGAACCGGTGGTCTGCTTCCTCTCCAGGCAGCGAAGAGACGGAGCGGTCTGCTTGTTCGCCAGGCGGTGCACAGATGAGGCAGTCTCCTTGTTTGTGAGACAGCGAACATCCACAGTGGTCACTCATCCTGCGAGGCAGCCAAGAGGCACAGCGGTCCGCTTGTTCGCCAGGCAGCGAAGAGACGGAGCGGTTTGCTTGTTCGCCAGGCTGTGGACAGATTAGGCAGTCTCCTTGTTTGTGAGACAGCGAACATCCACAGTGGTTCCTCATTCTACGAGGCAGCCAAGAGACGCAGCGGTCTGCTTGTTTGCCAGGCAGCGAACAGGTTAGGCAGTCTCCTTGTTTGTGAGAGAGCGAACATCCACAGTGGTCACTCATCCTGCGAGGCAGCGAAGAGACACAGCGGTTTGCTTGTTCGCCAGGCAGCGAAGAGACGGAGCGGTCTGCTTGTTCGCCAGGCAGTGCACAGATTAGGCATTCTCCTTGTTTGTGAGTCAGCGAACATCCACAGTGGTTCCTCATTCTGCGAGGCAGCCAAGAGGCACAGCGGTCCGCTTGTTCGCCAGGCAGCGAACAGATTAGGCAGTCTCCTTGTTTGTGAGACAGCGAACATCCACAGTGGTTCCTCATTCTACGAGGCAGCCAAGAGACGCAGCGGTCTGCTTGTTCGCCAGGCAGCGAACAGGTTAGGCAGTCTACTTGTTTGTGAGAGAGCGAACATCCACAGTGGTCACTCATTCTGCGAGGCAGCCAAGAGACGCAGCGGTCTGCTTGTTCGCCAGGCAGCGAACAGGTTAGGCAGTCTACTTGTTTGTGAGACTGCAAACGTCCACAGTGGTCACTCATTCTGCGAGGCAGCGAACAGATGCAGCAGTTTGCTTGTCCACTAGATGGCCTAGTGGCATCATGCATTGCTTTTTCGCCTGGAAGCCACCCGATGCAGCACTTTGCCTGTTGGCGGGGCAGCGAAGAGACGCAGCAGTCTGCTGCTTTGTGAGACAGCGAACATCCACGGTGGTCACTCATTCTGCGAGGCAGCGAAGAGACGCAGCGCTTAGTTAGTTCTCCAGGCCCTGAACACATGCAACGGTTGACTTGTTGGCAACGCAGCGAGGAGACGCAGCGGTCTGCTTGTTGGTGAGGCAGCGGAGAAATGCAGCGCTTTGCTTGATGGCGAGGCAGTGAACAGAGAGAGCAGTTTGCTTTTTGCGAGGCAGCGAAGAGACGCAGCAGTCTCCTTTTTGGTGAGAGAGCGAACATCCACAGTGGTTCCTCATTCTGCGAGGCAGCGAACAGGCGCAGCAGTTTGCTTGTTCGCCAGGGAGCGAACAGCTTAGGCAGTCTCCTTGTTTGCGAGAGAGCGAACTTCCACCGTAGTTCCTCATTCTACGAGCAGCCAAGAGACGCAGCGGTCTGCTTGTTCGCCAGGCAGCGAACAGATTCGGCAGTCTCCTTGTTTGCGAGACAGCGAACATCCACACTGGGTCCTCATTCTGCGAGGCAGCGAAGAGACGCAGTGCTTTGCTTGTCCACCAGGTGGCGCAGTGGCATCACGGATTGCTTTTTCGCCTGGAAGTGAAGCCAGGCAGCACTTTGCTAGCTGGCGAGGCAGCGAAGACATGCAGCGGTGTGCTTGTTGGCCAGGCGGCGAAGCGACGCTGCAGTCCGCTTGTTGGCGAAGCAGTTGAAGAGATTCTGCCCACTGCGTGTTCGCGACGCCTCCAATAGGGGCAGCGGACTGCTTGTTGGCGAGGCGGGAAGAGATGCAGCACTTCCTTCTTTTGGCAGGCATCAAAGAGACGCAGCGGTTAGTTAGTGCGCGAGGCGGCAAAGAGACACAAGGGCTTGCTGGTCTGCGAGGCGGCGAAGAGACGCAGTTGTTGAGTAGTCGGCGAGGTGGCGTAGCGGCGCCGCGGTTTGCTTTAGCAGGCGGCAGCCAAGAGACACAGCGGTTTGCTTGTTGGCGAGGAGGGGAAGACACGCAGCGGTTCCTTAGTTTGCAAGGCAAGGCACAGACGTAGTCATAAGTTAGTGTGCGAGGCAGCGAAGAGACGCCGAGGTCAGTTAGTTTGCGAGGGAGCAAAGAGACGCAGCGGTTAGTTAGTTGGCGAGGCAGCGAACACATAGAGCGGCTTGCTTGTTTGCGAGGTAGGGAAGAGCCACGGTCGTGTGCTGTTTTGTGAGTAGGCGAATAGACGCAGTGATGTGCTCTTTTGCGAGAGAGCGAAGAGAACCGGTGGTCTGCTTCCTCTCCAGGCAGCGAAGAGACGGAGCGGTTTGCTTGTTCGCCAGGCGGTGCACAGATGAGGCAGTCTCCTTGTTTGTGAGACAGCGAACATCCACAGTGGTTCCTCATTCTGCGAGGCAGCCAAGAGGCACAGCGGTCCGCTTGTTCGCCAGGCAGCGAAGAGACGGAGCGGTTTGCTTGTTCGCCAGGCTGTGGACAGATTAGGCAGTCTCCTTGTTTGTGAGACAGCGAACATCCACAGTGGTCACTCATTCTGCGAGGCAGCCAAGAGACGCAGCGGTCTGCTTGTTCGCCAGGCAGCGAACAGGTTAGGCAGTCTAGTTGTTTGTGAGACAGCGAACATCCACAGTGGTCACTCATCCTGCGAGGCAGCGAAGAGACACAGCGGTTTGCTTGTTCGCCAGGCAGCGAAGAGACGGAGCGGTTTGCTTGTTCGCCAGGCAGTGCACAGATTAGGCATTCTCCTTGTTTGTGAGTCAGCGAACATCCACAGTGGTCACTCATTCTGCGAGGCAGCGAACAGATGCAGCAGTTTGCTTGTCCACTAGATGGCCTAGTGGCATCATGCATTGCTTTTTCGCCTGGAAGCCACCCGATGCAGCACTTTGCCTGTTGGCGGGGCAGCGAAGAGACGCAGCAGTCTGCTGCTTTGTGAGACAGCGAACATCCACGGTGGTCACTCATTCTGCGAGGCAGCGAAGAGACGCAGCGCTTAGTTAGTTCTCCAGGCCCTGAACACATGCAACGGTTGACTTGTTGGCAACGCAGCGAGGAGACGCAGCGGTCTGCTTGTTGGTGAGGCAGCGGAGAAATGCAGCGCTTTGCTTGATGGCGAGGCAGTGAACAGAGAGAGCAGTTTGCTTTTTGCGAGACAGCGAAGAGACGCAGCAGTCTGCTCGTTTGCCAGGCAGCGAAGAGATTCAGCAGTCTCCTTTTTGGTGAGAGAGCGAACATCCACAGTGGTTCCTCATTCTGCGAGGCAGCGAACAGGCGCAGCAGTTTGCTTGTTCACCAGGGAGCGAACAGCTTAGGCAGTCTCCTTGTTTGTGAGAGAGCGAACTTCCACAGTAGTTCCTCATTCTGCGAGGCAGCCAAGAGACACAGCGGTTTGCTTGTTCGCCTGGCAGCGAAGAGACGAAGCAGTTTGCTTGTTCGCCAGGCAGCGAACAGATGAGGCAGTCTCCTTCTTTGTGAGACAGCGAACATCCACAGTGGTCACTCATCCTGCGAGGCAGCGAAGAGACACAGCGGTTTGCTTGTTCGCCAGGCAGCGAAGAGGCGGAGCGGTTTGCTTGTTCGCCAGGCAGTGCACAGATTAGGCATTCTCCTTGTTTGTGAGTCAGCGAACATCCACAGTGGTCACTCATTCTACGAGGCAGCCAAGAGACGCAGCGGTCTGCTTGTTCGCCAGGCAGCGAACAGGTTAGGCAGTCTCCTTGTTTGTGAGACTGCAAACGTCCACAGTGGTCACTCATTCTGCGAGGCAGCGAACAGATGCAGCAGTTTGCTTGTCCACTAGATGGCCTAGTGGCATCATGCATTGCTTTTTCGCCTGGAAGCCACCCGATGCAGCACTTTGCCTGTTGGCGGGGCAGCGAAGAGACGCAGCAGTCTGCTGCTTTGTGAGACAGCGAACATCCACGGTGGTCACTCATTCTGCGAGGCAGCGAAGAGACGCAGCGCTTAGTTAGTTCTCCAGGCCCTGAACACATGCAACGGTTGACTTGTTGGCAACGCAGCGAGGAGACGCAGCGGTCTGCTTGTTGGTGAGGCAGCGGAGAAATGCAGCGCTTTGCTTGATGGCGAGGCAGTGAACAGAGAGAGCAGTTTGCTTTTTGCGAGGCAGCGAAGAGACGCAGCAGTCTGCTCGTTTGCCAGGCAGCGAAGAGATTCAGCAGTCTCCTTTTTGGTGAGACAGCGAACATCCACAGTGGTTCCTCATTCTGCGAGGCAGCGAACAGGCGCAGCAGTTTGCTTGTTCACCAGGGAGCGAACAGCTTAGGCAGTCCCCTTGTTTGCGAGAGAGCGAACTTCCACCGTAGTTCCTCATTCTACGAGCAGCCAAGAGACGCAGCGGTCTGCTTGTTCGCCAGGCAGCGAACAGATTCGGCAGTCTCCTTGTTTGCGAGACAGCGAACATCCACACTGGGTCCTCATTCTGCGAGGCAGCGAAGAGACGCAGTGCTTTGCTTGTCCACCAGGTGGCGCAGTGGCATCACGGATTGCTTTTTCGCCTGGAAGTGAAGCCAGGCAGCACTTTGCTAGCTGGCGAGGCAGCGAAGACATGCAGCGGTGTGCTTGTCGGCCAGGCGGCGAAGCGACGCTGCAGTCCGCTTGTTGGCGAAGCAGTTGAAGAGATTCTGCCCACTGCGTGTTCGCGACGCCTCCAATAGGGGCAGCGGACTGCTTGTTGGCGAGGCGGGAAGAGATGCAGCACTTCCTTCTTTTGGCAGGCATCAAAGAGACGCAGCGGTTAGTTAGTGCGCGAGGCGGCAAAGAGACACAAGGGCTTGCTGGTCTGCGAGGCGGCGAAGAGACGCAGTTGTTGAGTAGTCGGCGAGGTGGCGTAGCGGCGCCGCGGTTTGCTTTAGCAGGCGGCAGCCAAGAGACACAGCGGTTTGCTTGTTGGCGAGGAGGGGAAGACACGCAGCGGTTCCTTAGTTTGCAAGGCAAGGCACAGACGTAGTCATAAGTTAGTGTGCGAGGCAGCGAAGAGACGCCGAGGTCAGTTAGTTTGCGAGGGAGCAAAGAGACGCAGCGGTTAGTTAGTTGGCGAGGCAGCGAACACATAGAGCGGCTTGCTTGTTTGCGAGGTAGGGAAGAGCCACGGTCGTGTGCTGTTTTGTGAGTAGGCGAATAGACGCAGTGATGTGCTCTTTTGCGAGAGAGCGAAGAGAACCGGTGGTCTGCTTCCTCTCCAGGCAGCGAAGAGACGGAGCGGTTTGCTTGTTCGCCAGGCAGTGCACAGATGAGGCAGTCTCCTTGTTTGTGAGACAGCGAACAGCCACAGTGGTCACTCATCCTGCGAGGCAGCGAAGAGACACAGCGGTTTGCTTGTTCGCCAGGCAGTGCACAGATTAGGCATTCTCCTTGTTTGTGAGTCAGCGAACATCCACAGTGGTCACTCATTCTGCGAGGCAGCCAAGAGACGCAGCGGTCTGCTTGTTTGCCAGGCAGCGAACAGGTTAGGCAGTCTACTTGCTTGTGAGACTGCAAACGTCCACAGTGGTCACTCATTCTGCGAGGCAGCGAACAGATGCAGCAGTTTGCTTGTCCACTAGATGGCCTAGTGGCATCATGCATTGCTTTTTCGCCTGGAAGCCACCCGATGCAGCACTTTGCCTGTTGGCGGGGCAGCGAAGAGACGCAGCAGTCTGCTGCTTTGTGAGACAGCGAACATCCACGGTGGTCACTCATTCTGCGAGGCAGCGAAGAGACGCAGCGCTTAGTTAGTTCTCCAGGCCCTGAACACATGCAACGGTTGACTTGTTGGCAACGCAGCGAGGAGACGCAGCGGTCTGCTTGTTGGTGAGGCAGCGGAGAAATGCAGCGCTTTGCTTGATGGCGAGGCAGTGAACAGAGAGAGCAGTTTGCTTTTTGCGAGACAGCGAAGAGACGCAGCAGTCTGCTCGTTTGCCAGGCAGCGAAGAGATTCAGCAGTCTCCTTTTTGGTGAGAGAGCGAACATCCACAGTGGTTCCTCATTCTGCGAGGCAGCGAACAGGCGCAGCAGTTTGCTTGTTCACCAGGGAGCGAACAGCTTAGGCAGTCTCCTTGTTTGTGAGAGAGCGAACTTCCACAGTAGTTCCTCATTCTGCGAGGCAGCCAAGAGACACAGCGGTTTGCTTGTTCGCCTGGCAGCGAAGAGACGAAGCAGTTTGCTTGTTCGCCAGGCAGCGAACAGATTAGGCAGTCCCCTTGTTTGCGAGAGAGCGAACTTCCACCGTAGTTCCTCATTCTACGAGCAGCCAAGAGACGCAGCGGTCTGCTTGTTCGCCAGGCAGCGAACAGATTCGGCAGTCTCCTTGTTTGCGAGACAGCGAACATCCACACTGGGTCCTCATTCTGCGAGGCAGCGAAGAGACGCAGTGCTTTGCTTGTCCACCAGGTGGCGCAGTGGCATCACGGATTGCTTTTTCGCCTGGAAGTGAAGCCAGGCAGCACTTTGCTAGCTAGCGAGGCAGCGAAGACATGCAGCGGTGTGCTTGTTGGCCAGGCGGCGAAGCGACGCTGCAGTCCGCTTGTTGGCGAAGCAGTTGAAGAGATTCTGCCCACTGCGTGTTCGCGACGCCTCCAAAAGGGGCAGCGGACTGCTTGTCGGCGAGGCGGGAAGAGATGCAGCACTTCCTTCTTTTGGCAGGCATCAAAGAGACGCAGCGGTTAGTTAGTGCGCGAGGCGGCAAAGAGACACAAGGGCTTGCTGGTCTGCGAGGCGGCGAAGAGACGCAGTTGTTGAGTAGTCGGCGAGGTGGCGTAGCGGCGCCGCGGTTTGCTTTAGCAGGCGGCAGCCAAGAGACACAGCGGTTTGCTTGTTGGCGAGGAGGGGAAGACACGCAGCGGTTCCTTAGTTTGCAAGGCAAGGCACAGACGTAGTCATAAGTTAGTGTGCGAGGCAGCGAAGAGACGCCGAGGTCAGTTAGTTTGCGAGGGAGCAAAGAGACGCAGCGGTTAGTTAGTTGGCGAGGCAGCGAACACATAGAGCGGCTTGCTTGTTTGCGAGGTAGGGAAGAGCCACGGTCGTGTGCTGTTTTGTGAGTAGGCGAATAGACGCAGTGATGTGCTCTTTTGCGAGAGAGCGAAGAGAACCGGTGGTCTGCTTCCTCTCCAGGCAGCGAAGAGACGGAGCGGTTTGCTTGTTCGCCAGGCAGTGCACAGATGAGGCAGTCTCCTTGTTTGTGAGACAGCGAACATCCACAGTGGTCACTCATCCTGCGAGGCAGCGAAGAGACGGAGCGGTTTGCTTGTTCGCCAGGCAGTGCACAGATTAGGCATTCTCCTTGTTTGTGAGACAGCGAACATCCACAGTGGTCACTCATTCTGCGAGGCAGCCAAGAGACGCAGCGGTCTGCTTGTTTGCCAGGCAGCGAACAGGTTAGGCAGTCTACTTGTTTGTGAGACTGCAAACGTCCACAGTGGTCACTCATTCTGCGAGGCAGCGAACAGATGCAGCAGTTTGCTTGTCCACTAGATGGCCTAGTGGCATCATGCATTGCTTTTTCGCCTGGAAGCCACCCGATGCAGCACTTTGCCTGTTGGCGGGGCAGCGAAGAGACGCAGCAGTCTGCTGCTTTGTGAGACAGCGAACATCCACGGTGGTCACTCATTCTGCGAGGCAGCGAAGAGACGCAGCGCTTAGTTAGTTCTCCAGGCCCTGAACACATGCAACGGTTGACTTGTTGGCAACGCAGCGAGGAGACGCAGCGGTCTGCTTGTTGGTGAGGCAGCGGAGAAATGCAGCGCTTTGCTTGATGGCGAGGCAGTGAACAGAGAGAGCAGTTTGCTTTTTGCGAGACAGCGAAGAGACGCAGCAGTCTGCTCGTTTGCCAGGCAGCGAAGAGATTCAGCAGTCTCCTTTTTGGTGAGAGAGCGAACATCCACAGTGGTTCCTCATTCTGCGAGGCAGCGAACAGGCGCAGCAGTTTGCTTGTTCACCAGGGAGCGAACAGCTTAGGCAGTCTCCTTGTTTGTGAGAGAGCGAACTTCCACAGTAGTTCCTCATTCTGCGAGGCAGCCAAGAGACACAGCGGTTTGCTTGTTCGCCTGGCAGCGAAGAGACGAAGCAGTTTGCTTGTTCGCCAGGCAGCGAACAGATTAGGCAGTCCCCTTGTTTGCGAGAGAGCGAACTTCCACCGCAGTTCCTCATTCTACGAGCAGCCAAGAGACGCAGCGGTCTGCTTGTTCGCCAGGCAGCGAACAGATTCGGCAGTCTCCTTGTTTGCGAGAAAGCGAACATCCACACTGGGTCCTCATTCTGCGAGGCAGCGAAGAGACGCAGCAGTCTGCTCGTTTGCCAGGCAGCGAAGAGATTCAGCAGTCTCCTTTTTGGTGAGACAGCGAACATCCACAGTGGTTCCTCATTCTGCGAGGCAGCGAACAGGCGCAGCAGTTTGCTTGTTCGCCAGGGAGCGAACAGCTTAGGCAGTCTCCTTGTTTGCGAGAGAGCGAACTTCCACCGTAGTTCCTCATTCTACGAGCAGCCAAGAGACGCAGCGGTCTGCTTGTTCGCCAGGCAGCGAACAGATTCGGCAGTCTCCTTGTTTGCGAGACAGCGAACATCCACACTGGGTCCTCATTCTGCGAGGCAGCGAAGAGACGCAGTGCTTTGCTTGTCCACCAGGTGGCGCAGTGGCATCACGGATTGCTTTTTCGCCTGGAAGTGAAGCCAGGCAGCACTTTGCTAGCTGGCGAGGCAGCGAAGACATGCAGCGGTGTGCTTGTTGGCCAGGCGGCGAAGCGACGCTGCAGTCCGCTTGTTGGCGAAGCAGTTGAAGAGATTCTGCCCACTGCGTGTTCGCGACGCCTCCAATAGGGGCAGCGGACTGCTTGTTGGCGAGGCGGGAAGAGATGCAGCACTTCCTTCTTTTGGCAGGCATCAAAGAGACGCAGCGGTTAGTTAGTGCGCGAGGCGGCAAAGAGACACAAGGGCTTGCTGGTCTGCGAGGCGGCGAAGAGACGCAGTTGTTGAGTAGTCGGCGAGGTGGCGTAGCGGCGCCGCGGTTTGCTTTAGCAGGCGGCAGCCAAGAGACACAGCGGTTTGCTTGTTGGCGAGGAGGGGAAGACACGCAGCGGTTCCTTAGTTTGCAAGGCAAGGCACAGACGTAGTCATAAGTTAGTGTGCGAGGCAGCGAAGAGACGCCGAGGTCAGTTAGTTTGCGAGGGAGCAAAGAGACGCAGCGGTTAGTTAGTTGGCGAGGCAGCGAACACATAGAGCGGCTTGCTTGTTTGCGAGGTAGGGAAGAGCCACGGTCGTGTGCTGTTTTGTGAGTAGGCGAATAGACGCAGTGATGTGCTCTTTTGCGAGAGAGCGAAGAGAACCGGTGGTCTGCTTCCTCTCCAGGCAGCGAAGAGACGGAGCGGTTTGCTTGTTCGCCAGGCGGTGCACAGATGAGGCAGTCTCCTTGTTTGTGAGACAGCGAACATCCACAGTGGTCACTCATCCTGCGAGGCAGCGAAGAGACACAGCGGTTTGCTTGTTGGCCAGGCAGCGAAGAGACGGAGCGGTTTGCTTGTTCGCCAGGCAGTGCACAGATTAGGCATTCTCCTTGTTTGTGAGTCAGCGAACATCCACAGTGGTCACTCATTCTGCGAGGCAGCCAAGAGACGCAGCGGTCTGCTTGTTCGCCAGGCAGCGAACAGGTTAGGCAGTCTACTTGTTTGTGAGACTGCAAACGTCCACAGTGGTCACTCATTCTGCGAGGCAGCGAACAGATGCAGCAGTTTGCTTGTCCACTAGATGGCCTAGTGGCATCATGCATTGCTTTTTCGCCTGGAAGCCACCCGATGCAGCACTTTGCCTGTTGGCGGGGCAGCGAAGAGACGCAGCAGTCTGCTGCTTTGTGAGACAGCGAACATCCACGGTGGTCACTCATTCTGCGAGGCAGCGAAGAGACGCAGCGCTTAGTTAGTTCTCCAGGCCCTGAACACATGCAACGGTTGACTTGTTGGCAACGCAGCGAGGAGACGCAGCGGTCTGCTTGTTGGTGAGGCAGCGGAGAAATGCAGCGCTTTGCTTGATGGCGAGGCAGTGAACAGAGAGAGCAGTTTGCTTTTTGCGAGGCAGCGAAGAGACGCAGCAGTCTGCTCGTTTGCCAGGCAGCGAAGAGATTCAGCAGTCTCCTTTTTGGTGAGACAGCGAACATCCACAGTGGTTCCTCATTCTGCGAGGCAGCGAACAGGCGCAGCAGTTTGCTTGTTCACCAGGGAGCGAACAGCTTAGGCAGTCTCCTTGTTTGCGAGAGAGCGAACTTCCACCGTAGTTCCTCATTCTACTAGCAGCCAAGAGACGCAGCGGTCTGCTTGTTCGCCAGGCAGCGAACAGATTCGGCAGTCTCCTTGTTTGCGAGACAGCGAACATCCACACTGGGTCCTCATTCTGCGAGGCAGCGAAGAGACCCAGTGCTTTGCTTGTCCACCAGGTGGCGCAGTGGCATCACGGATTGCTTTTTCGCCTGGAAGTGAAGCCAGGCAGCACTTTGCTAGCTGGCGAGGCAGCGAAGACATGCAGCGGTGTGCTTGTCGGCCAGGCGGCGAAGCGACGCTGCAGTCCGCTTGTTGGCGAAGCAGTTGAAGAGATTCTGCCCACTGCGTGTTCGCGACGCCTCCAATAGGGGCAGCGGACTGCTTGTTGGCGAGGCGGGAAGAGATGCAGCACTTCCTTCTTTTGGCAGGCATCAAAGAGACGCAGCGGTTAGTTAGTGCGCGAGGCGGCAAAGAGACACAAGGGCTTGCTGGTCTGCGAGGCGGCGAAGAGACGCAGTTGTTGAGTAGTCGGCGAGGTGGCGTAGCGGCGCCGCGGTTTGCTTTAGCAGGCGGCAGCCAAGAGACACAGCGGTTTGCTTGTTGGCGAGGAGGCGAAGACACGCAGCGGTTCCTTAGTTTGCAAGGCAAGGCACAGACGTAGTCATAAGTTAGTGTGCGAGGCAGCGAAGAGACGCCGAGGTCAGTTAGTTTGCGAGGGAGCAAAGAGACGCAGCGGTTAGTTAGTTGGCGAGGCAGCGAACACATAGAGCGGCTTGCTTGTTTGCGAGTTAGGGAAGAGCCACGGTCGTGTGCTGTTTTGTGAGTAGGCGAATAGACGCAGTGATGTGCTCTTTTGCGAGAGAGCGAAGAGAACCGGTGGTCTGCTTCCTCTCCAGGCAGCGAAGAGACGGAGCGGTTTGCTTGTTCGCCAGGCAGTGCACAGATGAGGCAGTCTCCTTGTTTGTGAGACAGCGAACATCCACAGTGGTCACTCATCCTGCGAGGCAGCGAAGAGACACAGCGGTTTGCTTGTTCGCCAGGCAGCGAAGAGACGGAGCGGTTTGCTTGTTCGCCAGGCAGTGCACAGATTAGGCATTCTCCTTGTTTGTGAGACAGCGAACATCCACAGTGGTCACTCATTCTACGAGGCAGCCAAGAGACGCAGCGGTCTGCTTGTTCGCCAGGCAGCGAACAGGTTAGGCAGTCTCCTTGTTTTTGAGACTGCAAACGTCCACAGTGGTCACTCATTCTGCGAGGCAGCGAACAGATGCAGCAGTTTGCTTGTCCACTAGATGGCCTAGTGGCATCATGCATTGCTTTTTCGCCTGGAAGCCACCCGATGCAGCACTTTGCCTGTTGGCGGGGCAGCGAAGAGACGCAGCAGTCTGCTGCTTTGTGAGACAGCGAACATCCACGGTGGTCACTCATTCTGCGAGGCAGCGAAGAGACGCAGCGCTTAGTTAGTTCTCCAGGCCCTGAACACATGCAACGGTTGACTTGTTGGCAACGCAGCGAGGAGACGCAGCGGTCTGCTTGTTGGTGAGGCAGCGGAGAAATGCAGCGCTTTGCTTGATGGCGAGGCAGTGAACAGAGAGAGCAGTTTGCTTTTTGCGAGGCAGCGAAGAGACGCAGCAGTCTGCTCGTTTGCCAGGCAGCGAAGAGATTCAGCAGTCTCCTTTTTGGTGAGACAGCGAACATCCACAGTGGTTCCTCATTCTGCGAGGCAGCGAACAGGCGCAGCAGTTTGCTTGTTCACCAGGGAGCGAACAGCTTAGGCAGTCTCCTTGTTTGCGAGAGAGCGAACTTCCACCGTAGTTCCTCATTCTACGAGCAGCCAAGAGACGCAGCGGTCTGCTTGTTCGCCAGGCAGCGAACAGATTCGGCAGTCTCCTTGTTTGCGAGACAGCGAACATCCACACTGGGTCCTCATTCTGCGAGGCAGCGAAGAGACGCAGTGCTTTGCTTGTCCACCAGGTGGCGCAGTGGCATCACGGATTGCTTTTTCGCCTGGAAGTGAAGCCAGGCAGCACTTTGCTAGCTGGCGAGGCAGCGAAGACATGCAGCGGTGTGCTTGTTGGCCAGGCGGCGAAGCGACGCTGCAGTCCGCTTGTTGGCGAAGCAGTTGAAGAGATTCTGCCCACTGCATGTTCGCGACGCCTCCAATAGGGGCAGCGGACTGCTTGTTGGCGAGGCGGGAAGAGATGCAGCACTTCCTTCTTTTGGCAGGCATCAAAGAGACGCAGCGGTTAGTTAGTGCACGAGGCGGCAAAGAGACACAAGGGCTTGCTGGTCTGCGAGGCGGCGAAGAGACGCAGTTGTTGAGTAGTCGGCGAGGTGGCGTAGCGGCGCCGCGGTTTGCTTTAGCAGGCGGCAGCCAAGAGACACAGCGGTTTGCTTGTTGGCGAGGAGGCGAAGACACGCAGCGGTTCCTTAGTTTGCAAGGCAAGGCACAGACGTAGTCATAAGTTAGTGTGCGAGGCAGCGAAGAGACGCCGAGGTCAGTTAGTTTGCGAGCGAGCAAAGAGACGCAGCGGTTAGTTAGTTGGCGAGGCAGCGAACACATAGAGCGGCTTGCTTGTTTGCGAGTTAGGGAAGAGCCACGGTCGTGTGCTGTTTTGTGAGTAGGCGAATAGACGCAGTGATGTGCTCTTTTGCGAGAGAGCGAAGAGAACCGGTGGTCTGCTTCCTCTCCAGGCAGCGAAGAGACGGAGCGGTTTGCTTGTTCGCCAGGCGGTGCACAGATGAGGCAGTCTCCTTGTTTGTGAGACAGCGAACATCCACAGTGGTCACTCATCCTGCGAGGCAGCGAAGAGACACAGCGGTTTGCTTGTTCGCCAGGCAGCGAAGAGACGGAGCGGTTTGCTTGTTCGCCAGGCAGTGCACAGATGAGGCATTCTCCTTGTTTGTGAGTCAGCGAACATCCACAGTATTCACTCATCCTGCGAGGCAGCCAAGAGGCACAGCGGTCTGCTTGTTCGCCAGGCAGCGAACAGGTTAGGCAGTCTCCTTGTTTGTGAGACAGCGAACATCCACAGTGGTTCCTCATTCTACGAGGCAGCCAAGAGACGCAGCGGTCTGCTTGTTTGCCAGGCAGCGAACAGGTTAGGCAGTCTACTTGTTTGTGAGACTGCAAACGTCCACAGTGGTCACTCATTCTGCGAGGCAGCGAACAGATGCAGCAGTTTGCTTGTCCACTAGATGGCCTAGTGGCATCATGCATTGCTTTTTCGCCTGGAGGCCACCCGATGCAGCACTTTGCCTGTTGGCGGGGCAGCGAAGAGACGCAGCAGTCTGCTGCTTTGTGAGACAGCGAACATCCACGGTGGTCACTCATTCTGCGAGGCAGCGAAGAGACGCAGCGCTTAGTTAGTTCTCCAGGCCCTGAACACATGCAACGGTTGACTTGTTGGCAACGCAGCGAGGAGACGCAGTGGTCTGCTTGTTGGTGAGGCAGCGGAGAAATGCAGCGCTTTGCTTGATGGCGAGGCAGTGAACAGAGAGAGCAGTTTGCTTTTTGCGAGGCAGCGAAGAGACGCAGCAGTCTGCTCGTTTGCCAGGCAGCGAAGAGATTCAGCAGTCTCCTTTTTGGTGAGACAGCGAACATCCACAGTGGTTCCTCATTCTGCGAGGCAGCGAACAGGCGCAGCAGTTTGCTTGTTCACCAGGGAGCGAACAGCTTAGGCAGTCTCCTTGTTTGTGAGAGAGCGAACTTCCACAGTAGTTCCTCATTCTGCGAGGCAGCCAAGAGACACAGCGGTTTGCTTGTTCGCCTGGCAGCGAAGAGACGAAGCAGTTTGCTTGTTCGCCAGGCAGCGAACAGATTAGGCAGTCCCCTTGTTTGCGAGAGAGCGAACTTCCACCGTAGTTCCTCATTCTACGAGCAGCCAAGAGACGCAGCGGTCTGCTTGTTCGCCAGGCAGCGAACAGATTCGGCAGTCTCCTTGTTTGCGAGACAGCGAACATCCACACTGGGTCCTCATTCTGCGAGGCAGCGAAGAGACGCAGTGCTTTGCTTGTCCACCAGGTGGCGCAGTGGCATCACGGATTGCTTTTTCGCCTGGAAGTGAAGCCAGGCAGCACTTTGCTAGCTGGCGAGGCAGCGAAGACATGCAGCGGTGTGCTTGTTGGCCAGGCGGCGAAGCGACGCTGCAGTCCGCTTGTTGGCGAAGCAGTTGAAGAGATTCTGCCCACTGCGTGTTCGCGACGCCTCCAATAGGGGCAGCGGACTGCTTGTTGGCGAGGCGGGAAGAGATGCAGCACTTCCTTCTTTTGGCAGGCATCAAAGAGACGCAGCGGTTAGTTAGTGCGCGAGGCGGCAAAGAGACACAAGGGCTTGCTGGTCTGCGAGGCGGCGAAGAGACGCAGTTGTTGAGTAGTCGGCGAGGTGGCGTAGCGGCGCCGCGGTTTGCTTTAGCAGGCGGCAGCCAAGAGACACAGCGGTTTGCTTGTTGGCGAGGAGGGGAAGACACGCAGCGGTTCCTTAGTTTGCAAGGCAAGGCACAGACGTAGTCATAAGTTAGTGTGCGAGGCAGCGAAGAGACGCCGAGGTCAGTTAGTTTGCGAGGGAGCAAAGAGACGCAGCGGTTAGTTAGTTGGCGAGGCAGCGAACACATAGAGCGGCTTGCTTGTTTGCGAGTTAGGGAAGAGCCACGGTCGTGTGCTGTTTTGTGAGTAGGCGAATAGACGCAGTGATGTGCTCTTTTGCGAGAGAGCGAAGAGAACCGGTGGTCTGCTTCCTCTCCAGGCAGCGAAGAGACGGAGCGGTTTGCTTGTTCGCCAGGCGGTGCACAGATGAGGCAGTCTCCTTGTTTGTGAGACAGCGAACATCCACAGTGGTCACTCATCCTGCGAGGCAGCGAAGAGACACAGCGGTTTGCTTGTTCGCCAGGCAGCGAAGAGACGGAGCGGTTTGCTTGTTCGCCAGGCAGTGCACAGATGAGGCATTCTCCTTGTTTGTGAGTCAGCGAACATCCACAGTATTCACTCATCCTGCGAGGCAGCCAAGAGGCACAGCGGTCTGCTTGTTCGCCAGGCAGCGAACAGGTTAGGCAGTCTCCTTGTTTGTGAGACAGCGAACATCCACAGTGGTTCCTCATTCTACGAGGCAGCCAAGAGACGCAGCGGTCTGCTTGTTTGCCAGGCAGCGAACAGGTTAGGCAGTCTACTTGTTTGTGAGACTGCAAACGTCCACAGTGGTCACTCATTCTGCGAGGCAGCGAACAGATGCAGCAGTTTGCTTGTCCACTAGATGGCCTAGTGGCATCATGCATTGCTTTTTCGCCTGGAAGCCACCCGATGCAGCACTTTGCCTGTTGGCGGGGCAGCGAAGAGACGCAGCAGTCTGCTGCTTTGTGAGACAGCGAACATCCACGGTGGTCACTCATTCTGCGAGGCAGCGAAGAGACGCAGCGCTTAGTTAGTTCTCCAGGCCCTGAACACATGCAACGGTTGACTTGTTGGCAACGCAGCGAGGAGACGCAGCGGTCTGCTTGTTGGTGAGGCAGCGGAGAAATGCAGCGCTTTGCTTGATGGCGAGGCAGTGAACAGAGAGAGCAGTTTGCTTTTTGCGAGGCAGCGAAGAGACGCAGCAGTCTGCTCGTTTGCCAGGCAGCGAAGAGATTCAGCAGTCTCCTTTTTGGTGAGACAGCGAACATCCACAGTGGTTCCTCATTCTACGAGGCAGCCAAGAGGCACAGCGGTCTGCTTGTTCACCAGGGAGCAAACAGCTTAGGCAGTCTCCTTGTTTGCGAGAGAGCGAACTTCCACCGTAGTTCCTCATTCTACGAGCAGCCAAGAGACACAGCGGTTTGCTTGTTCGCCTGGCAGCGAAGAGACGAAGCAGTTTGCTTGTTCGCCAGGCAGCGAACAGATTAGGCAGTCCCCTTGTTTGCGAGAGAGCGAACTTCCACCGTAGTTCCTCATTCTACGAGCAGCCAAGAGACGCAGCGGTCTGCTTGTTCGCCAGGCAGCGAACAGATTCGGCAGTCTCCTTGTTTGCGAGACAGCGAACATCCACACTGGGTCCTCATTCTGCGAGGCAGCGAAGAGACGCAGTGCTTTGCTTGTCCACCAGGTGGCGCAGTGGCATCACGGATTGCTTTTTCGCCTGGAAGTGAAGCCAGGCAGCACTTTGCTAGCTGGCGAGGCAGCGAAGACATGCAGCGGTGTGCTTGTCGGCCAGGCGGCGAAGCGACGCTGCAGTCCGCTTGTTGGCGAAGCAGTTGAAGAGATTCTGCCCACTGCGTGTTCGCGACGCCTCCAATAGGGGCAGCGGACTGCTTGTTGGCGAGGCGGGAAGAGATGCAGCACTTCCTTCTTTTGGCAGGCATCAAAGAGACGCAGCGGTTAGTTAGTGCGCGAGGCGGCAAAGAGACACAAGGGCTTGCTGGTCTGCGAGGCGGCGAAGAGACGCAGTTGTTGAGTAGTCGGCGAGGTGGCGTAGCGGCGCCGCGGTTTGCTTTAGCAGGCGGCAGCCAAGAGACACAGCGGTTTGCTTGTTGGCGAGGAGGCGAAGACACGCAGCGGTTCCTTAGTTTGCAAGGCAAGGCACAGACGTAGTCATAAGTTAGTGTGCGAGGCAGCGAAGAGACGCCGAGGTCAGTTAGTTTGCGAGGGAGCAAAGAGACGCAGCGGTTAGTTAGTTGGCGAGGCAGCGAACACATAGAGCGGCTTGCTTGTTTGCGAGGTAGGGAAGAGCCACGGTCGTGTGCTGTTTTGTGAGTAGGCGAATAGACGCAGTGATGTGCTCTTTTGCGAGAGAGCGAAGAGAACCGGTGGTCTGCTTCCTCTCCAGGCAGCGAAGAGACGGAGCGGTTTGCTTGTTCGCCAGGCAGTGCACAGATGAGGCAGTCTCCTTGTTTGTGAGACAGCGAACATCCACAGTGGTCACTCATCCTGCGAGGCAGCGAAGAGACACAGCGGTTTGCTTGTTCGCCAGGCAGCGAAGAGACGGAGCGGTTTGCTTGTTCGCCAGGCAGTGCACAGATTAGGCATTCTCCTTGTTTGTGAGTCAGCGAACATCCACAGTGGTCACTCATTCTACGAGGCAGCCAAGAGACGCAGCGGTCTGCTTGTTCGCCAGGCAGCGAACAGGTTAGGCAGTCTCCTTGTTTTTGAGACTGCAAACGTCCACAGTGGTCACTCATTCTGCGAGGCAGCGAACAGATGCAGCAGTTTGCTTGTCCACTAGATGGCCTAGTGGCATCATGCATTGCTTTTTCGCCTGGAAGCCACCCGATGCAGCACTTTGCCTGTTGGCGGGGCAGCGAAGAGACGCAGCAGTCTGCTGCTTTGTGAGACAGCGAACATCCACGGTGGTCACTCATTCTGCGAGGCAGCGAAGAGACGCAGCGCTTAGTTAGTTCTCCAGGCCCTGAACACATGCAACGGTTGACTTGTTGGCAACGCAGCGAGGAGACGCAGCGGTCTGCTTGTTGGTGAGGCAGCGGAGAAATGCAGCGCTTTGCTTGATGGCGAGGCAGTGAACAGAGAGAGCAGTTTGCTTTTTGCGAGGCAGCGAAGAGACGCAGCAGTCTGCTCGTTTGCCAGGCAGCGAAGAGATTCAGCAGTCTCCTTTTTGGTGAGACAGCGAACATCCACAGTGGTTCCTCATTCTGCGAGGCAGCGAACAGGCGCAGCAGTTTGCTTGTTCACCAGGGAGCGAACAGCTTAGGCAGTCTCCTTGTTTGCGAGAGAGCGAACTTCCACCGTAGTTCCTCATTCTACGAGCAGCCAAGAGACGCAGCGGTCTGCTTGTTCGCCAGGCAGCGAACAGATTCGGCAGTCTCCTTGTTTGCGAGACAGCGAACATCCACACTGGGTCCTCATTCTGCGAGGCAGCGAAGAGACGCAGTGCTTTGCTTGTCCACCAGGTGGCGCAGTGGCATCACGGATTGCTTTTTCGCCTGGAAGTGAAGCCAGGCAGCACTTTGCTAGCTGGCGAGGCAGCGAAGACATGCAGCGGTGTGCTTGTTGGCCAGGCGGCGAAGCGACGCTGCAGTCCGCTTGTTGGCGAAGCAGTTGAAGAGATTCTGCCCACTGCGTGTTCGCGACGCCTCCAATAGGGGCAGCGGACTGCTTGTTGGCGAGGCGGGAAGAGATGCAGCACTTCCTTCTTTTGGCAGGCATCAAAGAGACGCAGCGGTTAGTTAGTGCACGAGGCGGCAAAGAGACACAAGGGCTTGCTGGTCTGCGAGGCGGCGAAGAGACGCAGTTGTTGAGTAGTCGGCGAGGTGGCGTAGCGGCGCCGCGGTTTGCTTTAGCAGGCGGCAGCCAAGAGACACAGCGGTTTGCTTGTTGGCGAGGAGGCGAAGACACGCAGCGGTTCCTTAGTTTGCAAGGCAAGGCACAGACGTAGTCATAAGTTAGTGTGCGAGGCAGCGAAGAGACGCCGAGGTCAGTTAGTTTGCGAGGGAGCAAAGAGACGCAGCGGTTAGTTAGTTGGCGAGGCAGCGAACACATAGAGCGGCTTGCTTGTTTGCGAGTTAGGGAAGAGCCACGGTCGTGTGCTGTTTTGTGAGTAGGCGAATAGACGCAGTGATGTGCTCTTTTGCGAGAGAGCGAAGAGAACCGGTGGTCTGCTTCCTCTCCAGGCAGCGAAGAGACGGAGCGGTTTGCTTGTTCGCCAGGCGGTGCACAGATGAGGCAGTCTCCTTGTTTGTGAGACAGCGAACATCCACAGTGGTCACTCATCCTGCGAGGCAGCGAAGAGACACAGCGGTTTGCTTGTTCGCCAGGCAGCGAAGAGACGGAGCGGTTTGCTTGTTCGCCAGGCAGTGCACAGATGAGGCATTCTCCTTGTTTGTGAGTCAGCGAACATCCACAGTATTCACTCATCCTGCGAGGCAGCCAAGAGGCACAGCGGTCTGCTTGTTCGCCAGGCAGCGAACAGGTTAGGCAGTCTCCTTGTTTGTGAGACAGCGAACATCCACAGTGGTTCCTCATTCTACGAGGCAGCCAAGAGACGCAGCGGTCTGCTTGTTTGCCAGGCAGCGAACAGGTTAGGCAGTCTACTTGTTTGTGAGACTGCAAACGTCCACAGTGGTCACTCATTCTGCGAGGCAGCGAACAGATGCAGCAGTTTGCTTGTCCACTAGATGGCCTAGTGGCATCATGCATTGCTTTTTCGCCTGGAGGCCACCCGATGCAGCACTTTGCCTGTTGGCGGGGCAGCGAAGAGACGCAGCAGTCTGCTGCTTTGTGAGACAGCGAACATCCACGGTGGTCACTCATTCTGCGAGGCAGCGAAGAGACGCAGCGCTTAGTTAGTTCTCCAGGCCCTGAACACATGCAACGGTTGACTTGTTGGCAACGCAGCGAGGAGACGCAGCGGTCTGCTTGTTGGTGAGGCAGCGGAGAAATGCAGCGCTTTGCTTGATGGCGAGGCAGTGAACAGAGAGAGCAGTTTGCTTTTTGCGAGGCAGCGAAGAGACGCAGCAGTCTGCTCGTTTGCCAGGCAGCGAAGAGATTCAGCAGTCTCCTTTTTGGTGAGACAGCGAACATCCACAGTGGTTCCTCATTCTGCGAGGCAGCGAACAGGCGCAGCAGTTTGCTTGTTCACCAGGGAGCGAACAGCTTAGGCAGTCTCCTTGTTTGTGAGAGAGCGAACTTCCACAGTAGTTCCTCATTCTGCGAGGCAGCCAAGAGACACAGCGGTTTGCTTGTTCGCCTGGCAGCGAAGAGACGAAGCAGTTTGCTTGTTCGCCAGGCAGCGAACAGATTAGGCAGTCCCCTTGTTTGCGAGAGAGCGAACTTCCACCGTAGTTCCTCATTCTACGAGCAGCCAAGAGACGCAGCGGTCTGCTTGTTCGCCAGGCAGCGAACAGATTCGGCAGTCTCCTTGTTTGCGAGACAGCGAACATCCACACTGGGTCCTCATTCTGCGAGGCAGCGAAGAGACGCAGTGCTTTGCTTGTCCACCAGGTGGCGCAGTGGCATCACGGATTGCTTTTTCGCCTGGAAGTGAAGCCAGGCAGCACTTTGCTAGCTGGCGAGGCAGCGAAGACATGCAGCGGTGTGCTTGTCGGCCAGGCGGCGAAGCGACGCTGCAGTCCGCTTGTTGGCGAAGCAGTTGAAGAGATTCTGCCCACTGCGTGTTCGCGACGCCTCCAATAGGGGCAGCGGACTGCTTGTTGGCGAGGCGGGAAGAGATGCAGCACTTCCTTCTTTTGGCAGGCATCAAAGAGACGCAGCGGTTAGTTAGTGCGCGAGGCGGCAAAGAGACACAAGGGCTTGCTGGTCTGCGAGGCGGCGAAGAGACGCAGTTGTTGAGTAGTCGGCGAGGTGGCGTAGCGGCGCCGCGGTTTGCTTTAGCAGGCGGCAGCCAAGAGACACAGCGGTTTGCTTGTTGGCGAGGAGGGGAAGACACGCAGCGGTTCCTTAGTTTGCAAGGCAAGGCACAGACGTAGTCATAAGTTAGTGTGCGAGGCAGCGAAGAGACGCCGAGGTCAGTTAGTTTGCGAGGGAGCAAAGAGACGCAGCGGTTAGTTAGTTGGCGAGGCAGCGAACACATAGAGCGGCTTGCTTGTTTGCGAGGTAGGGAAGAGCCACGGTCGTGTGCTGTTTTGTGAGTAGGCGAATAGACGCAGTGATGTGCTCTTTTGCGAGAGAGCGAAGAGAACCGGTGGTCTGCTTCCTCTCCAGGCAGCGAAGAGACGGAGCGGTTTGCTTGTTCGCCAGGCAGTGCACAGATGAGGCAGTCTCCTTGTTTGTGAGACAGCGAACATCCACAGTGGTCACTCATCCTGCGAGGCAGCGAAGAGGCACGGCGGTTTGCTTGTTCGCCAGGCAGCGAAGAGACGGAGCGGTTTGCTTGTTCGCCAGGCAGTGCACAGATTAGGCATTCTCCTTGTTTGTGAGTCAGCGAACATCCACAGTGGTCACTCATTCTGCGAGGCAGCCAAGAGGCACAGCGGTCTGCTTGTTCGCCAGGCAGCGAACAGGTTAGGCAGTCTCCTTGTTTGTGAGACAGCGAACATCCACAGTGGTTCCTCATTCTACGAGGCAGCCAAGAGACGCAGCGGTCTGCTTGTTTGCCAGGCAGCGAACAGGTTAGGCAGTCTACTTGTTTGTGAGACTGCAAACGTCCACAGTGGTCACTCATTCTGCGAGGCAGCGAACAGATGCAGCAGTTTGCTTGTCCACTAGATGGCCTAGTGGCATCATGCATTGCTTTTTCGCCTGGAAGCCACCCGATGCAGCACTTTGCCTGTTGGCGGGGCAGCGAAGAGACGCAGCAGTCTGCTGCTTTGTGAGACAGCGAACATCCACGGTGGTCACTCATTCTGCGAGGCAGCGAAGAGACGCAGCGCTTAGTTAGTTCTCCAGGCCCTGAACACATGCAACGGTTGACTTGTTGGCAACGCAGCGAGGAGACGCAGCGGTCTGCTTGTTGGTGAGGCAGCGGAGAAATGCAGCGCTTTGCTTGATGGCGAGGCAGTGAACAGAGAGAGCAGTTTGCTTTTTGCGAGGCAGCGAAGAGACGCAGCAGTCTGCTCGTTTGCCAGGCAGCGAAGAGATTCAGCAGTCTCCTTTTTGGTGAGACAGCGAACATCCACAGTGGTTCCTCATTCTACGAGGCAGCCAAGAGGCACAGCGGTCTGCTTGTTCACCAGGGAGCAAACAGCTTAGGCAGTCTCCTTGTTTGCGAGAGAGCGAACTTCCACCGTAGTTCCTCATTCTACGAGCAGCCAAGAGACGCAGCGGTCTGCTTGTTCGCCAGGCAGCGAACAGATTCGGCAGTCTCCTTGTTTGCGAGACAGCGAACATCCACACTGGGTCCTCATTCTGCGAGGCAGCGAAGAGACGCAGTGCTTTGCTTGTCCACCAGGTGGCGCAGTGGCATCACGGATTGCTTTTTCGCCTGGAAGCGAAGCCAGGCAGCACTTTGCTAGCTGGCGAGGCAGCGAAGACATGCAGCGGTGTGCTTGTCGGCCAGGCGGCGAAGCGACGCTGCAGTCCGCTTGTTGGCGAAGCAGTTGAAGAGATTCTGCCCACTGCGTGTTCGCGACGCCTCCAATAGGGGCAGCGGACTGCTTGTTGGCGAGGCGGGAAGAGATGCAGCACTTCCTTCTTTTGGCAGGCATCAAAGAGACGCAGCGGTTAGTTAGTGCGCGAGGCGGCAAAGAGACACAAGGGCTTGCTGGTCTGCGAGGCGGCGAAGAGACGCAGTTGTTGAGTAGTCGGCGAGGTGGCGTAGCGGCGCCGCGGTTTGCTTTAGCAGGCGGCAGCCAAGAGACACAGCGGTTTGCTTGTTGGCGAGGAGGGGAAGACACGCAGCGGTTCCTTAGTTTGCAAGGCAAGGCACAGACGTAGTCATAAGTTAGTGTGCGAGGCAGCGAAGAGACGCCGAGGTCAGTTAGTTTGCGAGGGAGCAAAGAGACGCAGCGGTTAGTTAGTTGGCGAGGCAGCGAACACATAGAGCGGCTTGCTTGTTTGCGAGGTAGGGAAGAGCCACGGTCGTGTGCTGTTTTGTGAGTAGGCGAATAGACGCAGTGATGTGCTCTTTTGCGAGAGAGCGAAGAGAACCGGTGGTCTGCTTCCTCTCCAGGCAGCGAAGAGACGGAGCGGTTTGCTTGTTCGCCAGGCAGTGCACAGATGAGGCAGTCTCCTTGTTTGTGAGTCAGCGAACATCCACAGTGGTCACTCATCCTGCGAGGCAGCCAAGAGGCACAGCGGTCTGCTTGTTCGCCAGGCAGCGAACAGGTTAGGCAGTCTCCTTGTTTGTGAGACAGCGAACATCCACAGTGGTTCCTCATTCTACGAGGCAGCCAAGAGACGCAGCGGTCTGCTTGTTTGCCAGGCAGCGAACAGGTTAGGCAGTCTACTTGTTTGTGAGACTGCAAACGTCCACAGTGGTCACTCATTCTGCGAGGCAGCGAACAGATGCAGCAGTTTGCTTGTCCACTAGATGGCCTAGTGGCATCATGCATTGCTTTTTCACCTGGAGGCCACCCGATGCAGCACTTTGCCTGTTGGCGGGGCAGCGAAGAGACGCAGCAGTCTGCTGCTTTGTGAGACAGCGAACATCCACGGTGGTCACTCATTCTGCGAGGCAGCGAAGAGACGCAGCGCTTAGTTAGTTCTCCAGGCCCTGAACACATGCAACGGTTGACTTGTTGGCAACGCAGCGAGGAGACGCAGCGGTCTGCTTGTTGGTGAGGCAGCGGAGAAATGCAGCGCTTTGCTTGATGGCGAGGCAGTGAACAGAGAGAGCAGTTTGCTTTTTGCGAGGCAGCGAAGAGACGCAGCAGTCTGCTCGTTTGCCAGGCAGCGAAGAGATTCAGCAGTCTCCTTTTTGGTGAGAGAGCGAACATCCACAGTGGTTCCTCATTCTGCGAGGCAGCGAACAGGCGCAGCAGTTTGCTTGTTCACCAGGGAGCGAACAGCTTAGGCAGTCTCCTTGTTTGTGAGAGAGCGAACTTCCACAGTAGTTCCTCATTCTGCGAGGCAGCCAAGAGACACAGCGGTTTGCTTGTTCGCCTGGCAGCGAAGAGACGAAGCAGTTTGCTTGTTCGCCAGGCAGCGAACAGATTAGGCAGTCCCCTTGTTTGCGAGAGAGCGAACTTCCACCGTAGTTCCTCATTCTACGAGCAGCCAAGAGACGCAGCGGTCTGCTTGTTCGCCAGGCAGCGAACAGATTCGGCAGTCTCCTTGTTTGCGAGACAGCGAACATCCACACTGGGTCCTCATTCTGCGAGGCAGCGAAGAGATGCAGTGCTTTGCTTGTCCACCAGGTGGCGCAGTGGCATCACGGATTGCTTTTTCGCCTGGAAGTGAAGCCAGGCAGCACTTTGCTAGCTGGCGAGGCAGCGAAGACATGCAGCGGTGTGCTTGTCGGCCAGGCGGCGAAGCGACGCTGCAGTCCGCTTGTTGGCGAAGCAGTTGAAGAGATTCTGCCCACTGCGTGTTCGCGACGCCTCCAATAGGGGCAGCGGACTGCTTGTTGGCGAGGCGGGAAGAGATGCAGCACTTCCCTCTTTTGGCAGGCATCAAAGAGACGCAGCGGTTAGTTAGTGCGCGAGGCGGCAAAGAGACACAAGGGCTTGCTGGTCTGCGAGGCGGCGAAGAGACGCAGTTGTTGAGTAGTCGGCGAGGTGGCGTAGCGGCGCCGCGGTTTGCTTTAGCAGGCGGCAGCCAAGAGACACAGCGGTTTGCTTGTTGGCGAGGAGGGGAAGACACGCAGCGGTTCCTTAGTTTGCAAGGCAAGGCACAGACGTAGTCATAAGTTAGTGTGCGAGGCAGCGAAGAGACGCCGAGGTCAGTTAGTTTGCGAGGGAGCAAAGAGACGCAGCGGTTAGTTAGTTGGCGAGGCAGCGAACACATAGAGCGGCTTGCTTGTTTGCGAGGTAGGGAAGAGCCACGGTCGTGTGCTGTTTTGTGAGTAGGCGAATAGACGCAGTGATGTGCTCTTTTGCGAGAGAGCGAAGAGAACCGGTGGTCTGCTTCCTCTCCAGGCAGCGAAGAGACGGAGCGGTTTGCTTGTTCGCCAGGCAGTGCACAGATGAGGCAGTCTCCTTGTTTGTGAGACAGCGAACATCCACAGTGGTCACTCATCCTGCGAGGCAGCGAAGAGACACAGCGGTTTGCTTGTTCGCCAGGCAGCGAAGAGACGGAGCGGTTTGCTTGTTCGCCAGGCAGTGCACAGATTAGGCATTCTCCTTGTTTGTGAGTCAGCGAACATCCACAGTGGTCACTCATTCTGCGAGGCAGCCAAGAGGCACAGCGGTCTGCTTGTTCGCCAGGCAGCGAACAGGTTAGGCAGTCTCCTTGTTTGTGAGACAGCGAACATCCACAGTGGTTCCTCATTCTACGAGGCAGCCAAGAGACGCAGCGGTCTGCTTGTTTGCCAGGCAGCGAACAGGTTAGGCAGTCTACTTGTTTGTGAGACTGCAAACGTCCACAGTGGTCACTCATTCTGCGAGGCAGCGAACAGATGCAGCAGTTTGCTTGTCCACTAGATGGCCTAGTGGCATCATGCATTGCTTTTTCGCCTGGAAGCCACCCGATGCAGCACTTTGCCTGTTGGCGGGGCAGCGAAGAGACGCAGCAGTCTGCTGCTTTGTGAGACAGCGAACATCCACGGTGGTCACTCATTCTGCGAGGCAGCGAAGAGACGCAGCGCTTAGTTAGTTCTCCAGGCCCTGAACACATGCAACGGTTGACTTGTTGGCAACGCAGCGAGGAGACGCAGCGGTCTGCTTGTTGGTGAGGCAGCGGAGAAATGCAGCGCTTTGCTTGATGGCGAGGCAGTGAACAGAGAGAGCAGTTTGCTTTTTGCGAGGCAGCGAAGAGACGCAGCAGTCTGCTCGTTTGCCAGGCAGCGAAGAGATTCAGCAGTCTCCTTTTTGGTGAGACAGCGAACATCCACAGTGGTTCCTCATTCTGCGAGGCAGCGAACAGGCGCAGCAGTTTGCTTGTTCACCAGGGAGCGAACAGCTTAGGCAGTCTCCTTGTTTGCGAGAGAGCGAACTTCCACCGTAGTTCCTCATTCTACGAGCAGCCAAGAGACGCAGCGGTCTGCTTGTTCGCCAGGCAGCGAACAGATTCGGCAGTCTCCTTGTTTGCGAGACAGCGAACATCCACACTGGGTCCTCATTCTGCGAGGCAGCGAAGAGACGCAGTGCTTTGCTTGTCCACCAGGTGGCGCAGTGGCATCACGGATTGCTTTTTCGCCTGGAAGTGAAGCCAGGCAGCACTTTGCTAGCTGGCGAGGCAGCGAAGACATGCAGCGGTGTGCTTGTTGGCCAGGCGGCGAAGCGACGCTGCAGTCCGCTTGTTGGCGAAGCAGTTGAAGAGATTCTGCCCACTGCATGTTCGCGACGCCTCCAATAGGGGCAGCGGACTGCTTGTTGGCGAGGCGGGAAGAGATGCAGCACTTCCTTCTTTTGGCAGGCATCAAAGAGACGCAGCGGTTAGTTAGTGCACGAGGCGGCAAAGAGACACAAGGGCTTGCTGGTCTGCGAGGCGGCGAAGAGACGCAGTTGTTGAGTAGTCGGCGAGGTGGCGTAGCGGCGCCGCGGTTTGCTTTAGCAGGCGGCAGCCAAGAGACACAGCGGTTTGCTTGTTGGCGAGGAGGCGAAGACACGCAGCGGTTCCTTAGTTTGCAAGGCAAGGCACAGACGTAGTCATAAGTTAGTGTGCGAGGCAGCGAAGAGACGCCGAGGTCAGTTAGTTTGCGAGGGAGCAAAGAGACGCAGCGGTTAGTTAGTTGGCGAGGCAGCGAACACATAGAGCGGCTTGCTTGTTTGCGAGTTAGGGAAGAGCCACGGTCGTGTGCTGTTTTGTGAGTAGGCGAATAGACGCAGTGATGTGCTCTTTTGCGAGAGAGCGAAGAGAACCGGTGGTCTGCTTCCTCTCCAGGCAGCGAAGAGACGGAGCGGTTTGCTTGTTCGCCAGGCGGTGCACAGATGAGGCAGTCTCCTTGTTTGTGAGACAGCGAACATCCACAGTGGTCACTCATCCTGCGAGGCAGCGAAGAGACACAGCGGTTTGCTTGTTCGCCAGGCAGCGAAGAGACGGAGCGGTTTGCTTGTTCGCCAGGCGGTGCACAGATGAGGCATTCTCCTTGTTTGTGAGTCAGCGAACATCCACAGTATTCACTCATCCTGCGAGGCAGCCAAGAGGCACAGCGGTCTGCTTGTTCGCCAGGCAGCGAACAGGTTAGGCAGTCTCCTTGTTTGTGAGACAGCGAACATCCACAGTGGTTCCTCATTCTACGAGGCAGCCAAGAGACGCAGCGGTCTGCTTGTTTGCCAGGCAGCGAACAGGTTAGGCAGTCTACTTGTTTGTGAGACTGCAAACGTCCACAGTGGTCACTCATTCTGCGAGGCAGCGAACAGATGCAGCAGTTTGCTTGTCCACTAGATGGCCTAGTGGCATCATGCATTGCTTTTTCGCCTGGAGGCCACCCGATGCAGCACTTTGCCTGTTGGCGGGGCAGCGAAGAGACGCAGCAGTCTGCTGCTTTGTGAGACAGCGAACATCCACGGTGGTCACTCATTCTGCGAGGCAGCGAAGAGACGCAGCGCTTAGTTAGTTCTCCAGGCCCTGAACACATGCAACGGTTGACTTGTTGGCAACGCAGCGAGGAGACGCAGTGGTCTGCTTGTTGGTGAGGCAGCGGAGAAATGCAGCGCTTTGCTTGATGGCGAGGCAGTGAACAGAGAGAGCAGTTTGCTTTTTGCGAGGCAGCGAAGAGACGCAGCAGTCTGCTCGTTTGCCAGGCAGCGAAGAGATTCAGCAGTCTCCTTTTTGGTGAGACAGCGAACATCCACAGTGGTTCCTCATTCTGCGAGGCAGCGAACAGGCGCAGCAGTTTGCTTGTTCACCAGGGAGCGAACAGCTTAGGCAGTCTCCTTGTTTGTGAGAGAGCGAACTTCCACAGTAGTTCCTCATTCTGCGAGGCAGCCAAGAGACACAGCGGTTTGCTTGTTCGCCTGGCAGCGAAGAGACGAAGCAGTTTGCTTGTTCGCCAGGCAGCGAACAGATTAGGCAGTCCCCTTGTTTGCGAGAGAGCGAACTTCCACCGTAGTTCCTCATTCTACGAGCAGCCAAGAGACGCAGCGGTCTGCTTGTTCGCCAGGCAGCGAACAGATTCGGCAGTCTCCTTGTTTGCGAGACAGCGAACATCCACACTGGGTCCTCATTCTGCGAGGCAGCGAAGAGACGCAGTGCTTTGCTTGTCCACCAGGTGGCGCAGTGGCATCACGGATTGCTTTTTCGCCTGGAAGTGAAGCCAGGCAGCACTTTGCTAGCTGGCGAGGCAGCGAAGACATGCAGCGGTGTGCTTGTTGGCCAGGCGGCGAAGCGACGCTGCAGTCCGCTTGTTGGCGAAGCAGTTGAAGAGATTCTGCCCACTGCGTGTTCGCGACGCCTCCAATAGGGGCAGCGGACTGCTTGTTGGCGAGGCGGGAAGAGATGCAGCACTTCCTTCTTTTGGCAGGCATCAAAGAGACGCAGCGGTTAGTTAGTGCGCGAGGCGGCAAAGAGACACAAGGGCTTGCTGGTCTGCGAGGCGGCGAAGAGACGCAGTTGTTGAGTAGTCGGCGAGGTGGCGTAGCGGCGCCGCGGTTTGCTTTAGCAGGCGGCAGCCAAGAGACACAGCGGTTTGCTTGTTGGCGAGGAGGGGAAGACACGCAGCGGTTCCTTAGTTTGCAAGGCAAGGCACAGACGTAGTCATAAGTTAGTGTGCGAGGCAGCGAAGAGACGCCGAGGTCAGTTAGTTTGCGAGGGAGCAAAGAGACGCAGCGGTTAGTTAGTTGGCGAGGCAGCGAACACATAGAGCGGCTTGCTTGTTTGCGAGGTAGGGAAGAGCCACGGTCGTGTGCTGTTTTGTGAGTAGGCGAATAGACGCAGTGATGTGCTCTTTTGCGAGAGAGCGAAGAGAACCGGTGGTCTGCTTCCTCTCCAGGCAGCGAAGAGACGGAGCGGTCTGCTTGTTCGCCAGGCGGTGCACAGATGAGGCAGTCTCCTTGTTTGTGAGACAGCGAACATCCACAGTGGTCACTCATCCTGCGAGGCAGCCAAGAGGCACAGCGGTCCGCTTGTTCGCCAGGCAGCGAAGAGACGGAGCGGTTTGCTTGTTCGCCAGGCTGTGGACAGATTAGGCAGTCTCCTTGTTTGTGAGACAGCGAACATCCACAGTGGTTCCTCATTCTACGAGGCAGCCAAGAGACGCAGCGGTCTGCTTGTTTGCCAGGCAGCGAACAGGTTAGGCAGTCTCCTTGTTTGTGAGAGAGCGAACATCCACAGTGGTCACTCATCCTGCGAGGCAGCGAAGAGACACAGCGGTTTGCTTGTTCGCCAGGCAGCGAAGAGACGGAGCGGTCTGCTTGTTCGCCAGGCAGTGCACAGATTAGGCATTCTCCTTGTTTGTGAGTCAGCGAACATCCACAGTGGTTCCTCATTCTGCGAGGCAGCCAAGAGGCACAGCGGTCCGCTTGTTCGCCAGGCAGCGAACAGATTAGGCAGTCTCCTTGTTTGTGAGACAGCGAACATCCACAGTGGTTCCTCATTCTACGAGGCAGCCAAGAGACGCAGCGGTCTGCTTGTTCGCCAGGCAGCGAACAGGTTAGGCAGTCTACTTGTTTGTGAGAGAGCGAACATCCACAGTGGTCACTCATTCTGCGAGGCAGCCAAGAGACGCAGCGGTCTGCTTGTTCGCCAGGCAGCGAACAGGTTAGGCAGTCTACTTGTTTGTGAGACTGCAAACGTCCACAGTGGTCACTCATTCTGCGAGGCAGCGAACAGATGCAGCAGTTTGCTTGTCCACTAGATGGCCTAGTGGCATCATGCATTGCTTTTTCGCCTGGAAGCCACCCGATGCAGCACTTTGCCTGTTGGCGGGGCAGCGAAGAGACGCAGCAGTCTGCTGCTTTGTGAGACAGCGAACATCCACGGTGGTCACTCATTCTGCGAGGCAGCGAAGAGACGCAGCGCTTAGTTAGTTCTCCAGGCCCTGAACACATGCAACGGTTGACTTGTTGGCAACGCAGCGAGGAGACGCAGCGGTCTGCTTGTTGGTGAGGCAGCGGAGAAATGCAGCGCTTTGCTTGATGGCGAGGCAGTGAACAGAGAGAGCAGTTTGCTTTTTGCGAGGCAGCGAAGAGACGCAGCAGTCTCCTTTTTGGTGAGAGAGCGAACATCCACAGTGGTTCCTCATTCTGCGAGGCAGCGAACAGGCGCAGCAGTTTGCTTGTTCGCCAGGGAGCGAACAGCTTAGGCAGTCTCCTTGTTTGCGAGAGAGCGAACTTCCACCGTAGTTCCTCATTCTACGAGCAGCCAAGAGACGCAGCGGTCTGCTTGTTCGCCAGGCAGCGAACAGATTCGGCAGTCTCCTTGTTTGCGAGACAGCGAACATCCACACTGGGTCCTCATTCTGCGAGGCAGCGAAGAGACGCAGTGCTTTGCTTGTCCACCAGGTGGCGCAGTGGCATCACGGATTGCTTTTTCGCCTGGAAGTGAAGCCAGGCAGCACTTTGCTAGCTGGCGAGGCAGCGAAGACATGCAGCGGTGTGCTTGTTGGCCAGGCGGCGAAGCGACGCTGCAGTCCGCTTGTTGGCGAAGCAGTTGAAGAGATTCTGCCCACTGCGTGTTCGCGACGCCTCCAATAGGGGCAGCGGACTGCTTGTTGGCGAGGCGGGAAGAGATGCAGCACTTCCTTCTTTTGGCAGGCATCAAAGAGACGCAGCGGTTAGTTAGTGCGCGAGGCGGCAAAGAGACACAAGGGCTTGCTGGTCTGCGAGGCGGCGAAGAGACGCAGTTGTTGAGTAGTCGGCGAGGTGGCGTAGCGGCGCCGCGGTTTGCTTTAGCAGGCGGCAGCCAAGAGACACAGCGGTTTGCTTGTTGGCGAGGAGGGGAAGACACGCAGCGGTTCCTTAGTTTGCAAGGCAAGGCACAGACGTAGTCATAAGTTAGTGTGCGAGGCAGCGAAGAGACGCCGAGGTCAGTTAGTTTGCGAGGGAGCAAAGAGACGCAGCGGTTAGTTAGTTGGCGAGGCAGCGAACACATAGAGCGGCTTGCTTGTTTGCGAGGTAGGGAAGAGCCACGGTCGTGTGCTGTTTTGTGAGTAGGCGAATAGACGCAGTGATGTGCTCTTTTGCGAGAGAGCGAAGAGAACCGGTGGTCTGCTTCCTCTCCAGGCAGCGAAGAGACGGAGCGGTTTGCTTGTTCGCCAGGCGGTGCACAGATGAGGCAGTCTCCTTGTTTGTGAGACAGCGAACATCCACAGTGGTTCCTCATTCTGCGAGGCAGCCAAGAGACACAGCGGTTTGCTTGTTCGCCAGGCAGCGAAGAGACGGAGCGGTTTGCTTGTTCGCCAGGCTGTGGACAGATTAGGCAGTCTCCTTGTTTGTGAGACAGCGAACATCCACAGTGGTCACTCATTCTGCGAGGCAGCCAAGAGACGCAGCGGTCTGCTTGTTCGCCAGGCAGCGAACAGGTTAGGCAGTCTAGTTGTTTGTGAGACAGCGAACATCCACAGTGGTCACTCATCCTGCGAGGCAGCGAAGAGACACAGCGGTTTGCTTGTTCGCCAGGCAGCGAAGAGACGGAGCGGTTTGCTTGTTCGCCAGGCAGTGCACAGATTAGGCATTCTCCTTGTTTGTGAGTCAGCGAACATCCACAGTGGTCACTCATTCTGCGAGGCAGCGAACAGATGCAGCAGTTTGCTTGTCCACTAGATGGCCTAGTGGCATCATGCATTGCTTTTTCGCCTGGAAGCCACCCGATGCAGCACTTTGCCTGTTGGCGGGGCAGCGAAGAGACGCAGCAGTCTGCTGCTTTGTGAGACAGCGAACATCCACGGTGGTCACTCATTCTGCGAGGCAGCGAAGAGACGCAGCGCTTAGTTAGTTCTCCAGGCCCTGAACACATGCAACGGTTGACTTGTTGGCAACGCAGCGAGGAGACGCAGCGGTCTGCTTGTTGGTGAGGCAGCGGAGAAATGCAGCGCTTTGCTTGATGGCGAGGCAGTGAACAGAGAGAGCAGTTTGCTTTTTGCGAGACAGCGAAGAGACGCAGCAGTCTGCTCGTTTGCCAGGCAGCGAAGAGATTCAGCAGTCTCCTTTTTGGTGAGAGAGCGAACATCCACAGTGGTTCCTCATTCTGCGAGGCAGCGAACAGGCGCAGCAGTTTGCTTGTTCACCAGGGAGCGAACAGCTTAGGCAGTCTCCTTGTTTGTGAGAGAGCGAACTTCCACAGTAGTTCCTCATTCTGCGAGGCAGCCAAGAGACACAGCGGTTTGCTTGTTCGCCTGGCAGCGAAGAGACGAAGCAGTTTGCTTGTTCGCCAGGCAGCGAACAGATGAGGCAGTCTCCTTGTTTGTGAGACAGCGAACATCCACAGTGGTCACTCATCCTGCGAGGCAGCCAAGAGACACAGCGGTTTGCTTGTTCGCCAGGCAGCGAAGAGGCGGAGCGGTTTGCTTGTTCGCCAGGCAGTGCACAGATTAGGCATTCTCCTTGTTTGTGAGTCAGCGAACATCCACAGTGGTCACTCATTCTACGAGGCAGCCAAGAGACGCAGCGGTCTGCTTGTTCGCCAGGCAGCGAACAGGTTAGGCAGTCTCCTTGTTTGTGAGACTGCAAACGTCCACAGTGGTCACTCATTCTGCGAGGCAGCGAACAGATGCAGCAGTTTGCTTGTCCACTAGATGGCCTAGTGGCATCATGCATTGCTTTTTCGCCTGGAAGCCACCCGATGCAGCACTTTGCCTGTTGGCGGGGCAGCGAAGAGACGCAGCAGTCTGCTGCTTTGTGAGACAGCGAACATCCACGGTGGTCACTCATTCTGCGAGGCAGCGAAGAGACGCAGCGCTTAGTTAGTTCTCCAGGCCCTGAACACATGCAACGGTTGACTTGTTGGCAACGCAGCGAGGAGACGCAGCGGTCTGCTTGTTGGTGAGGCAGCGGAGAAATGCAGCGCTTTGCTTGATGGCGAGGCAGTGAACAGAGAGAGCAGTTTGCTTTTTGCGAGGCAGCGAAGAGACGCAGCAGTCTGCTCGTTTGCCAGGCAGCGAAGAGATTCAGCAGTCTCCTTTTTGGTGAGACAGCGAACATCCACAGTGGTTCCTCATTCTGCGAGGCAGCGAACAGGCGCAGCAGTTTGCTTGTTCACCAGGGAGCGAACAGCTTAGGCAGTCCCCTTGTTTGCGAGAGAGCGAACTTCCACCGTAGTTCCTCATTCTACGAGCAGCCAAGAGACGCAGCGGTCTGCTTGTTCGCCAGGCAGCGAACAGATTCGGCAGTCTCCTTGTTTGCGAGACAGCGAACATCCACACTGGGTCCTCATTCTGCGAGGCAGCGAAGAGACGCAGTGCTTTGCTTGTCCACCAGGTGGCGCAGTGGCATCACGGATTGCTTTTTCGCCTGGAAGTGAAGCCAGGCAGCACTTTGCTAGCTGGCGAGGCAGCGAAGACATGCAGCGGTGTGCTTGTCGGCCAGGCGGCGAAGCGACGCTGCAGTCCGCTTGTTGGCGAAGCAGTTGAAGAGATTCTGCCCACTGCGTGTTCGCGACGCCTCCAATAGGGGCAGCGGACTGCTTGTTGGCGAGGCGGGAAGAGATGCAGCACTTCCTTCTTTTGGCAGGCATCAAAGAGACGCAGCGGTTAGTTAGTGCGCGAGGCGGCAAAGAGACACAAGGGCTTGCTGGTCTGCGAGGCGGCGAAGAGACGCAGTTGTTGAGTAGTCGGCGAGGTGGCGTAGCGGCGCCGCGGTTTGCTTTAGCAGGCGGCAGCCAAGAGACACAGCGGTTTGCTTGTTGGCGAGGAGGGGAAGACACGCAGCGGTTCCTTAGTTTGCAAGGCAAGGCACAGACGTAGTCATAAGTTAGTGTGCGAGGCAGCGAAGAGACGCCGAGGTCAGTTAGTTTGCGAGGGAGCAAAGAGACGCAGCGGTTAGTTAGTTGGCGAGGCAGCGAACACATAGAGCGGCTTGCTTGTTTGCGAGGTAGGGAAGAGCCACGGTCGTGTGCTGTTTTGTGAGTAGGCGAATAGACGCAGTGATGTGCTCTTTTGCGAGAGAGCGAAGAGAACCGGTGGTCTGCTTCCTCTCCAGGCAGCGAAGAGACGGAGCGGTTTGCTTGTTCGCCAGGCAGTGCACAGATGAGGCAGTCTCCTTGTTTGTGAGACAGCGAACAGCCACAGTGGTCACTCATCCTGCGAGGCAGCGAAGAGACACAGCGGTTTGCTTGTTCGCCAGGCAGTGCACAGATTAGGCATTCTCCTTGTTTGTGAGTCAGCGAACATCCACAGTGGTCACTCATTCTGCGAGGCAGCCAAGAGACGCAGCGGTCTGCTTGTTTGCCAGGCAGCGAACAGGTTAGGCAGTCTACTTGCTTGTGAGACTGCAAACGTCCACAGTGGTCACTCATTCTGCGAGGCAGCGAACAGATGCAGCAGTTTGCTTGTCCACTAGATGGCCTAGTGGCATCATGCATTGCTTTTTCGCCTGGAAGCCACCCGATGCAGCACTTTGCCTGTTGGCGGGGCAGCGAAGAGACGCAGCAGTCTGCTGCTTTGTGAGACAGCGAACATCCACGGTGGTCACTCATTCTGCGAGGCAGCGAAGAGACGCAGCGCTTAGTTAGTTCTCCAGGCCCTGAACACATGCAACGGTTGACTTGTTGGCAACGCAGCGAGGAGACGCAGCGGTCTGCTTGTTGGTGAGGCAGCGGAGAAATGCAGCGCTTTGCTTGATGGCGAGGCAGTGAACAGAGAGAGCAGTTTGCTTTTTGCGAGACAGCGAAGAGACGCAGCAGTCTGCTCGTTTGCCAGGCAGCGAAGAGATTCAGCAGTCTCCTTTTTGGTGAGAGAGCGAACATCCACAGTGGTTCCTCATTCTGCGAGGCAGCGAACAGGCGCAGCAGTTTGCTTGTTCACCAGGGAGCGAACAGCTTAGGCAGTCTCCTTGTTTGTGAGAGAGCGAACTTCCACAGTAGTTCCTCATTCTGCGAGGCAGCCAAGAGACACAGCGGTTTGCTTGTTCGCCTGGCAGCGAAGAGACGAAGCAGTTTGCTTGTTCGCCAGGCAGCGAACAGATTAGGCAGTCCCCTTGTTTGCGAGAGAGCGAACTTCCACCGTAGTTCCTCATTCTACGAGCAGCCAAGAGACGCAGCGGTCTGCTTGTTCGCCAGGCAGCGAACAGATTCGGCAGTCTCCTTGTTTGCGAGACAGCGAACATCCACACTGGGTCCTCATTCTGCGAGGCAGCGAAGAGACGCAGTGCTTTGCTTGTCCACCAGGTGGCGCAGTGGCATCACGGATTGCTTTTTCGCCTGGAAGTGAAGCCAGGCAGCACTTTGCTAGCTAGCGAGGCAGCGAAGACATGCAGCGGTGTGCTTGTTGGCCAGGCGGCGAAGCGACGCTGCAGTCCGCTTGTTGGCGAAGCAGTTGAAGAGATTCTGCCCACTGCGTGTTCGCGACGCCTCCAAAAGGGGCAGCGGACTGCTTGTCGGCGAGGCGGGAAGAGATGCAGCACTTCCTTCTTTTGGCAGGCATCAAAGAGACGCAGCGGTTAGTTAGTGCGCGAGGCGGCAAAGAGACACAAGGGCTTGCTGGTCTGCGAGGCGGCGAAGAGACGCAGTTGTTGAGTAGTCGGCGAGGTGGCGTAGCGGCGCCGCGGTTTGCTTTAGCAGGCGGCAGCCAAGAGACACAGCGGTTTGCTTGTTGGCGAGGAGGGGAAGACACGCAGCGGTTCCTTAGTTTGCAAGGCAAGGCACAGACGTAGTCATAAGTTAGTGTGCGAGGCAGCGAAGAGACGCCGAGGTCAGTTAGTTTGCGAGGGAGCAAAGAGACGCAGCGGTTAGTTAGTTGGCGAGGCAGCGAACACATAGAGCGGCTTGCTTGTTTGCGAGGTAGGGAAGAGCCACGGTCGTGTGCTGTTTTGTGAGTAGGCGAATAGACGCAGTGATGTGCTCTTTTGCGAGAGAGCGAAGAGAACCGGTGGTCTGCTTCCTCTCCAGGCAGCGAAGAGACGGAGCGGTTTGCTTGTTCGCCAGGCAGTGCACAGATGAGGCAGTCTCCTTGTTTGTGAGACAGCGAACATCCACAGTGGTCACTCATCCTGCGAGGCAGCGAAGAGACGGAGCGGTTTGCTTGTTCGCCAGGCAGTGCACAGATTAGGCATTCTCCTTGTTTGTGAGACAGCGAACATCCACAGTGGTCACTCATTCTGCGAGGCAGCCAAGAGACGCAGCGGTCTGCTTGTTTGCCAGGCAGCGAACAGGTTAGGCAGTCTACTTGTTTGTGAGACTGCAAACGTCCACAGTGGTCACTCATTCTGCGAGGCAGCGAACAGATGCAGCAGTTTGCTTGTCCACTAGATGGCCTAGTGGCATCATGCATTGCTTTTTCGCCTGGAAGCCACCCGATGCAGCACTTTGCCTGTTGGCGGGGCAGCGAAGAGACGCAGCAGTCTGCTGCTTTGTGAGACAGCGAACATCCACGGTGGTCACTCATTCTGCGAGGCAGCGAAGAGACGCAGCGCTTAGTTAGTTCTCCAGGCCCTGAACACATGCAACGGTTGACTTGTTGGCAACGCAGCGAGGAGACGCAGCGGTCTGCTTGTTGGTGAGGCAGCGGAGAAATGCAGCGCTTTGCTTGATGGCGAGGCAGTGAACAGAGAGAGCAGTTTGCTTTTTGCGAGACAGCGAAGAGACGCAGCAGTCTGCTCGTTTGCCAGGCAGCGAAGAGATTCAGCAGTCTCCTTTTTGGTGAGAGAGCGAACATCCACAGTGGTTCCTCATTCTGCGAGGCAGCGAACAGGCGCAGCAGTTTGCTTGTTCACCAGGGAGCGAACAGCTTAGGCAGTCTCCTTGTTTGTGAGAGAGCGAACTTCCACAGTAGTTCCTCATTCTGCGAGGCAGCCAAGAGACACAGCGGTTTGCTTGTTCGCCTGGCAGCGAAGAGACGAAGCAGTTTGCTTGTTCGCCAGGCAGCGAACAGATTAGGCAGTCCCCTTGTTTGCGAGAGAGCGAACTTCCACCGCAGTTCCTCATTCTACGAGCAGCCAAGAGACGCAGCGGTCTGCTTGTTCGCCAGGCAGCGAACAGATTCGGCAGTCTCCTTGTTTGCGAGAAAGCGAACATCCACACTGGGTCCTCATTCTGCGAGGCAGCGAAGAGACGCAGCAGTCTGCTCGTTTGCCAGGCAGCGAAGAGATTCAGCAGTCTCCTTTTTGGTGAGACAGCGAACATCCACAGTGGTTCCTCATTCTGCGAGGCAGCGAACAGGCGCAGCAGTTTGCTTGTTCGCCAGGGAGCGAACAGCTTAGGCAGTCTCCTTGTTTGCGAGAGAGCGAACTTCCACCGTAGTTCCTCATTCTACGAGCAGCCAAGAGACGCAGCGGTCTGCTTGTTCGCCAGGCAGCGAACAGATTCGGCAGTCTCCTTGTTTGCGAGACAGCGAACATCCACACTGGGTCCTCATTCTGCGAGGCAGCGAAGAGACGCAGTGCTTTGCTTGTCCACCAGGTGGCGCAGTGGCATCACGGATTGCTTTTTCGCCTGGAAGTGAAGCCAGGCAGCACTTTGCTAGCTGGCGAGGCAGCGAAGACATGCAGCGGTGTGCTTGTTGGCCAGGCGGCGAAGCGACGCTGCAGTCCGCTTGTTGGCGAAGCAGTTGAAGAGATTCTGCCCACTGCGTGTTCGCGACGCCTCCAATAGGGGCAGCGGACTGCTTGTTGGCGAGGCGGGAAGAGATGCAGCACTTCCTTCTTTTGGCAGGCATCAAAGAGACGCAGCGGTTAGTTAGTGCGCGAGGCGGCAAAGAGACACAAGGGCTTGCTGGTCTGCGAGGCGGCGAAGAGACGCAGTTGTTGAGTAGTCGGCGAGGTGGCGTAGCGGCGCCGCGGTTTGCTTTAGCAGGCGGCAGCCAAGAGACACAGCGGTTTGCTTGTTGGCGAGGAGGGGAAGACACGCAGCGGTTCCTTAGTTTGCAAGGCAAGGCACAGACGTAGTCATAAGTTAGTGTGCGAGGCAGCGAAGAGACGCCGAGGTCAGTTAGTTTGCGAGGGAGCAAAGAGACGCAGCGGTTAGTTAGTTGGCGAGGCAGCGAACACATAGAGCGGCTTGCTTGTTTGCGAGGTAGGGAAGAGCCACGGTCGTGTGCTGTTTTGTGAGTAGGCGAATAGACGCAGTGATGTGCTCTTTTGCGAGAGAGCGAAGAGAACCGGTGGTCTGCTTCCTCTCCAGGCAGCGAAGAGACGGAGCGGTTTGCTTGTTCGCCAGGCAGTGCACAGATGAGGCAGTCTCCTTGTTTGTGAGACAGCGAACATCCACAGTGGTCACTCATCCTGCGAGGCAGCGAAGAGACACAGCGGTTTGCTTGTTGGCCAGGCAGCGAAGAGACGGAGCGGTTTGCTTGTTCGCCAGGCAGTGCACAGATTAGGCATTCTCCTTGTTTGTGAGTCAGCGAACATCCACAGTGGTCACTCATTCTGCGAGGCAGCCAAGAGACGCAGCGGTCTGCTTGTTCGCCAGGCAGCGAACAGGTTAGGCAGTCTACTTGTTTGTGAGACTGCAAACGTCCACAGTGGTCACTCATTCTGCGAGGCAGCGAACAGATGCAGCAGTTTGCTTGTCCACTAGATGGCCTAGTGGCATCATGCATTGCTTTTTCGCCTGGAAGCCACCCGATGCAGCACTTTGCCTGTTGGCGGGGCAGCGAAGAGACGCAGCAGTCTGCTGCTTTGTGAGACAGCGAACATCCACGGTGGTCACTCATTCTGCGAGGCAGCGAAGAGACGCAGCGCTTAGTTAGTTCTCCAGGCCCTGAACACATGCAACGGTTGACTTGTTGGCAACGCAGCGAGGAGACGCAGCGGTCTGCTTGTTGGTGAGGCAGCGGAGAAATGCAGCGCTTTGCTTGATGGCGAGGCAGTGAACAGAGAGAGCAGTTTGCTTTTTGCGAGGCAGCGAAGAGACGCAGCAGTCTGCTCGTTTGCCAGGCAGCGAAGAGATTCAGCAGTCTCCTTTTTGGTGAGAGAGCGAACATCCACAGTGGTTCCTCATTCTGCGAGGCAGCGAACAGGCGCAGCAGTTTGCTTGTTCACCAGGGAGCGAACAGCTTAGGCAGTCTCCTTGTTTGCGAGAGAGCGAACTTCCACCGTAGTTCCTCATTCTACTAGCAGCCAAGAGACGCAGCGGTCTGCTTGTTCGCCAGGCAGCGAACAGATTCGGCAGTCTCCTTGTTTGCGAGACAGCGAACATCCACACTGGGTCCTCATTCTGCGAGGCAGCGAAGAGACCCAGTGCTTTGCTTGTCCACCAGGTGGCGCAGTGGCATCACGGATTGCTTTTTCGCCTGGAAGTGAAGCCAGGCAGCACTTTGCTAGCTGGCGAGGCAGCGAAGACATGCAGCGGTGTGCTTGTCGGCCAGGCGGCGAAGCGACGCTGCAGTCCGCTTGTTGGCGAAGCAGTTGAAGAGATTCTGCCCACTGCGTGTTCGCGACGCCTCCAATAGGGGCAGCGGACTGCTTGTTGGCGAGGCGGGAAGAGATGCAGCACTTCCTTCTTTTGGCAGGCATCAAAGAGACGCAGCGGTTAGTTAGTGCGCGAGGCGGCAAAGAGACACAAGGGCTTGCTGGTCTGCGAGGCGGCGAAGAGACGCAGTTGTTGAGTAGTCGGCGAGGTGGCGTAGCGGCGCCGCGGTTTGCTTTAGCAGGCGGCAGCCAAGAGACACAGCGGTTTGCTTGTTGGCGAGGAGGCGAAGACACGCAGCGGTTCCTTAGTTTGCAAGGCAAGGCACAGACGTAGTCATAAGTTAGTGTGCGAGGCAGCGAAGAGACGCCGAGGTCAGTTAGTTTGCGAGGGAGCAAAGAGACGCAGCGGTTAGTTAGTTGGCGAGGCAGCGAACACATAGAGCGGCTTGCTTGTTTGCGAGTTAGGGAAGAGCCACGGTCGTGTGCTGTTTTGTGAGTAGGCGAATAGACGCAGTGATGTGCTCTTTTGCGAGAGAGCGAAGAGAACCGGTGGTCTGCTTCCTCTCCAGGCAGCGAAGAGACGGAGCGGTTTGCTTGTTCGCCAGGCAGTGCACAGATGAGGCAGTCTCCTTGTTTGTGAGACAGCGAACATCCACAGTGGTCACTCATCCTGCGAGGCAGCGAAGAGACACAGCGGTTTGCTTGTTCGCCAGGCAGCGAAGAGACGGAGCGGTTTGCTTGTTCGCCAGGCAGTGCACAGATTAGGCATTCTCCTTGTTTGTGAGACAGCGAACATCCACAGTGGTCACTCATTCTACGAGGCAGCCAAGAGACGCAGCGGTCTGCTTGTTCGCCAGGCAGCGAACAGGTTAGGCAGTCTCCTTGTTTTTGAGACTGCAAACGTCCACAGTGGTCACTCATTCTGCGAGGCAGCGAACAGATGCAGCAGTTTGCTTGTCCACTAGATGGCCTAGTGGCATCATGCATTGCTTTTTCGCCTGGAAGCCACCCGATGCAGCACTTTGCCTGTTGGCGGGGCAGCGAAGAGACGCAGCAGTCTGCTGCTTTGTGAGACAGCGAACATCCACGGTGGTCACTCATTCTGCGAGGCAGCGAAGAGACGCAGCGCTTAGTTAGTTCTCCAGGCCCTGAACACATGCAACGGTTGACTTGTTGGCAACGCAGCGAGGAGACGCAGCGGTCTGCTTGTTGGTGAGGCAGCGGAGAAATGCAGCGCTTTGCTTGATGGCGAGGCAGTGAACAGAGAGAGCAGTTTGCTTTTTGCGAGGCAGCGAAGAGACGCAGCAGTCTGCTCGTTTGCCAGGCAGCGAAGAGATTCAGCAGTCTCCTTTTTGGTGAGACAGCGAACATCCACAGTGGTTCCTCATTCTGCGAGGCAGCGAACAGGCGCAGCAGTTTGCTTGTTCACCAGGGAGCGAACAGCTTAGGCAGTCTCCTTGTTTGCGAGAGAGCGAACTTCCACCGTAGTTCCTCATTCTACGAGCAGCCAAGAGACGCAGCGGTCTGCTTGTTCGCCAGGCAGCGAACAGATTCGGCAGTCTCCTTGTTTGCGAGACAGCGAACATCCACACTGGGTCCTCATTCTGCGAGGCAGCGAAGAGACGCAGTGCTTTGCTTGTCCACCAGGTGGCGCAGTGGCATCACGGATTGCTTTTTCGCCTGGAAGTGAAGCCAGGCAGCACTTTGCTAGCTGGCGAGGCAGCGAAGACATGCAGCGGTGTGCTTGTTGGCCAGGCGGCGAAGCGACGCTGCAGTCCGCTTGTTGGCGAAGCAGTTGAAGAGATTCTGCCCACTGCATGTTCGCGACGCCTCCAATAGGGGCAGCGGACTGCTTGTTGGCGAGGCGGGAAGAGATGCAGCACTTCCTTCTTTTGGCAGGCATCAAAGAGACGCAGCGGTTAGTTAGTGCGCGAGGCGGCAAAGAGACACAAGGGCTTGCTGGTCTGCGAGGCGGCGAAGAGACGCAGTTGTTGAGTAGTCGGCGAGGTGGCGTAGCGGCGCCGCGGTTTGCTTTAGCAGGCGGCAGCCAAGAGACACAGCGGTTTGCTTGTTGGCGAGGAGGCGAAGACACGCAGCGGTTCCTTAGTTTGCAAGGCAAGGCACAGACGTAGTCATAAGTTAGTGTGCGAGGCAGCGAAGAGACGCCGAGGTCAGTTAGTTTGCGAGGGAGCAAAGAGACGCAGCGGTTAGTTAGTTGGCGAGGCAGCGAACACATAGAGCGGCTTGCTTGTTTGCGAGTTAGGGAAGAGCCACGGTCGTGTGCTGTTTTGTGAGTAGGCGAATAGACGCAGTGATGTGCTCTTTTGCGAGAGAGCGAAGAGAACCGGTGGTCTGCTTCCTCTCCAGGCAGCGAAGAGACGGAGCGGTTTGCTTGTTCGCCAGGCGGTGCACAGATGAGGCAGTCTCCTTGTTTGTGAGACAGCGAACATCCACAGTGGTCACTCATCCTGCGAGGCAGCGAAGAGACACAGCGGTTTGCTTGTTCGCCAGGCAGCGAAGAGACGGAGCGGTTTGCTTGTTCGCCAGGCAGTGCACAGATGAGGCATTCTCCTTGTTTGTGAGTCAGCGAACATCCACAGTATTCACTCATCCTGCGAGGCAGCCAAGAGGCACAGCGGTCTGCTTGTTCGCCAGGCAGCGAACAGGTTAGGCAGTCTCCTTGTTTGTGAGACAGCGAACATCCACAGTGGTTCCTCATTCTACGAGGCAGCCAAGAGACGCAGCGGTCTGCTTGTTTGCCAGGCAGCGAACAGGTTAGGCAGTCTACTTGTTTGTGAGACTGCAAACGTCCACAGTGGTCACTCATTCTGCGAGGCAGCGAACAGATGCAGCAGTTTGCTTGTCCACTAGATGGCCTAGTGGCATCATGCATTGCTTTTTCGCCTGGAGGCCACCCGATGCAGCACTTTGCCTGTTGGCGGGGCAGCGAAGAGACGCAGCAGTCTGCTGCTTTGTGAGACAGCGAACATCCACGGTGGTCACTCATTCTGCGAGGCAGCGAAGAGACGCAGCGCTTAGTTAGTTCTCCAGGCCCTGAACACATGCAACGGTTGACTTGTTGGCAACGCAGCGAGGAGACGCAGTGGTCTGCTTGTTGGTGAGGCAGCGGAGAAATGCAGCGCTTTGCTTGATGGCGAGGCAGTGAACAGAGAGAGCAGTTTGCTTTTTGCGAGGCAGCGAAGAGACGCAGCAGTCTGCTCGTTTGCCAGGCAGCGAAGAGATTCAGCAGTCTCCTTTTTGGTGAGAGAGCGAACATCCACAGTGGTTCCTCATTCTGCGAGGCAGCGAACAGGCGCAGCAGTTTGCTTGTTCACCAGGGAGCGAACAGCTTAGGCAGTCTCCTTGTTTGTGAGAGAGCGAACTTCCACAGTAGTTCCTCATTCTGCGAGGCAGCCAAGAGACACAGCGGTTTGCTTGTTCGCCTGGCAGCGAAGAGACGAAGCAGTTTGCTTGTTCGCCAGGCAGCGAACAGATTAGGCAGTCCCCTTGTTTGCGAGAGAGCGAACTTCCACCGTAGTTCCTCATTCTACGAGCAGCCAAGAGACGCAGCGGTCTGCTTGTTCGCCAGGCAGCGAACAGATTCGGCAGTCTCCTTGTTTGCGAGACAGCGAACATCCACACTGGGTCCTCATTCTGCGAGGCAGCGAAGAGACGCAGTGCTTTGCTTGTCCACCAGGTGGCGCAGTGGCATCACGGATTGCTTTTTCGCCTGGAAGTGAAGCCAGGCAGCACTTTGCTAGCTGGCGAGGCAGCGAAGACATGCAGCGGTGTGCTTGTTGGCCAGGCGGCGAAGCGACGCTGCAGTCCGCTTGTTGGCGAAGCAGTTGAAGAGATTCTGCCCACTGCGTGTTCGCGACGCCTCCAATAGGGGCAGCGGACTGCTTGTTGGCGAGGCGGGAAGAGATGCAGCACTTCCTTCTTTTGGCAGGCATCAAAGAGACGCAGCGGTTAGTTAGTGCGCGAGGCGGCAAAGAGACACAAGGGCTTGCTGGTCTGCGAGGCGGCGAAGAGACGCAGTTGTTGAGTAGTCGGCGAGGTGGCGTAGCGGCGCCGCGGTTTGCTTTAGCAGGCGGCAGCCAAGAGACACAGCGGTTTGCTTGTTGGCGAGGAGGGGAAGACACGCAGCGGTTCCTTAGTTTGCAAGGCAAGGCACAGACGTAGTCATAAGTTAGTGTGCGAGGCAGCGAAGAGACGCCGAGGTCAGTTAGTTTGCGAGGGAGCAAAGAGACGCAGCGGTTAGTTAGTTGGCGAGGCAGCGAACACATAGAGCGGCTTGCTTGTTTGCGAGTTAGGGAAGAGCCACGGTCGTGTGCTGTTTTGTGAGTAGGCGAATAGACGCAGTGATGTGCTCTTTTGCGAGAGAGCGAAGAGAACCGGTGGTCTGCTTCCTCTCCAGGCAGCGAAGAGACGGAGCGGTTTGCTTGTTCGCCAGGCGGTGCACAGATGAGGCAGTCTCCTTGTTTGTGAGACAGCGAACATCCACAGTGGTCACTCATCCTGCGAGGCAGCGAAGAGACACAGCGGTTTGCTTGTTCGCCAGGCAGCGAAGAGACGGAGCGGTTTGCTTGTTCGCCAGGCAGTGCACAGATGAGGCATTCTCCTTGTTTGTGAGTCAGCGAACATCCACAGTATTCACTCATCCTGCGAGGCAGCCAAGAGGCACAGCGGTCTGCTTGTTCGCCAGGCAGCGAACAGGTTAGGCAGTCTCCTTGTTTGTGAGACAGCGAACATCCACAGTGGTTCCTCATTCTACGAGGCAGCCAAGAGACGCAGCGGTCTGCTTGTTTGCCAGGCAGCGAACAGGTTAGGCAGTCTACTTGTTTGTGAGACTGCAAACGTCCACAGTGGTCACTCATTCTGCGAGGCAGCGAACAGATGCAGCAGTTTGCTTGTCCACTAGATGGCCTAGTGGCATCATGCATTGCTTTTTCGCCTGGAAGCCACCCGATGCAGCACTTTGCCTGTTGGCGGGGCAGCGAAGAGACGCAGCAGTCTGCTGCTTTGTGAGACAGCGAACATCCACGGTGGTCACTCATTCTGCGAGGCAGCGAAGAGACGCAGCGCTTAGTTAGTTCTCCAGGCCCTGAACACATGCAACGGTTGACTTGTTGGCAACGCAGCGAGGAGACGCAGCGGTCTGCTTGTTGGTGAGGCAGCGGAGAAATGCAGCGCTTTGCTTGATGGCGAGGCAGTGAACAGAGAGAGCAGTTTGCTTTTTGCGAGGCAGCGAAGAGACGCAGCAGTCTGCTCGTTTGCCAGGCAGCGAAGAGATTCAGCAGTCTCCTTTTTGGTGAGACAGCGAACATCCACAGTGGTTCCTCATTCTACGAGGCAGCCAAGAGGCACAGCGGTCTGCTTGTTCACCAGGGAGCAAACAGCTTAGGCAGTCTCCTTGTTTGCGAGAGAGCGAACTTCCACCGTAGTTCCTCATTCTACGAGCAGCCAAGAGACACAGCGGTTTGCTTGTTCGCCTGGCAGCGAAGAGACGAAGCAGTTTGCTTGTTCGCCAGGCAGCGAACAGATTAGGCAGTCCCCTTGTTTGCGAGAGAGCGAACTTCCACCGTAGTTCCTCATTCTACGAGCAGCCAAGAGACGCAGCGGTCTGCTTGTTCGCCAGGCAGCGAACAGATTCGGCAGTCTCCTTGTTTGCGAGACAGCGAACATCCACACTGGGTCCTCATTCTGCGAGGCAGCGAAGAGACGCAGTGCTTTGCTTGTCCACCAGGTGGCGCAGTGGCATCACGGATTGCTTTTTCGCCTGGAAGTGAAGCCAGGCAGCACTTTGCTAGCTGGCGAGGCAGCGAAGACATGCAGCGGTGTGCTTGTCGGCCAGGCGGCGAAGCGACGCTGCAGTCCGCTTGTTGGCGAAGCAGTTGAAGAGATTCTGCCCACTGCGTGTTCGCGACGCCTCCAATAGGGGCAGCGGACTGCTTGTTGGCGAGGCGGGAAGAGATGCAGCACTTCCTTCTTTTGGCAGGCATCAAAGAGACGCAGCGGTTAGTTAGTGCGCGAGGCGGCAAAGAGACACAAGGGCTTGCTGGTCTGCGAGGCGGCGAAGAGACGCAGTTGTTGAGTAGTCGGCGAGGTGGCGTAGCGGCGCCGCGGTTTGCTTTAGCAGGCGGCAGCCAAGAGACACAGCGGTTTGCTTGTTGGCGAGGAGGCGAAGACACGCAGCGGTTCCTTAGTTTGCAAGGCAAGGCACAGACGTAGTCATAAGTTAGTGTGCGAGGCAGCGAAGAGACGCCGAGGTCAGTTAGTTTGCGAGGGAGCAAAGAGACGCAGCGGTTAGTTAGTTGGCGAGGCAGCGAACACATAGAGCGGCTTGCTTGTTTGCGAGGTAGGGAAGAGCCACGGTCGTGTGCTGTTTTGTGAGTAGGCGAATAGACGCAGTGATGTGCTCTTTTGCGAGAGAGCGAAGAGAACCGGTGGTCTGCTTCCTCTCCAGGCAGCGAAGAGACGGAGCGGTTTGCTTGTTCGCCAGGCAGTGCACAGATGAGGCAGTCTCCTTGTTTGTGAGACAGCGAACATCCACAGTGGTCACTCATCCTGCGAGGCAGCGAAGAGACACAGCGGTTTGCTTGTTCGCCAGGCAGCGAAGAGACGGAGCGGTTTGCTTGTTCGCCAGGCAGTGCACAGATTAGGCATTCTCCTTGTTTGTGAGTCAGCGAACATCCACAGTGGTCACTCATTCTACGAGGCAGCCAAGAGACGCAGCGGTCTGCTTGTTCGCCAGGCAGCGAACAGGTTAGGCAGTCTCCTTGTTTTTGAGACTGCAAACGTCCACAGTGGTCACTCATTCTGCGAGGCAGCGAACAGATGCAGCAGTTTGCTTGTCCACTAGATGGCCTAGTGGCATCATGCATTGCTTTTTCGCCTGGAAGCCACCCGATGCAGCACTTTGCCTGTTGGCGGGGCAGCGAAGAGACGCAGCAGTCTGCTGCTTTGTGAGACAGCGAACATCCACGGTGGTCACTCATTCTGCGAGGCAGCGAAGAGACGCAGCGCTTAGTTAGTTCTCCAGGCCCTGAACACATGCAACGGTTGACTTGTTGGCAACGCAGCGAGGAGACGCAGCGGTCTGCTTGTTGGTGAGGCAGCGGAGAAATGCAGCGCTTTGCTTGATGGCGAGGCAGTGAACAGAGAGAGCAGTTTGCTTTTTGCGAGGCAGCGAAGAGACGCAGCAGTCTGCTCGTTTGCCAGGCAGCGAAGAGATTCAGCAGTCTCCTTTTTGGTGAGACAGCGAACATCCACAGTGGTTCCTCATTCTGCGAGGCAGCGAACAGGCGCAGCAGTTTGCTTGTTCACCAGGGAGCGAACAGCTTAGGCAGTCTCCTTGTTTGCGAGAGAGCGAACTTCCACCGTAGTTCCTCATTCTACGAGCAGCCAAGAGACGCAGCGGTCTGCTTGTTCGCCAGGCAGCGAACAGATTCGGCAGTCTCCTTGTTTGCGAGACAGCGAACATCCACACTGGGTCCTCATTCTGCGAGGCAGCGAAGAGACGCAGTGCTTTGCTTGTCCACCAGGTGGCGCAGTGGCATCACGGATTGCTTTTTCGCCTGGAAGTGAAGCCAGGCAGCACTTTGCTAGCTGGCGAGGCAGCGAAGACATGCAGCGGTGTGCTTGTTGGCCAGGCGGCGAAGCGACGCTGCAGTCCGCTTGTTGGCGAAGCAGTTGAAGAGATTCTGCCCACTGCGTGTTCGCGACGCCTCCAATAGGGGCAGCGGACTGCTTGTTGGCGAGGCGGGAAGAGATGCAGCACTTCCTTCTTTTGGCAGGCATCAAAGAGACGCAGCGGTTAGTTAGTGCACGAGGCGGCAAAGAGACACAAGGGCTTGCTGGTCTGCGAGGCGGCGAAGAGACGCAGTTGTTGAGTAGTCGGCGAGGTGGCGTAGCGGCGCCGCGGTTTGCTTTAGCAGGCGGCAGCCAAGAGACACAGCGGTTTGCTTGTTGGCGAGGAGGCGAAGACACGCAGCGGTTCCTTAGTTTGCAAGGCAAGGCACAGACGTAGTCATAAGTTAGTGTGCGAGGCAGCGAAGAGACGCCGAGGTCAGTTAGTTTGCGAGGGAGCAAAGAGACGCAGCGGTTAGTTAGTTGGCGAGGCAGCGAACACATAGAGCGGCTTGCTTGTTTGCGAGTTAGGGAAGAGCCACGGTCGTGTGCTGTTTTGTGAGTAGGCGAATAGACGCAGTGATGTGCTCTTTTGCGAGAGAGCGAAGAGAACCGGTGGTCTGCTTCCTCTCCAGGCAGCGAAGAGACGGAGCGGTTTGCTTGTTCGCCAGGCGGTGCACAGATGAGGCAGTCTCCTTGTTTGTGAGACAGCGAACATCCACAGTGGTCACTCATCCTGCGAGGCAGCGAAGAGACACAGCGGTTTGCTTGTTCGCCAGGCAGCGAAGAGACGGAGCGGTTTGCTTGTTCGCCAGGCAGTGCACAGATGAGGCATTCTCCTTGTTTGTGAGTCAGCGAACATCCACAGTATTCACTCATCCTGCGAGGCAGCCAAGAGGCACAGCGGTCTGCTTGTTCGCCAGGCAGCGAACAGGTTAGGCAGTCTCCTTGTTTGTGAGACAGCGAACATCCACAGTGGTTCCTCATTCTACGAGGCAGCCAAGAGACGCAGCGGTCTGCTTGTTTGCCAGGCAGCGAACAGGTTAGGCAGTCTACTTGTTTGTGAGACTGCAAACGTCCACAGTGGTCACTCATTCTGCGAGGCAGCGAACAGATGCAGCAGTTTGCTTGTCCACTAGATGGCCTAGTGGCATCATGCATTGCTTTTTCGCCTGGAGGCCACCCGATGCAGCACTTTGCCTGTTGGCGGGGCAGCGAAGAGACGCAGCAGTCTGCTGCTTTGTGAGACAGCGAACATCCACGGTGGTCACTCATTCTGCGAGGCAGCGAAGAGACGCAGCGCTTAGTTAGTTCTCCAGGCCCTGAACACATGCAACGGTTGACTTGTTGGCAACGCAGCGAGGAGACGCAGCGGTCTGCTTGTTGGTGAGGCAGCGGAGAAATGCAGCGCTTTGCTTGATGGCGAGGCAGTGAACAGAGAGAGCAGTTTGCTTTTTGCGAGGCAGCGAAGAGACGCAGCAGTCTGCTCGTTTGCCAGGCAGCGAAGAGATTCAGCAGTCTCCTTTTTGGTGAGACAGCGAACATCCACAGTGGTTCCTCATTCTGCGAGGCAGCGAACAGGCGCAGCAGTTTGCTTGTTCACCAGGGAGCGAACAGCTTAGGCAGTCTCCTTGTTTGTGAGAGAGCGAACTTCCACAGTAGTTCCTCATTCTGCGAGGCAGCCAAGAGACACAGCGGTTTGCTTGTTCGCCTGGCAGCGAAGAGACGAAGCAGTTTGCTTGTTCGCCAGGCAGCGAACAGATTAGGCAGTCCCCTTGTTTGCGAGAGAGCGAACTTCCACCGTAGTTCCTCATTCTACGAGCAGCCAAGAGACGCAGCGGTCTGCTTGTTCGCCAGGCAGCGAACAGATTCGGCAGTCTCCTTGTTTGCGAGACAGCGAACATCCACACTGGGTCCTCATTCTGCGAGGCAGCGAAGAGACGCAGTGCTTTGCTTGTCCACCAGGTGGCGCAGTGGCATCACGGATTGCTTTTTCGCCTGGAAGTGAAGCCAGGCAGCACTTTGCTAGCTGGCGAGGCAGCGAAGACATGCAGCGGTGTGCTTGTCGGCCAGGCGGCGAAGCGACGCTGCAGTCCGCTTGTTGGCGAAGCAGTTGAAGAGATTCTGCCCACTGCGTGTTCGCGACGCCTCCAATAGGGGCAGCGGACTGCTTGTTGGCGAGGCGGGAAGAGATGCAGCACTTCCTTCTTTTGGCAGGCATCAAAGAGACGCAGCGGTTAGTTAGTGCGCGAGGCGGCAAAGAGACACAAGGGCTTGCTGGTCTGCGAGGCGGCGAAGAGACGCAGTTGTTGAGTAGTCGGCGAGGTGGCGTAGCGGCGCCGCGGTTTGCTTTAGCAGGCGGCAGCCAAGAGACACAGCGGTTTGCTTGTTGGCGAGGAGGGGAAGACACGCAGCGGTTCCTTAGTTTGCAAGGCAAGGCACAGACGTAGTCATAAGTTAGTGTGCGAGGCAGCGAAGAGACGCCGAGGTCAGTTAGTTTGCGAGGGAGCAAAGAGACGCAGCGGTTAGTTAGTTGGCGAGGCAGCGAACACATAGAGCGGCTTGCTTGTTTGCGAGGTAGGGAAGAGCCACGGTCGTGTGCTGTTTTGTGAGTAGGCGAATAGACGCAGTGATGTGCTCTTTTGCGAGAGAGCGAAGAGAACCGGTGGTCTGCTTCCTCTCCAGGCAGCGAAGAGACGGAGCGGTTTGCTTGTTCGCCAGGCAGTGCACAGATGAGGCAGTCTCCTTGTTTGTGAGACAGCGAACATCCACAGTGGTCACTCATCCTGCGAGGCAGCGAAGAGGCACGGCGGTTTGCTTGTTCGCCAGGCAGCGAAGAGACGGAGCGGTTTGCTTGTTCGCCAGGCAGTGCACAGATTAGGCATTCTCCTTGTTTGTGAGTCAGCGAACATCCACAGTGGTCACTCATTCTGCGAGGCAGCCAAGAGGCACAGCGGTCTGCTTGTTCGCCAGGCAGCGAACAGGTTAGGCAGTCTCCTTGTTTGTGAGACAGCGAACATCCACAGTGGTTCCTCATTCTACGAGGCAGCCAAGAGACGCAGCGGTCTGCTTGTTTGCCAGGCAGCGAACAGGTTAGGCAGTCTACTTGTTTGTGAGACTGCAAACGTCCACAGTGGTCACTCATTCTGCGAGGCAGCGAACAGATGCAGCAGTTTGCTTGTCCACTAGATGGCCTAGTGGCATCATGCATTGCTTTTTCGCCTGGAAGCCACCCGATGCAGCACTTTGCCTGTTGGCGGGGCAGCGAAGAGACGCAGCAGTCTGCTGCTTTGTGAGACAGCGAACATCCACGGTGGTCACTCATTCTGCGAGGCAGCGAAGAGACGCAGCGCTTAGTTAGTTCTCCAGGCCCTGAACACATGCAACGGTTGACTTGTTGGCAACGCAGCGAGGAGACGCAGCGGTCTGCTTGTTGGTGAGGCAGCGGAGAAATGCAGCGCTTTGCTTGATGGCGAGGCAGTGAACAGAGAGAGCAGTTTGCTTTTTGCGAGGCAGCGAAGAGACGCAGCAGTCTGCTCGTTTGCCAGGCAGCGAAGAGATTCAGCAGTCTCCTTTTTGGTGAGACAGCGAACATCCACAGTGGTTCCTCATTCTACGAGGCAGCCAAGAGGCACAGCGGTCTGCTTGTTCACCAGGGAGCAAACAGCTTAGGCAGTCTCCTTGTTTGCGAGAGAGCGAACTTCCACCGTAGTTCCTCATTCTACGAGCAGCCAAGAGACGCAGCGGTCTGCTTGTTCGCCAGGCAGCGAACAGATTCGGCAGTCTCCTTGTTTGCGAGACAGCGAACATCCACACTGGGTCCTCATTCTGCGAGGCAGCGAAGAGACGCAGTGCTTTGCTTGTCCACCAGGTGGCGCAGTGGCATCACGGATTGCTTTTTCGCCTGGAAGCGAAGCCAGGCAGCACTTTGCTAGCTGGCGAGGCAGCGAAGACATGCAGCGGTGTGCTTGTCGGCCAGGCGGCGAAGCGACGCTGCAGTCCGCTTGTTGGCGAAGCAGTTGAAGAGATTCTGCCCACTGCGTGTTCGCGACGCCTCCAATAGGGGCAGCGGACTGCTTGTTGGCGAGGCGGGAAGAGATGCAGCACTTCCTTCTTTTGGCAGGCATCAAAGAGACGCAGCGGTTAGTTAGTGCGCGAGGCGGCAAAGAGACACAAGGGCTTGCTGGTCTGCGAGGCGGCGAAGAGACGCAGTTGTTGAGTAGTCGGCGAGGTGGCGTAGCGGCGCCGCGGTTTGCTTTAGCAGGCGGCAGCCAAGAGACACAGCGGTTTGCTTGTTGGCGAGGAGGGGAAGACACGCAGCGGTTCCTTAGTTTGCAAGGCAAGGCACAGACGTAGTCATAAGTTAGTGTGCGAGGCAGCGAAGAGACGCCGAGGTCAGTTAGTTTGCGAGGGAGCAAAGAGACGCAGCGGTTAGTTAGTTGGCGAGGCAGCGAACACATAGAGCGGCTTGCTTGTTTGCGAGGTAGGGAAGAGCCACGGTCGTGTGCTGTTTTGTGAGTAGGCGAATAGACGCAGTGATGTGCTCTTTTGCGAGAGAGCGAAGAGAACCGGTGGTCTGCTTCCTCTCCAGGCAGCGAAGAGACGGAGCGGTTTGCTTGTTCGCCAGGCAGTGCACAGATGAGGCAGTCTCCTTGTTTGTGAGTCAGCGAACATCCACAGTGGTCACTCATCCTGCGAGGCAGCCAAGAGGCACAGCGGTCTGCTTGTTCGCCAGGCAGCGAACAGGTTAGGCAGTCTCCTTGTTTGTGAGACAGCGAACATCCACAGTGGTTCCTCATTCTACGAGGCAGCCAAGAGACGCAGCGGTCTGCTTGTTTGCCAGGCAGCGAACAGGTTAGGCAGTCTACTTGTTTGTGAGACTGCAAACGTCCACAGTGGTCACTCATTCTGCGAGGCAGCGAACAGATGCAGCAGTTTGCTTGTCCACTAGATGGCCTAGTGGCATCATGCATTGCTTTTTCACCTGGAGGCCACCCGATGCAGCACTTTGCCTGTTGGCGGGGCAGCGAAGAGACGCAGCAGTCTGCTGCTTTGTGAGACAGCGAACATCCACGGTGGTCACTCATTCTGCGAGGCAGCGAAGAGACGCAGCGCTTAGTTAGTTCTCCAGGCCCTGAACACATGCAACGGTTGACTTGTTGGCAACGCAGCGAGGAGACGCAGCGGTCTGCTTGTTGGTGAGGCAGCGGAGAAATGCAGCGCTTTGCTTGATGGCGAGGCAGTGAACAGAGAGAGCAGTTTGCTTTTTGCGAGGCAGCGAAGAGACGCAGCAGTCTGCTCGTTTGCCAGGCAGCGAAGAGATTCAGCAGTCTCCTTTTTGGTGAGAGAGCGAACATCCACAGTGGTTCCTCATTCTGCGAGGCAGCGAACAGGCGCAGCAGTTTGCTTGTTCACCAGGGAGCGAACAGCTTAGGCAGTCTCCTTGTTTGTGAGAGAGCGAACTTCCACAGTAGTTCCTCATTCTGCGAGGCAGCCAAGAGACACAGCGGTTTGCTTGTTCGCCTGGCAGCGAAGAGACGAAGCAGTTTGCTTGTTCGCCAGGCAGCGAACAGATTAGGCAGTCCCCTTGTTTGCGAGAGAGCGAACTTCCACCGTAGTTCCTCATTCTACGAGCAGCCAAGAGACGCAGCGGTCTGCTTGTTCGCCAGGCAGCGAACAGATTCGGCAGTCTCCTTGTTTGCGAGACAGCGAACATCCACACTGGGTCCTCATTCTGCGAGGCAGCGAAGAGATGCAGTGCTTTGCTTGTCCACCAGGTGGCGCAGTGGCATCACGGATTGCTTTTTCGCCTGGAAGTGAAGCCAGGCAGCACTTTGCTAGCTGGCGAGGCAGCGAAGACATGCAGCGGTGTGCTTGTCGGCCAGGCGGCGAAGCGACGCTGCAGTCCGCTTGTTGGCGAAGCAGTTGAAGAGATTCTGCCCACTGCGTGTTCGCGACGCCTCCAATAGGGGCAGCGGACTGCTTGTTGGCGAGGCGGGAAGAGATGCAGCACTTCCCTCTTTTGGCAGGCATCAAAGAGACGCAGCGGTTAGTTAGTGCGCGAGGCGGCAAAGAGACACAAGGGCTTGCTGGTCTGCGAGGCGGCGAAGAGACGCAGTTGTTGAGTAGTCGGCGAGGTGGCGTAGCGGCGCCGCGGTTTGCTTTAGCAGGCGGCAGCCAAGAGACACAGCGGTTTGCTTGTTGGCGAGGAGGGGAAGACACGCAGCGGTTCCTTAGTTTGCAAGGCAAGGCACAGACGTAGTCATAAGTTAGTGTGCGAGGCAGCGAAGAGACGCCGAGGTCAGTTAGTTTGCGAGGGAGCAAAGAGACGCAGCGGTTAGTTAGTTGGCGAGGCAGCGAACACATAGAGCGGCTTGCTTGTTTGCGAGGTAGGGAAGAGCCACGGTCGTGTGCTGTTTTGTGAGTAGGCGAATAGACGCAGTGATGTGCTCTTTTGCGAGAGAGCGAAGAGAACCGGTGGTCTGCTTCCTCTCCAGGCAGCGAAGAGACGGAGCGGTTTGCTTGTTCGCCAGGCAGTGCACAGATGAGGCAGTCTCCTTGTTTGTGAGACAGCGAACATCCACAGTGGTCACTCATCCTGCGAGGCAGCGAAGAGACACAGCGGTTTGCTTGTTCGCCAGGCAGCGAAGAGACGGAGCGGTTTGCTTGTTCGCCAGGCAGTGCACAGATTAGGCATTCTCCTTGTTTGTGAGTCAGCGAACATCCACAGTGGTCACTCATTCTGCGAGGCAGCCAAGAGGCACAGCGGTCTGCTTGTTCGCCAGGCAGCGAACAGGTTAGGCAGTCTCCTTGTTTGTGAGACAGCGAACATCCACAGTGGTTCCTCATTCTACGAGGCAGCCAAGAGACGCAGCGGTCTGCTTGTTTGCCAGGCAGCGAACAGGTTAGGCAGTCTACTTGTTTGTGAGACTGCAAACGTCCACAGTGGTCACTCATTCTGCGAGGCAGCGAACAGATGCAGCAGTTTGCTTGTCCACTAGATGGCCTAGTGGCATCATGCATTGCTTTTTCGCCTGGAAGCCACCCGATGCAGCACTTTGCCTGTTGGCGGGGCAGCGAAGAGACGCAGCAGTCTGCTGCTTTGTGAGACAGCGAACATCCACGGTGGTCACTCATTCTGCGAGGCAGCGAAGAGACGCAGCGCTTAGTTAGTTCTCCAGGCCCTGAACACATGCAACGGTTGACTTGTTGGCAACGCAGCGAGGAGACGCAGCGGTCTGCTTGTTGGTGAGGCAGCGGAGAAATGCAGCGCTTTGCTTGATGGCGAGGCAGTGAACAGAGAGAGCAGTTTGCTTTTTGCGAGGCAGCGAAGAGACGCAGCAGTCTGCTCGTTTGCCAGGCAGCGAAGAGATTCAGCAGTCTCCTTTTTGGTGAGACAGCGAACATCCACAGTGGTTCCTCATTCTGCGAGGCAGCGAACAGGCGCAGCAGTTTGCTTGTTCACCAGGGAGCGAACAGCTTAGGCAGTCTCCTTGTTTGCGAGAGAGCGAACTTCCACCGTAGTTCCTCATTCTACGAGCAGCCAAGAGACGCAGCGGTCTGCTTGTTCGCCAGGCAGCGAACAGATTCGGCAGTCTCCTTGTTTGCGAGACAGCGAACATCCACACTGGGTCCTCATTCTGCGAGGCAGCGAAGAGACGCAGTGCTTTGCTTGTCCACCAGGTGGCGCAGTGGCATCACGGATTGCTTTTTCGCCTGGAAGTGAAGCCAGGCAGCACTTTGCTAGCTGGCGAGGCAGCGAAGACATGCAGCGGTGTGCTTGTTGGCCAGGCGGCGAAGCGACGCTGCAGTCCGCTTGTTGGCGAAGCAGTTGAAGAGATTCTGCCCACTGCGTGTTCGCGACGCCTCCAATAGGGGCAGCGGACTGCTTGTTGGCGAGGCGGGAAGAGATGCAGCACTTCCTTCTTTTGGCAGGCATCAAAGAGACGCAGCGGTTAGTTAGTGCGCGAGGCGGCAAAGAGACACAAGGGCTTGCTGGTCTGCGAGGCGGCGAAGAGACGCAGTTGTTGAGTAGTCGGCGAGGTGGCGTAGCGGCGCCGCGGTTTGCTTTAGCAGGCGGCAGCCAAGAGACACAGCGGTTTGCTTGTTGGCGAGGAGGGGAAGACACGCAGCGGTTCCTTAGTTTGCAAGGCAAGGCACAGACGTAGTCATAAGTTAGTGTGCGAGGCAGCGAAGAGACGCCGAGGTCAGTTAGTTTGCGAGGGAGCAAAGAGACGCAGCGGTTAGTTAGTTGGCGAGGCAGCGAACACATAGAGCGGCTTGCTTGTTTGCGAGGTAGGGAAGAGCCACGGTCGTGTGCTGTTTTGTGAGTAGGCGAATAGACGCAGTGATGTGCTCTTTTGCGAGAGAGCGAAGAGAACCGGTGGTCTGCTTCCTCTCCAGGCAGCGAAGAGACGGAGCGGTTTGCTTGTTCGCCAGGCGGTGCACAGATGAGGCAGTCTCCTTGTTTGTGAGACAGCGAACATCCACAGTGGTTCCTCATTCTGCGAGGCAGCCAAGAGGCACAGCGGTCCGCTTGTTCGCCAGGCAGCGAAGAGACGGAGCGGTTTGCTTGTTCGCCAGGCTGTGGACAGATTAGGCAGTCTCCTTGTTTGTGAGACAGCGAACATCCACAGTGGTCACTCATTCTGCGAGGCAGCCAAGAGACGCAGCGGTCTGCTTGTTCGCCAGGCAGCGAACAGGTTAGGCAGTCTCCTTGTTTGTGAGACAGCGAACATCCACAGTGGTCACTCATCCTGCGAGGCAGCGAAGAGACACAGCGGTTTGCTTGTTCGCCAGGCAGCGAAGAGACGGAGCGGTTTGCTTGTTCGCCAGGCAGTGCACAGATTAGGCATTCTCCTTGTTTGTGAGTCAGCGAACATCCACAGTGGTCACTCATTCTGCGAGGCAGCCAAGAGACGCAGCGGTCTGCTTGTTCGCCAGGCAGCGAACAGGTTAGGCAGTCTACTTGTTTGTGAGACTGCAAACGTCCACAGTGGTCACTCATTCTGCGAGGCAGCGAACAGATGCAGCAGTTTGCTTGTCCACTAGATGGCCTAGTGGCATCATGCATTGCTTTTTCGCCTGGAAGCCACCCGATGCAGCACTTTGCCTGTTGGCGGGGCAGCGAAGAGACGCAGCAGTCTGCTGCTTTGTGAGACAGCGAACATCCACGGTGGTCACTCATTCTGCGAGGCAGCGAAGAGACGCAGCGCTTAGTTAGTTCTCCAGGCCCTGAACACATGCAACGGTTGACTTGTTGGCAACGCAGCGAGGAGACGCAGCGGTCTGCTTGTTGGTGAGGCAGCGGAGAAATGCAGCGCTTTGCTTGATGGCGAGGCAGTAAACAGAGAGAGCAGTTTGCTTTTTGCGAGGCAGCGAAGAGACGCAGCAGTCTCCTTTTTGGTGAGAGAGCGAACATCCACAGTGGTTCCTCATTCTGCGAGGCAGCGAACAGGCGCAGCAGTTTGCTTGTTCACCAGGCAGCGAACAGATTAGGCAGTCCCCTTGTTTGCGAGAGAGCGAACTTCCACCGTAGTTCCTCATTCTACGAGCAGCCAAGAGACGCAGCGGTCTGCTTGTTCGCCAGGCAGCGAACAGATTCGGCAGTCTCCTTGTTTGCGAGACAGCGAACATCCACACTGGGTCCTCATTCTGCGAGGCAGCGAAGAGACGCAGTGCTTTGCTTGTCCACCAGGTGGCGCAGTGGCATCACGGATTGCTTTTTCGCCTGGAAGTGAAGCCAGGCAGCACTTTGCTAGCTGGCGAGGCAGCGAAGACATGCAGCGGTGTGCTTGTTGGCCAGGCGGCGAAGCGACGCTGCAGTCCGCTTGTTGGCGAAGCAGTTGAAGAGATTCTGCCCACTGCGTGTTCGCGACGCCTCCAATAGGGGCAGCGGACTGCTTGTTGGCGAGGCGGGAAGAGATGCAGCACTTCCTTCTTTTGGCAGGCATCAAAGAGACGCAGCGGTTAGTTAGTGCGCGAGGCGGCAAAGAGACACAAGGGCTTGCTGGTCTGCGAGGCGGCGAAGAGACGCAGTTGTTGAGTAGTCGGCGAGGTGGCGTAGCGGCGCCGCGGTTTGCTTTAGCAGGCGGCAGCCAAGAGACACAGCGGTTTGCTTGTTGGCGAGGAGGGGAAGACACGCAGCGGTTCCTTAGTTTGCAAGGCAAGGCACAGACGTAGTCATAAGTTAGTGTGCGAGGCAGCGAAGAGACGCCGAGGTCAGTTAGTTTGCGAGGGAGCAAAGAGACGCAGCGGTTAGTTAGTTGGCGAGGCAGCGAACACATAGAGCGGCTTGCTTGTTTGCGAGGTAGGGAAGAGCCACGGTCGTGTGCTGTTTTGTGAGTAGGCGAATAGACGCAGTGATGTGCTCTTTTGCGAGAGAGCGAAGAGAACCGGTGGTCTGCTTCCTCTCCAGGCAGCGAAGAGACGGAGCGGTTTGCTTGTTCGCCAGGCGGTGCACAGATGAGGCAGTCTCCTTGTTTGTGAGACAGCGAACATCCACAGTGGTCACTCATCCTGCGAGGCAGCGAAGAGACACAGCGGTTTGCTTGTTCGCCAGGCAGCGAAGAGACGGAGCGGTTTGCTTGTTCGCCAGGCAGTGCACAGATTAGGCATTCTCCTTGTTTGTGAGTCAGCGAACATCCACAGTGGTCACTCATTCTGCGAGGCAGCCAAGAGGCACAGCGGTCTGCTTGTTCGCCAGGCAGCGAACAGGTTAGGCAGTCTCCTTGTTTGTGAGACAGCGAACATCCACAGTGGTTCCTCATTCTACGAGGCAGCCAAGAGACGCAGCGGTCTGCTTGTTTGCCAGGCAGCGAACAGGTTAGGCAGTCTACTTGTTTGTGAGACTGCAAACGTCCACAGTGGTCACTCATTCTGCGAGGCAGCGAACAGATGCAGCAGTTTGCTTGTCCACTAGATGGCCTAGTGGCATCATGCATTGCTTTTTCGCCTGGAAGCCACCCGATGCAGCACTTTGCCTGTTGGCGGGGCAGCGAAGAGACGCAGCAGTCTGCTGCTTTGTGAGACAGCGAACATCCACGGTGGTCACTCATTCTGCGAGGCAGCGAAGAGACGCAGCGCTTAGTTAGTTCTCCAGGCCCTGAACACATGCAACGGTTGACTTGTTGGCAACGCAGCGAGGAGACGCAGCGGTCTGCTTGTTGGTGAGGCAGCGGAGAAATGCAGCGCTTTGCTTGATGGCGAGGCAGTGAACAGAGAGAGCAGTTTGCTTTTTGCGAGGCAGCGAAGAGACGCAGCAGTCTGCTCGTTTGCCAGGCAGCGAAGAGATTCAGCAGTCTCCTTTTTGGTGAGACAGCGAACATCCACAGTGGTTCCTCATTCTGCGAGGCAGCGAACAGGCGCAGCAGTTTGCTTGTTCACCAGGGAGCGAACAGCTTAGGCAGTCTCCTTGTTTGCGAGAGAGCGAACTTCCACCGTAGTTCCTCATTCTACGAGCAGCCAAGAGACGCAGCGGTCTGCTTGTTCGCCAGGCAGCGAACAGATTCGGCAGTCTCCTTGTTTGCGAGACAGCGAACATCCACACTGGGTCCTCATTCTGCGAGGCAGCGAAGAGACGCAGTGCTTTGCTTGTCCACCAGGTGGCGCAGTGGCATCACGGATTGCTTTTTCGCCTGGAAGTGAAGCCAGGCAGCACTTTGCTAGCTGGCGAGGCAGCGAAGACATGCAGCGGTGTGCTTGTTGGCCAGGCGGCGAAGCGACGCTGCAGTCCGCTTGTTGGCGAAGCAGTTGAAGAGATTCTGCCCACTGCGTGTTCGCGACGCCTCCAATAGGGGCAGCGGACTGCTTGTTGGCGAGGCGGGAAGAGATGCAGCACTTCCTTCTTTTGGCAGGCATCAAAGAGACGCAGCGGTTAGTTAGTGCGCGAGGCGGCAAAGAGACACAAGGGCTTGCTGGTCTGCGAGGCGGCGAAGAGACGCAGTTGTTGAGTAGTCGGCGAGGTGGCGTAGCGGCGCCGCGGTTTGCTTTAGCAGGCGGCAGCCAAGAGACACAGCGGTTTGCTTGTTGGCGAGGAGGGGAAGACACGCAGCGGTTCCTTAGTTTGCAAGGCAAGGCACAGACGTAGTCATAAGTTAGTGTGCGAGGCAGCGAAGAGACGCCGAGGTCAGTTAGTTTGCGAGGGAGCAAAGAGACGCAGCGGTTAGTTAGTTGGCGAGGCAGCGAACACATAGAGCGGCTTGCTTGTTTGCGAGGTAGGGAAGAGCCACGGTCGTGTGCTGTTTTGTGAGTAGGCGAATAGACGCAGTGATGTGCTCTTTTGCGAGAGAGCGAAGAGAACCGGTGGTCTGCTTCCTCTCCAGGCAGCGAAGAGACGGAGCGGTTTGCTTGTTCGCCAGGCAGTGCACAGATGAGGCAGTCTCCTTGTTTGTGAGACAGCGAACATCCACAGTGGTCACTCATCCTGCGAGGCAGCCAAGAGACGCAGCGGTCTGCTTGTTCGCCAGGCAGCGAACAGGTTAGGCAGTCTCCTTGTTTGTGAGACAGCGAACATCCACAGTGGTCACTCATCCTGCGAGGCAGCGAAGAGACACAGCGGTTTGCTTGTTCGCCAGGCAGCGAAGAGACGGAGCGGTTTGCTTGTTCGCCAGGCAGTGCACAGATTAGGCATTCTCCTTGTTTGTGAGTCAGCGAACATCCACAGTGGTCACTCATTCTGCGAGGCAGCCAAGAGACGCAGCGGTCTGCTTGTTCGCCAGGCAGCGAACAGGTTAGGCAGTCTACTTGTTTGTGAGACTGCAAACGTCCACAGTGGTCACTCATTCTGCGAGGCAGCGAACAGATGCAGCAGTTTGCTTGTCCACTAGATGGCCTAGTGGCATCATGCATTGCTTTTTCGCCTGGAAGCCACCCGATGCAGCACTTTGCCTGTTGGCGGGGCAGCGAAGAGACGCAGCAGTCTGCTGCTTTGTGAGACAGCGAACATCCACGGTGGTCACTCATTCTGCGAGGCAGCGAAGAGACGCAGCGCTTAGTTAGTTCTCCAGGCCCTGAACACATGCAACGGTTGACTTGTTGGCAACGCAGCGAGGAGACGCAGCGGTCTGCTTGTTGGTGAGGCAGCGGAGAAATGCAGCGCTTTGCTTGATGGCGAGGCAGTAAACAGAGAGAGCAGTTTGCTTTTTGCGAGGCAGCGAAGAGACGCAGCAGTCTCCTTTTTGGTGAGAGAGCGAACATCCACAGTGGTTCCTCATTCTGCGAGGCAGCGAACAGGCGCAGCAGTTTGCTTGTTCACCAGGCAGCGAACAGATTAGGCAGTCCCCTTGTTTGCGAGAGAGCGAACTTCCACCGTAGTTCCTCATTCTACGAGCAGCCAAGAGACGCAGCGGTCTGCTTGTTCGCCAGGCAGCGAACAGATTCGGCAGTCTCCTTGTTTGCGAGACAGCGAACATCCACACTGGGTCCTCATTCTGCGAGGCAGCGAAGAGACGCAGTGCTTTGCTTGTCCACCAGGTGGCGCAGTGGCATCACGGATTGCTTTTTCGCCTGGAAGTGAAGCCAGGCAGCACTTTGCTAGCTGGCGAGGCAGCGAAGACATGCAGCGGTGTGCTTGTTGGCCAGGCGGCGAAGCGACGCTGCAGTCCGCTTGTTGGCGAAGCAGTTGAAGAGATTCTGCCCACTGCGTGTTCGCGACGCCTCCAATAGGGGCAGCGGACTGCTTGTTGGCGAGGCGGGAAGAGATGCAGCACTTCCTTCTTTTGGCAGGCATCAAAGAGACGCAGCGGTTAGTTAGTGCGCGAGGCGGCAAAGAGACACAAGGGCTTGCTGGTCTGCGAGGCGGCGAAGAGACGCAGTTGTTGAGTAGTCGGCGAGGTGGCGTAGCGGCGCCGCGGTTTGCTTTAGCAGGCGGCAGCCAAGAGACACAGCGGTTTGCTTGTTGGCGAGGAGGGGAAGACACGCAGCGGTTCCTTAGTTTGCAAGGCAAGGCACAGACGTAGTCATAAGTTAGTGTGCGAGGCAGCGAAGAGACGCCGAGGTCAGTTAGTTTGCGAGGGAGCAAAGAGACGCAGCGGTTAGTTAGTTGGCGAGGCAGCGAACACATAGAGCGGCTTGCTTGTTTGCGAGGTAGGGAAGAGCCACGGTCGTGTGCTGTTTTGTGAGTAGGCGAATAGACGCAGTGATGTGCTCTTTTGCGAGAGAGCGAAGAGAACCGGTGGTCTGCTTCCTCTCCAGGCAGCGAAGAGACGGAGCGGTTTGCTTGTTCGCCAGGCGGTGCACAGATGAGGCAGTCTCCTTGTTTGTGAGACAGCGAACATCCACAGTGGTCACTCATCCTGCGAGGCAGCGAAGAGACACAGCGGTTTGCTTGTTCGCCAGGCAGCGAAGAGACGGAGCGGTTTGCTTGTTCGCCAGGCAGTGCACAGATTAGGCATTCTCCTTGTTTGTGAGTCAGCGAACATCCACAGTGGTCACTCATTCTGCGAGGCAGCCAAGAGGCACAGCGGTCTGCTTGTTCGCCAGGCAGCGAACAGGTTAGGCAGTCTCCTTGTTTGTGAGACAGCGAACATCCACAGTGGTTCCTCATTCTACGAGGCAGCCAAGAGACGCAGCGGTCTGCTTGTTTGCCAGGCAGCGAACAGGTTAGGCAGTCTACTTGTTTGTGAGACTGCAAACGTCCACAGTGGTCACTCATTCTGCGAGGCAGCGAACAGATGCAGCAGTTTGCTTGTCCACTAGATGGCCTAGTGGCATCATGCATTGCTTTTTCGCCTGGAAGCCACCCGATGCAGCACTTTGCCTGTTGGCGGGGCAGCGAAGAGACGCAGCAGTCTGCTGCTTTGTGAGACAGCGAACATCCACGGTGGTCACTCATTCTGCGAGGCAGCGAAGAGACGCAGCGCTTAGTTAGTTCTCCAGGCCCTGAACACATGCAACGGTTGACTTGTTGGCAACGCAGCGAGGAGACGCAGCGGTCTGCTTGTTGGTGAGGCAGCGGAGAAATGCAGCGCTTTGCTTGATGGCGAGGCAGTGAACAGAGAGAGCAGTTTGCTTTTTGCGAGGCAGCGAAGAGACGCAGCAGTCTGCTCGTTTGCCAGGCAGCGAAGAGATTCAGCAGTCTCCTTTTTGGTGAGACAGCGAACATCCACAGTGGTTCCTCATTCTGCGAGGCAGCGAACAGGCGCAGCAGTTTGCTTGTTCACCAGGGAGCGAACAGCTTAGGCAGTCTCCTTGTTTGCGAGAGAGCGAACTTCCACCGTAGTTCCTCATTCTACGAGCAGCCAAGAGACGCAGCGGTCTGCTTGTTCGCCAGGCAGCGAACAGATTCGGCAGTCTCCTTGTTTGCGAGACAGCGAACATCCACACTGGGTCCTCATTCTGCGAGGCAGCGAAGAGACGCAGTGCTTTGCTTGTCCACCAGGTGGCGCAGTGGCATCACGGATTGCTTTTTCGCCTGGAAGTGAAGCCAGGCAGCACTTTGCTAGCTGGCGAGGCAGCGAAGACATGCAGCGGTGTGCTTGTCGGCCAGGCGGCGAAGCGACGCTGCAGTCCGCTTGTTGGCGAAGCAGTTGAAGAGATTCTGCCCACTGCGTGTTCGCGACGCCTCCAATAGGGGCAGCGGACTGCTTGTTGGCGAGGCGGGAAGAGATGCAGCACTTCCTTCTTTTGGCAGGCATCAAAGAGACGCAGCGGTTAGTTAGTGCGCGAGGCGGCAAAGAGACACAAGGGCTTGCTGGTCTGCGAGGCGGCGAAGAGACGCAGTTGTTGAGTAGTCGGCGAGGTGGCGTAGCGGCGCCGCGGTTTGCTTTAGCAGGCGGCAGCCAAGAGACACAGCGGTTTGCTTGTTGGCGAGGAGGGGAAGACACGCAGCGGTTCCTTAGTTTGCAAGGCAAGGCACAGACGTAGTCATAAGTTAGTGTGCGAGGCAGCGAAGAGACGCCGAGGTCAGTTAGTTTGCGAGGGAGCAAAGAGACGCAGCGGTTAGTTAGTTGGCGAGGCAGCGAACACATAGAGCGGCTTGCTTGTTTGCGAGGTAGGGAAGAGCCACGGTCGTGTGCTGTTTTGTGAGTAGGCGAATAGACGCAGTGATGTGCTCTTTTGCGAGAGAGCGAAGAGAACCGGTGGTCTGCTTCCTCTCCAGGCAGCGAAGAGACGGAGCGGTTTGCTTGTTCGCCAGGCGGTGCACAGATGAGGCAGTCTCCTTGTTTGTGAGACAGCGAACATCCACAGTGGTCACTCATCCTGCGAGGCAGCGAAGAGACACAGCAGTTTGCTTGTTGGCCAGGCAGCGAAGAGACGGAGCGGTTTGCTTGTTCGCCAGGCAGTGCACAGATTAGGCATTCTCCTTGTTTGTGAGTCAGCGAACATCCACAGTGGTCACTCATTCTGCGAGGCAGCCAAGAGACGCAGCGGTCTGCTTGTTCGCCAGGCAGCGAACAGATTCGGCAGTCTCCTTGTTTGCGAGACAGCGAACATCCACAGTGGTTCCTCATTCTGCGAGGCAGCGAAGAGACGCAGTGCTTTGCTTGTCCACCAGGTGGCGCAGTGGCATCACGGATTGCTTTTTCGCCTGGAAGTGAAGCCAGGCAGCACTTTGCTAGCTGGCGAGGCAGCGAAGACATGCAGCGGTGTGCTTGTTGGCCAGGCGGCGAAGCGACGCTGCAGTCCGCTTGTTGGCGAAGCAGTTGAAGAGATTCTGCCCACTGCGTGTTCGCGACGCCTCCAATAGGGGCAGCGGACTGCTTGTTGGCGAGGCGGGAAGAGATGCAGCACTTCCTTCTTTTGGCAGGCATCAAAGAGACGCAGCGGTTAGTTAGTGCGCGAGGCGGCAAAGAGACACAAGGGCTTGCTGGTCTGCGAGGCGGCGAAGAGACGCAGTTGTTGAGTAGTCGGCGAGGTGGCGTAGCGGCGCCGCGGTTTGCTTTAGCAGGCGGCAGCCAAGAGACACAGCGGTTTGCTTGTTGGCGAGGAGGGGAAGACACGCAGCGGTTCCTTAGTTTGCAAGGCAAGGCACAGACGTAGTCATAAGTTAGTGTGCGAGGCAGCGAAGAGACGCCGAGGTCAGTTAGTTTGCGAGGGAGCAAAGAGACGCAGCGGTTAGTTAGTTGGCGAGGCAGCGAACACATAGAGCGGCTTGCTTGTTTGCGAGGTAGGGAAGAGCCACGGTCGTGTGCTGTTTTGTGAGTAGGCGAATAGACGCAGTGATGTGCTCTTTTGCGAGAGAGCGAAGAGAACCGGTGGTCTGCTTCCTCTCCAGGCAGCGAAGAGACGGAGCGGTTTGCTTGTTCGCCAGGCGGTGCACAGATGAGGCAGTCTCCTTGTTTGTGAGACAGCGAACATCCACAGTGGTTCCTCATTCTGCGAGGCAGCCAAGAGGCACAGCGGTCCGCTTGTTCGCCAGGCAGCGAAGAGACGGAGCGGTTTGCTTGTTCGCCAGGCTGTGGACAGATTAGGCATTCTCCTTGTTTGTGAGTCAGCGAACATCCACAGTGGTCACTCATTCTGCGAGGCAGCCAAGAGACGCAGCGGTCTGCTTGTTCGCCAGGCAGCGAACAGGTTAGGCAGTCTCCTTGTTTGTGAGACAGCGAACATCCACAGTGGTCACTCATCCTGCGAGGCAGCGAAGAGACACAGCGGTTTGCTTGTTCGCCAGGCAGCGAAGAGACGGAGCGGTTTGCTTGTTCGCCAGGCAGTGCACAGATTAGGCATTCTCCTTGTTTGTGAGTCAGCGAACATCCACAGTGGTCACTCATTCTACGAGGCAGCCAAGAGACGCAGCGGTCTGCTTGTTCGCCAGGCAGCGAACAGGTTAGGCAGTCTACTTGTTTGTGAGACTGCAAACGTCCACAGTGGTCACTCATTCTGCGAGGCAGCGAACAGATGCAGCAGTTTGCTTGTCCACTAGATGGCCTAGTGGCATCATGCATTGCTTTTTCGCCTGGAAGCCACCCGATGCAGCACTTTGCCTGTTGGCGGGGCAGCGAAGAGACGCAGCAGTCTGCTGCTTTGTGAGACAGCGAACATCCACGGTGGTCACTCATTCTGCGAGGCAGCGAAGAGACGCAGCGCTTAGTTAGTTCTCCAGGCCCTGAACACATGCAACGGTTGACTTGTTGGCAACGCAGCGAGGAGACGCAGCGGTCTGCTTGTTGGTGAGGCAGCGGAGAAATGCAGCGCTTTGCTTGATGGCGAGGCAGTGAACAGAGAGAGCAGTTTGCTTTTTGCGAGGCAGCGAAGAGACGCAGCAGTCTGCTCGTTTGCCAGGCAGCGAAGAGATTCAGCAGTCTCCTTTTTGGTGAGAGAGCGAACATCCACAGTGGTTCCTCATTCTGCGAGGCAGCGAACAGGCGCAGCAGTTTGCTTGTTCACCAGGGAGCGAACAGCTTAGGCAGTCTCCTTGTTTGCGAGAGAGCGAACTTCCACCGTAGTTCCTCATTCTACGAGCAGCCAAGAGACGCAGCGGTCTGCTTGTTCGCCAGGCAGCGAACAGATTCGGCAGTCTCCTTGTTTGCGAGACAGCGAACATCCACACTGGGTCCTCATTCTGCGAGGCAGCGAAGAGACGCAGTGCTTTGCTTGTCCACCAGGTGGCGCAGTGGCATCACGGATTGCTTTTTCGCCTGGAAGTGAAGCCAGGCAGCACTTTGCTAGCTGGCGAGGCAGCGAAGACATGCAGCGGTGTGCTTGTTGGCCAGGCGGCGAAGCGACGCTGCAGTCCGCTTGTTGGCGAAGCAGTTGAAGAGATTCTGCCCACTGCGTGTTCGCGACGCCTCCAATAGGGGCAGCGGACTGCTTGTTGGCGAGGCGGGAAGAGATGCAGCACTTCCTTCTTTTGGCAGGCATCAAAGAGACGCAGCGGTTAGTTAGTGCGCGAGGCGGCAAAGAGACACAAGGGCTTGCTGGTCTGCGAGGCGGCGAAGAGACGCAGTTGTTGAGTAGTCGGCGAGGTGGCGTAGCGGCGCCGCGGTTTGCTTTAGCAGGCGGCAGCCAAGAGACACAGCGGTTTGCTTGTTGGCGAGGAGGGGAAGACACGCAGCGGTTCCTTAGTTTGCAAGGCAAGGCACAGACGTAGTCATAAGTTAGTGTGCGAGGCAGCGAAGAGACGCCGAGGTCAGTTAGTTTGCGAGGGAGCAAAGAGACGCAGCGGTTAGTTAGTTGGCGAGGCAGCGAACACATAGAGCGGCTTGCTTGTTTGCGAGGTAGGGAAGAGCCACGGTCGTGTGCTGTTTTGTGAGTAGGCGAATAGACGCAGTGATGTGCTCTTTTGCGAGAGAGCGAAGAGAACCGGTGGTCTGCTTCCTCTCCAGGCAGCGAAGAGACGGAGCGGTTTGCTTGTTCGCCAGGCGGTGCACAGATGAGGCAGTCTCCTTGTTTGTGAGACAGCGAACATCCACAGTGGTTCCTCATTCTGCGAGGCAGCCAAGAGGCACAGCGGTTTGCTTGTTCGCCAGGCAGCGAAGAGACGGAGCGGTTTGCTTGTTCGCCAGGCTGTGCACAGATTAGGCAGTCTCCTTGTTTGTGAGACAGCGAACATCCACAGTGGTTCCTCATTCTGCGAGGCAGCCAAGAGGCACAGCGGTCCGCTTGTTCGCCAGGCAGCGAACAGGTTAGGCAGTCTCCTTGTTTGTGAGACAGCGAACATCCACAGTGGTTCCTCATTCTACGAGGCAGCCAAGAGACGCAGCGGTCTGCTTGTTTGCCAGGCAGCGAACAGGTTAGGCAGTCTACTTGTTTGTGAGACTGCAAACGTCCACAGTGGTCACTCATTCTGCGAGGCAGCGAACAGATGCAGCAGTTTGCTTGTCCACTAGATGGCCTAGTGGCATCATGCATTGCTTTTTCGCCTGGAAGCCACCCGATGCAGCACTTTGCCTGTTGGCGGGGCAGCGAAGAGACGCAGCAGTCTGCTGCTTTGTGAGACAGCGAACATCCACGGTGGTCACTCATTCTGCGAGGCAGCGAAGAGACGCAGCGCTTAGTTAGTTCTCCAGGCCCTGAACTCATGCAACGGTTGACTTGTTGGCAACGCAGCGAGGAGACGCAGCGGTCTGCTTGTTGGTGAGGCAGCGGAGAAATGCAGCGCTTTGCTTGATGGCGAGGCAGTAAACAGAGAGAGCAGTTTGCTTTTTGCGAGGCAGCGAAGAGACGCAGCAGTCTCCTTTTTGGTGAGAGAGCGAACATCCACAGTGGTTCCTCATTCTGCGAGGCAGCGAACAGGCGCAGCAGTTTGCTTGTTCACCAGGCAGCGAACAGATTAGGCAGTCCCCTTGTTTGCGAGAGAGCGAACTTCCACCGTAGTTCCTCATTCTACGAGCAGCCAAGAGACGCAGCGGTCTGCTTGTTCGCCAGGCAGCGAACAGATTCGGCAGTCTCCTTGTTTGCGAGACAGCGAACATCCACACTGGGTCCTCATTCTGCGAGGCAGCGAAGAGACGCAGTGCTTTGCTTGTCCACCAGGTGGCGCAGTGGCATCACGGATTGCTTTTTCGCCTGGAAGTGAAGCCAGGCAGCACTTTGCTAGCTGGCGAGGCAGCGAAGACATGCAGCGGTGTGCTTGTTGGCCAGGCGGCGAAGCGACGCTGCAGTCCGCTTGTTGGCGAAGCAGTTGAAGAGATTCTGCCCACTGCGTGTTCGCGACGCCTCCAATAGGGGCAGCGGACTGCTTGTTGGCGAGGCGGGAAGAGATGCAGCACTTCCTTCTTTTGGCAGGCATCAAAGAGACGCAGCGGTTAGTTAGTGCGCGAGGTGGCAAAGAGACACAAGGGCTTGCTGGTCTGCGAGGCGGCGAAGAGACGCAGTTGTTGAGTAGTCGGCGAGGTGGCGTAGCGGCGCCGCGGTTTGCTTTAGCAGGCGGCAGCCAAGAGACACAGCGGTTTGCTTGTTGGCGAGGAGGCGAAGACACGCAGCGGTTCCTTAGTTTGCAAGGCAAGGCACAGACGTAGTCATAAGTTAGTGTGCGAGGCAGCGAAGAGACGCCGAGGTCAGTTAGTTTGCGAGGGAGCAAAGAGACGCAGCGGTTAGTTAGTTGGCGAGGCAGCGAACACATAGAGCGGCTTGCTTGTTTGCGAGGTAGGGAAGAGCCACGGTCGTGTGCTGTTTTGTGAGTAGGCGAATAGACGCAGTGATGTGCTCTTTTGCGAGAGAGCGAAGAGAACCGGTGGTCTGCTTCCTCTCCAGGCAGCGAAGAGACGGAGCGGTTTGCTTGTTCGCCAGGCGGTGCACAGATGAGGCAGTCTCCTTGTTTGTGAGACAGCGAACATCCACAGTGGTTCCTCATTCTGCGAGGCAGCCAAGAGGCACAGCGGTCCGCTTGTTCGCCAGGCAGCGAAGAGACGGAGCGGTTTGCTTGTTCGCCAGGCTGTGGACAGATTAGGCATTCTCCTTGTTTGTGAGTCAGCGAACATCCACAGTGGTCACTCATTCTGCGAGGCAGCCAAGAGACGCAGCGGTCTGCTTGTTCGCCAGGCAGCGAACAGGTTAGGCAGTCTCCTTGTTTGTGAGACAGCGAACATCCACAGTGGTCACTCATCCTGCGAGGCAGCGAAGAGACACAGCGGTCTGCTTGTTCGCCAGGCAGCGAAGAGACGGAGCGGTTTGCTTGTTCGCCAGGCAGTGCACAGATTAGGCATTCTCCTTGTTTGTGAGTCAGCGAACATCCACAGTGGTCACTCATTCTGCGAGGCAGCCAAGAGACGCAGCGGTCTGCTTGTTCGCCAGGCAGCGAACAGGTTAGGCAGTCTACTTGTTTGTGAGACTGCAAACGTCCACAGTGGTCACTCATTCTGCGAGGCAGCGAACAGATGCAGCAGTTTGCTTGTCCACTAGATGGCCTAGTGGCATCATGCATTGCTTTTTCGCCTGGAAGCCACCCGATGCAGCACTTTGCCTGTTGGCGGGGCAGCGAAGAGACGCAGCAGTCTGCTGCTTTGTGAGACAGCGAACATCCACGGTGGTCACTCATTCTGCGAGGCAGCGAAGAGACGCAGCGCTTAGTTAGTTCTCCAGGCCCTGAACACATGCAACGGTTGACTTGTTGGCAACGCAGCGAGGAGACGCAGCGGTCTGCTTGTTGGTGAGGCAGCGGAGAAATGCAGCGCTTTGCTTGATGGCGAGGCAGTAAACAGAGAGAGCAGTTTGCTTTTTGCGAGGCAGCGAAGAGACGCAGCAGTCTCCTTTTTGGTGAGAGAGCGAACATCCACAGTGGTTCCTCATTCTGCGAGGCAGCGAACAGGCGCAGCAGTTTGCTTGTTCACCAGGCAGCGAACAGATTAGGCAGTCCCCTTGTTTGCGAGAGAGCGAACTTCCACCGTAGTTCCTCATTCTACGAGCAGCCAAGAGACGCAGCGGTCTGCTTGTTCGCCAGGCAGCGAACAGATTCGGCAGTCTCCTTGTTTGCGAGACAGCGAACATCCACACTGGGTCCTCATTCTGCGAGGCAGCGAAGAGACGCAGTGCTTTGCTTGTCCACCAGGTGGCGCAGTGGCATCACGGATTGCTTTTTCGCCTGGAAGTGAAGCCAGGCAGCACTTTGCTAGCTGGCGAGGCAGCGAAGACATGCAGCGGTGTGCTTGTCGGCCAGGCGGCGAAGCGACGCTGCAGTCCGCTTGTTGGCGAAGCAGTTGAAGAGATTCTGCCCACTGCGTGTTCGCGACGCCTCCAATAGGGGCAGCGGACTGCTTGTTGGCGAGGCGGGAAGAGATGCAGCACTTCCTTCTTTTGGCAGGCATCAAAGAGACGCAGCGGTTAGTTAGTGCGCGAGGCGGCAAAGAGACACAAGGGCTTGCTGGTCTGCGAGGCGGCGAAGAGACGCAGTTGTTGAGTAGTCGGCGAGGTGGCGTAGCGGCGCCGCGGTTTGCTTTAGCAGGCGGCAGCCAAGAGACACAGCGGTTTGCTTGTTGGCGAGGAGGGGAAGACACGCAGCGGTTCCTTAGTTTGCAAGGCAAGGCACAGACGTAGTCATAAGTTAGTGTGCGAGGCAGCGAAGAGACGCCGAGGTCAGTTAGTTTGCGAGGGAGCAAAGAGACGCAGCGGTTAGTTAGTTGGCGAGGCAGCGAACACATAGAGCGGCTTGCTTGTTTGCGAGGTAGGGAAGAGCCACGGTCGTGTGCTGTTTTGTGAGTAGGCGAATAGACGCAGTGATGTGCTCTTTTGCGAGAGAGCGAAGAGAACCGGTGGTCTGCTTCCTCTCCAGGCAGCGAAGAGACGGAGCGGTTTGCTTGTTCGCCAGGCAGTGCACAGATGAGGCAGTCTCCTTGTTTGTGAGACAGCGAACATCCACAGTGGTCACTCATCCTGCGAGGCAGCGAAGAGACACAGCGGTTTGCTTGTTCGCCAGGCAGCGAAGAGACGGAGCGGTTTGCTTGTTCGCCAGGCAGTGCACAGATTAGGCATTCTCCTTGTTTGTGAGTCAGCGAACATCCACAGTGGTCACTCATTCTACGAGGCAGCCAAGAGACGCAGCGGTCTGCTTGTTCGCCAGGCAGCGAACAGGTTAGGCAGTCTCCTTGTTTTTGAGACTGCAAACGTCCACAGTGGTCACTCATTCTGCGAGGCAGCGAACAGATGCAGCAGTTTGCTTGTCCACTAGATGGCCTAGTGGCATCATGCATTGCTTTTTCGCCTGGAAGCCACCCGATGCAGCACTTTGCCTGTTGGCGGGGCAGCGAAGAGACGCAGCAGTCTGCTGCTTTGTGAGACAGCGAACATCCACGGTGGTCACTCATTCTGCGAGGCAGTGAAGAGACGCAGCGCTTAGTTAGTTCTCCAGGCCCTGAACACATGCAACGGTTGACTTGTTGGCAACGCAGCGAGGAGACGCAGCGGTCTGCTTGTTGGTGAGGCAGCGGAGAAATGCAGCGCTTTGCTTGATGGCGAGGCAGTGAACAGAGAGAGCAGTTTGCTTTTTGCGAGGCAGCGAAGAGACGCAGCAGTCTGCTCGTTTGCCAGGCAGCGAAGAGATTCAGCAGTCTCCTTTTTGGTGAGACAGCGAACATCCACAGTGGTTCCTCATTCTGCGAGGCAGCGAACAGGCGCAGCAGTTTGCTTGTTCACCAGGGAGCGAACAGCTTAGGCAGTCTCCTTGTTTGTGAGAGAGCGAACTTCCACCGTAGTTCCTCATTCTACGAGCAGCCAAGAGACGCAGCGGTCTGCTTGTTCGCCAGGCAGCGAACAGATTCGGCAGTCTCCTTGTTTGCGAGACAGCGAACATCCACACTGGGTCCTCATTCTGCGAGGCAGCGAAGAGACGCAGTGCTTTGCTTGTCCACCAGGTGGCGCAGTGGCATCACGGATTGCTTTTTCGCCTGGAAGTGAAGCCAGGCAGCACTTTGCTAGCTGGCGAGGCAGCGAAGACATGCAGCGGTGTGCTTGTTGGCCAGGCGGCGAAGCGACGCTGCAGTCCGCTTGTTGGCGAAGCAGTTGAAGAGATTCTGCCCACTGCATGTTCGCGACGCCTCCAATAGGGGCAGCGGACTGCTTGTTGGCGAGGCGGGAAGAGATGCAGCACTTCCTTCTTTTGGCAGGCATCAAAGAGACGCAGCGGTTAGTTAGTGCACGAGGCGGCAAAGAGACACAAGGGCTTGCTGGTCTGCGAGGCGGCGAAGAGACGCAGTTGTTGAGTAGTCGGCGAGGTGGCGTAGCGGCGCCGCGGTTTGCTTTAGCAGGCGGCAGCCAAGAGACACAGCGGTTTGCTTGTTGGCGAGGAGGCGAAGACACGCAGCGGTTCCTTAGTTTGCAAGGCAAGGCACAGACGTAGTCATAAGTTAGTGTGCGAGGCAGCGAAGAGACGCCGAGGTCAGTTAGTTTGCGAGGGAGCAAAGAGACGCAGCGGTTAGTTAGTTGGCGAGGCAGCGAACACATAGAGCGGCTTGCTTGTTTGCGAGGTAGGGAAGAGCCACGGTCGTGTGCTGTTTTGTGAGTAGGCGAATAGACGCAGTGATGTGCTCTTTTGCGAGAGAGCGAAGAGAACCGGTGGTCTGCTTCCTCTCCAGGCAGCGAAGAGACGGAGCGGTTTGCTTGTTCGCCAGGCGGTGCACAGATGAGGCAGTCTCCTTGTTTGTGAGACAGCGAACATCCACAGTGGTCACTCATCCTGCGAGGCAGCGAAGAGACACAGCGGTTTGCTTGTTCGCCAGGCAGCGAAGAGACGGAGCGGTTTGCTTGTTCGCCAGGCAGTGCACAGATGAGGCATTCTCCTTGTTTGTGAGTCAGCGAACATCCACAGTATTCACTCATCCTGCGAGGCAGCCAAGAGGCACAGCGGTCTGCTTGTTCGCCAGGCAGCGAACAGGTTAGGCAGTCTCCTTGTTTGTGAGACAGCGAACATCCACAGTGGTTCCTCATTCTACGAGGCAGCCAAGAGACGCAGCGGTCTGCTTGTTTGCCAGGCAGCGAACAGGTTAGGCAGTCTACTTGTTTGTGAGACTGCAAACGTCCACAGTGGTCACTCATTCTGCGAGGCAGCGAACAGATGCAGCAGTTTGCTTGTCCACTAGATGGCCTAGTGGCATCATGCATTGCTTTTTCGCCTGGAGGCCACCCGATGCAGCACTTTGCCTGTTGGCGGGGCAGCGAAGAGACGCAGCAGTCTGCTGCTTTGTGAGACAGCGAACATCCACGGTGGTCACTCATTCTGCGAGGCAGCGAAGAGACGCAGCGCTTAGTTAGTTCTCCAGGCCCTGAACACATGCAACGGTTGACTTGTTGGCAACGCAGCGAGGAGACGCAGCGGTCTGCTTGTTGGTGAGGCAGCGGAGAAATGCAGCGCTTTGCTTGATGGCGAGGCAGTGAACAGAGAGAGCAGTTTGCTTTTTGCGAGGCAGCGAAGAGACGCAGCAGTCTGCTCGTTTGCCAGGCAGCGAAGAGATTCAGCAGTCTCCTTTTTGGTGAGACAGCGAACATCCACAGTGGTTCCTCATTCTACGAGGCAGCCAAGAGGCACAGCGGTCTGCTTGTTCACCAGGGAGCAAACAGCTTAGGCAGTCTCCTTGTTTGCGAGAGAGCGAACTTCCACCGTAGTTCCTCATTCTACGAGCAGCCAAGAGACGCAGCGGTCTGCTTGTTCGCCAGGCAGCGAACAGATTCGGCAGTCTCCTTGTTTGCGAGACAGCGAACATCCACACTGGGTCCTCATTCTGCGAGGCAGCGAAGAGACGCAGTGCTTTGCTTGTCCACCAGGTGGCGCAGTGGCATCACGGATTGCTTTTTCGCCTGGAAGTGAAGCCAGGCAGCACTTTGCTAGCTGGCGAGGCAGCGAAGACATGCAGCGGTGTGCTTGTCGGCCAGGCGGCGAAGCGACGCTGCAGTCCGCTTGTTGGCGAAGCAGTTGAAGAGATTCTGCCCACTGCGTGTTCGCGACGCCTCCAATAGGGGCAGCGGACTGCTTGTTGGCGAGGCGGGAAGAGATGCAGCACTTCCTTCTTTTGGCAGGCATCAAAGAGACGCAGCGGTTAGTTAGTGCGCGAGGCGGCAAAGAGACACAAGGGCTTGCTGGTCTGCGAGGCGGCGAAGAGACGCAGTTGTTGAGTAGTCGGCGAGGTGGCGTAGCGGCGCCGCGGTTTGCTTTAGCAGGCGGCAGCCAAGAGACACAGCGGTTTGCTTGTTGGCGAGGAGGGGAAGACACGCAGCGGTTCCTTAGTTTGCAAGGCAAGGCACAGACGTAGTCATAAGTTAGTGTGCGAGGCAGCGAAGAGACGCCGAGGTCAGTTAGTTTGCGAGGGAGCAAAGAGACGCAGCGGTTAGTTAGTTGGCGAGGCAGCGAACACATAGAGCGGCTTGCTTGTTTGCGAGGTAGGGAAGAGCCACGGTCGTGTGCTGTTTTGTGAGTAGGCGAATAGACGCAGTGATGTGCTCTTTTGCGAGAGAGCGAAGAGAACCGGTGGTCTGCTTCCTCTCCAGGCAGCGAAGAGACGGAGCGGTTTGCTTGTTCGCCAGGCAGTGCACAGATGAGGCAGTCTCCTTGTTTGTGAGACAGCGAACATCCACAGTGGTCACTCATCCTGCGAGGCAGCGAAGAGACACAGCGGTTTGCTTGTTCGCCAGGCAGCGAAGAGACGGAGCGGTTTGCTTGTTCGCCAGGCAGTGCACAGATTAGGCATTCTCCTTGTTTGTGAGTCAGCGAACATCCACAGTGGTCACTCATTCTGCGAGGCAGCCAAGAGGCACAGCGGTCTGCTTGTTCGCCAGGCAGCGAACAGGTTAGGCAGTCTCCTTGTTTGTGAGACAGCGAACATCCACAGTGGTTCCTCATTCTACGAGGCAGCCAAGAGACGCAGCGGTCTGCTTGTTTGCCAGGCAGCGAACAGGTTAGGCAGTCTACTTGTTTGTGAGACTGCAAACGTCCACAGTGGTCACTCATTCTGCGAGGCAGCGAACAGATGCAGCAGTTTGCTTGTCCACTAGATGGCCTAGTGGCATCATGCATTGCTTTTTCGCCTGGAAGCCACCCGATGCAGCACTTTGCCTGTTGGCGGGGCAGCGAAGAGACGCAGCAGTCTGCTGCTTTGTGAGACAGCGAACATCCACGGTGGTCACTCATTCTGCGAGGCAGCGAAGAGACGCAGCGCTTAGTTAGTTCTCCAGGCCCTGAACACATGCAACGGTTGACTTGTTGGCAACGCAGCGAGGAGACGCAGCGGTCTGCTTGTTGGTGAGGCAGCGGAGAAATGCAGCGCTTTGCTTGATGGCGAGGCAGTGAACAGAGAGAGCAGTTTGCTTTTTGCGAGGCAGCGAAGAGACGCAGCAGTCTGCTCGTTTGCCAGGCAGCGAAGAGATTCAGCAGTCTCCTTTTTGGTGAGACAGCGAACATCCACAGTGGTTCCTCATTCTACGAGGCAGCCAAGAGGCACAGCGGTCTGCTTGTTCACCAGGGAGCAAACAGCTTAGGCAGTCTCCTTGTTTGCGAGAGAGCGAACTTCCACCGTAGTTCCTCATTCTACGAGCAGCCAAGAGACGCAGCGGTCTGCTTGTTCGCCAGGCAGCGAACAGATTCGGCAGTCTCCTTGTTTGCGAGACAGCGAACATCCACACTGGGTCCTCATTCTGCGAGGCAGCGAAGAGACGCAGTGCTTTGCTTGTCCACCAGGTGGCGCAGTGGCATCACGGATTGCTTTTTCGCCTGGAAGCGAAGCCAGGCAGCACTTTGCTAGCTGGCGAGGCAGCGAAGACATGCAGCGGTGTGCTTGTCGGCCAGGCGGCGAAGCGACGCTGCAGTCCGCTTGTTGGCGAAGCAGTTGAAGAGATTCTGCCCACTGCGTGTTCGCGACGCCTCCAATAGGGGCAGCGGACTGCTTGTTGGCGAGGCGGGAAGAGATGCAGCACTTCCTTCTTTTGGCAGGCATCAAAGAGACGCAGCGGTTAGTTAGTGCGCGAGGCGGCAAAGAGACACAAGGGCTTGCTGGTCTGCGAGGCGGCGAAGAGACGCAGTTGTTGAGTAGTCGGCGAGGTGGCGTAGCGGCGCCGCGGTTTGCTTTAGCAGGCGGCAGCCAAGAGACACAGCGGTTTGCTTGTTGGCGAGGAGGGGAAGACACGCAGCGGTTCCTTAGTTTGCAAGGCAAGGCACAGACGTAGTCATAAGTTAGTGTGCGAGGCAGCGAAGAGACGCCGAGGTCAGTTAGTTTGCGAGGGAGCAAAGAGACGCAGCGGTTAGTTAGTTGGCGAGGCAGCGAACACATAGAGCGGCTTGCTTGTTTGCGAGGTAGGGAAGAGCCACGGTCGTGTGCTGTTTTGTGAGTAGGCGAATAGACGCAGTGATGTGCTCTTTTGCGAGAGAGCGAAGAGAACCGGTGGTCTGCTTCCTCTCCAGGCAGCGAAGAGACGGAGCGGTTTGCTTGTTCGCCAGGCAGTGCACAGATGAGGCAGTCTCCTTGTTTGTGAGACAGCGAACATCCACAGTGGTCACTCATCCTGCGAGGCAGCGAAGAGACACAGCGGTTTGCTTGTTCGCCAGGCAGCGAAGAGACGGAGCGGTTTGCTTGTTCGCCAGGCAGTGCACAGATTAGGCAGTCTCCTTGTTTGTGAGTCAGCGAACATCCACAGTGGTCACTCATTCTGCGAGGCAGCCAAGAGGCACAGCGGTCTGCTTGTTCGCCAGGCAGCGAACAGGTTAGGCAGTCTCCTTGTTTGTGAGACAGCGAACATCCACAGTGGTTCCTCATTCTACGAGGCAGCCAAGAGACGCAGCGGTCTGCTTGTTTGCCAGGCAGCGAACAGGTTAGGCAGTCTACTTGTTTGTGAGACTGCAAACGTCCACAGTGGTCACTCATTCTGCGAGGCAGCGAACAGATGCAGCAGTTTGCTTGTCCACTAGATGGCCTAGTGGCATCATGCATTGCTTTTTCGCCTGGAAGCCACCCGATGCAGCACTTTGCCTGTTGGCGGGGCAGCGAAGAGACGCAGCAGTCTGCTGCTTTGTGAGACAGCGAACATCCACGGTGGTCACTCATTCTGCGAGGCAGCGAAGAGACGCAGCGCTTAGTTAGTTCTCCAGGCCCTGAACACATGCAACGGTTGACTTGTTGGCAACGCAGCGAGGAGACGCAGCGGTCTGCTTGTTGGTGAGGCAGCGGAGAAATGCAGCGCTTTGCTTGATGGCGAGGCAGTGAACAGAGAGAGCAGTTTGCTTTTTGCGAGGCAGCGAAGAGACGCAGCAGTCTGCTCGTTTGCCAGGCAGCGAAGAGATTCAGCAGTCTCCTTTTTGGTGAGACAGCGAACATCCACAGTGGTTCCTCATTCTACGAGGCAGCCAAGAGGCACAGCGGTCTGCTTGTTCACCAGGGAGCAAACAGCTTAGGCAGTCTCCTTGTTTGCGAGAGAGCGAACTTCCACCGTAGTTCCTCATTCTACGAGCAGCCAAGAGACGCAGCGGTCTGCTTGTTCGCCAGGCAGCGAACAGATTCGGCAGTCTCCTTGTTTGCGAGACAGCGAACATCCACACTGGGTCCTCATTCTGCGAGGCAGCGAAGAGACGCAGTGCTTTGCTTGTCCACCAGGTGGCGCAGTGGCATCACGGATTGCTTTTTCGCCTGGAAGTGAAGCCAGGCAGCACTTTGCTAGCTGGCGAGGCAGCGAAGACATGCAGCGGTGTGCTTGTCGGCCAGGCGGCGAAGCGACGCTGCAGTCCGCTTGTTGGCGAAGCAGTTGAAGAGATTCTGCCCACTGCGTGTTCGCGACGCCTCCAATAGGGGCAGCGGACTGCTTGTTGGCGAGGCGGGAAGAGATGCAGCACTTCCTTCTTTTGGCAGGCATCAAAGAGACGCAGCGGTTAGTTAGTGCGCGAGGCGGCAAAGAGACACAAGGGCTTGCTGGTCTGCGAGGCGGCGAAGAGACGCAGTTGTTGAGTAGTCGGCGAGGTGGCGTAGCGGCGCCGCGGTTTGCTTTAGCAGGCGGCAGCCAAGAGACACAGCGGTTTGCTTGTTGGCGAGGAGGGGAAGACACGCAGCGGTTCCTTAGTTTGCAAGGCAAGGCACAGACGTAGTCATAAGTTAGTGTGCGAGGCAGCGAAGAGACGCCGAGGTCAGTTAGTTTGCGAGGGAGCAAAGAGACGCAGCGGTTAGTTAGTTGGCGAGGCAGCGAACACATAGAGCGGCTTGCTTGTTTGCGAGGTAGGGAAGAGCCACGGTCGTGTGCTGTTTTGTGAGTAGGCGAATAGACGCAGTGATGTGCTCTTTTGCGAGAGAGCGAAGAGAACCGGTGGTCTGCTTCCTCTCCAGGCAGCGAAGAGACGGAGCGGTTTGCTTGTTCGCCAGGCAGTGCACAGATGAGGCAGTCTCCTTGTTTGTGAGACAGCGAACATCCACAGTGGTCACTCATCCTGCGAGGCAGCGAAGAGACACAGCGGTTTGCTTGTTCGCCAGGCAGCGAAGAGACGGAGCGGTTTGCTTGTTCGCCAGGCAGTGCACAGATTAGGCAGTCTCCTTGTTTGTGAGTCAGCGAACATCCACAGTGGTCACTCATTCTGCGAGGCAGCCAAGAGGCACAGCGGTCTGCTTGTTCGCCAGGCAGCGAACAGGTTAGGCAGTCTCCTTGTTTGTGAGACAGCGAACATCCACAGTGGTTCCTCATTCTACGAGGCAGCCAAGAGACGCAGCGGTCTGCTTGTTTGCCAGGCAGCGAACAGGTTAGGCAGTCTACTTGTTTGTGAGACTGCAAACGTCCACAGTGGTCACTCATTCTGCGAGGCAGCGAACAGATGCAGCAGTTTGCTTGTCCACTAGATGGCCTAGTGGCATCATGCATTGCTTTTTCGCCTGGAAGCCACCCGATGCAGCACTTTGCCTGTTGGCGGGGCAGCGAAGAGACGCAGCAGTCTGCTGCTTTGTGAGACAGCGAACATCCACGGTGGTCACTCATTCTGCGAGGCAGCGAAGAGACGCAGCGCTTAGTTAGTTCTCCAGGCCCTGAACACATGCAACGGTTGACTTGTTGGCAACGCAGCGAGGAGACGCAGCGGTCTGCTTGTTGGTGAGGCAGCGGAGAAATGCAGCGCTTTGCTTGATGGCGAGGCAGTGAACAGAGAGAGCAGTTTGCTTTTTGCGAGGCAGCGAAGAGACGCAGCAGTCTGCTCGTTTGCCAGGCAGCGAAGAGATTCAGCAGTCTCCTTTTTGGTGAGACAGCGAACATCCACAGTGGTTCCTCATTCTGCGAGGCAGCGAACAGGCGCAGCAGTTTGCTTGTTCACCAGGGAGCGAACAGCTTAGGCAGTCTCCTTGTTTGCGAGAGAGCGAACTTCCACCGTAGTTCCTCATTCTACGAGCAGCCAAGAGACGCAGCGGTCTGCTTGTTCGCCAGGCAGCGAACAGATTCGGCAGTCTCCTTGTTTGCGAGACAGCGAACATCCACACTGGGTCCTCATTCTGCGAGGCAGCGAAGAGACGCAGTGCTTTGCTTGTCCACCAGGTGGCGCAGTGGCATCACGGATTGCTTTTTCGCCTGGAAGTGAAGCCAGGCAGCACTTTGCTAGCTGGCGAGGCAGCGAAGACATGCAGCGGTGTGCTTGTTGGCCAGGCGGCGAAGCGACGCTGCAGTCCGCTTGTTGGCGAAGCAGTTGAAGAGATTCTGCCCACTGCGTGTTCGCGACGCCTCCAATAGGGGCAGCGGACTGCTTGTTGGCGAGGCGGGAAGAGATGCAGCACTTCCTTCTTTTGGCAGGCATCAAAGAGACGCAGCGGTTAGTTAGTGCGCGAGGCGGCAAAGAGACACAAGGGCTTGCTGGTCTGCGAGGCGGCGAAGAGACGCAGTTGTTGAGTAGTCGGCGAGGTGGCGTAGCGGCGCCGCGGTTTGCTTTAGCAGGCGGCAGCCAAGAGACACAGCGGTTTGCTTGTTGGCGAGGAGGGGAAGACACGCAGCGGTTCCTTAGTTTGCAAGGCAAGGCACAGACGTAGTCATAAGTTAGTGTGCGAGGCAGCGAAGAGACGCCGAGGTCAGTTAGTTTGCGAGGGAGCAAAGAGACGCAGCGGTTAGTTAGTTGGCGAGGCAGCGAACACATAGAGCGGCTTGCTTGTTTGCGAGGTAGGGAAGAGCCACGGTCGTGTGCTGTTTTGTGAGTAGGCGAATAGACGCAGTGATGTGCTCTTTTGCGAGAGAGCGAAGAGAACCGGTGGTCTGCTTCCTCTCCAGGCAGCGAAGAGACGGAGCGGTTTGCTTGTTCGCCAGGCGGTGCACAGATGAGGCAGTCTCCTTGTTTGTGAGACAGCGAACATCCACAGTGGTCACTCATCCTGCGAGGCAGCGAAGAGACACAGCAGTTTGCTTGTTCGCCAGGCAGCGAAGAGACGGAGCGGTTTGCTTGTTCGCCAGGCAGTGCACAGATTAGGCATTCTCCTTGTTTGTGAGTCAGCGAACATCCACAGTGGTCACTCATTCTGCGAGGCAGCCAAGAGACGCAGCGGTCTGCTTGTTCGCCAGGCAGCGAACAGATTCGGCAGTCTCCTTGTTTGCGAGACAGCGAACATCCACACTGGGTCCTCATTCTGCGAGGCAGCGAAGAGACGCAGTGCTTTGCTTGTCCACCAGGTGGCGCAGTGGCATCACGGATTGCTTTTTCGCCTGGAAGTGAAGCCAGGCAGCACTTTGCTAGCTGGCGAGGCAGCGAAGACATGCAGCGGTGTGCTTGTTGGCCAGGCGGCGAAGCGACGCTGCAGTCCGCTTGTTGGCGAAGCAGTTGAAGAGATTCTGCCCACTGCGTGTTCGCGACGCCTCCAATAGGGGCAGCGGACTGCTTGTTGGCGAGGCGGGAAGAGATGCAGCACTTCCTTCTTTTGGCAGGCATCAAAGAGACGCAGCGGTTAGTTAGTGCGCGAGGCGGCAAAGAGACACAAGGGCTTGCTGGTCTGCGAGGCGGCGAAGAGACGCAGTTGTTGAGTAGTCGGCGAGGTGGCGTAGCGGCGCCGCGGTTTGCTTTAGCAGGCGGCAGCCAAGAGACACAGCGGTTTGCTTGTTGGCGAGGAGGGGAAGACACGCAGCGGTTCCTTAGTTTGCAAGGCAAGGCACAGACGTAGTCATAAGTTAGTGTGCGAGGCAGCGAAGAGACGCCGAGGTCAGTTAGTTTGCGAGGGAGCAAAGAGACGCAGCGGTTAGTTAGTTGGCGAGGCAGCGAACACATAGAGCGGCTTGCTTGTTTGCGAGGTAGGGAAGAGCCACGGTCGTGTGCTGTTTTGTGAGTAGGCGAATAGACGCAGTGATGTGCTCTTTTGCGAGAGAGCGAAGAGAACCGGTGGTCTGCTTCCTCTCCAGGCAGCGAAGAGACGGAGCGGTTTGCTTGTTCGCCAGGCGGTGCACAGATGAGGCAGTCTCCTTGTTTGTGAGACAGCGAACATCCACAGTGGTTCCTCATTCTGCGAGGCAGCCAAGAGGCACAGCGGTCCGCTTGTTCGCCAGGCAGCGAAGAGACGGAGCGGTTTGCTTGTTCGCCAGGCTGTGCACAGATTAGGCAGTCTCCTTGTTTGTGAGACAGCGAACATCCACAGTGGTCACTCATTCTGCGAGGCAGCCAAGAGACGCAGCGGTCTGCTTGTTCGCCAGGCAGCGAACAGGTTAGGCAGTCTCCTTGTTTGTGAGACAGCGAACATCCACAGTGGTCACTCATCCTGCGAGGCAGCGAAGAGACACAGCGGTTTGCTTGTTCGCCAGGCAGCGAAGAGACGGAGCGGTTTGCTTGTTCGCCAGGCAGTGCACAGATTAGGCATTCTCCTTGTTTGTGAGTCAGCGAACATCCACAGTGGTCACTCATTCTGCGAGGCAGCCAAGAGACGCAGCGGTCTGCTTGTTCGCCAGGCAGCGAACAGGTTAGGCAGTCTACTTGTTTGTGAGACTGCAAACGTCCACAGTGGTCACTCATTCTGCGAGGCAGCGAACAGATGCAGCAGTTTGCTTGTCCACTAGATGGCCTAGTGGCATCATGCATTGCTTTTTCGCCTGGAAGCCACCCGATGCAGCACTTTGCCTGTTGGCGGGGCAGCGAAGAGACGCAGCAGTCTGCTGCTTTGTGAGACAGCGAACATCCACGGTGGTCACTCATTCTGCGAGGCAGCGAAGAGACGCAGCGCTTAGTTAGTTCTCCAGGCCCTGAACACATGCAACGGTTGACTTGTTGGCAACGCAGCGAGGAGACGCAGCGGTCTGCTTGTTGGTGAGGCAGCGGAGAAATGCAGCGCTTTGCTTGATGGCGAGGCAGTAAACAGAGAGAGCAGTTTGCTTTTTGCGAGGCAGCGAAGAGACGCAGCAGTCTCCTTTTTGGTGAGACAGCGAACATCCACAGTGGTTCCTCATTCTGCGAGGCAGCGAACAGGCGCAGCAGTTTGCTTGTTCACCAGGCAGCGAACAGATTAGGCAGTCCCCTTGTTTGCGAGAGAGCGAACTTCCACCGTAGTTCCTCATTCTACGAGCAGCCAAGAGACGCAGCGGTCTGCTTGTTCGCCAGGCAGCGAACAGATTCGGCAGTCTCCTTGTTTGCGAGACAGCGAACATCCACACTGGGTCCTCATTCTGCGAGGCAGCGAAGAGACGCAGTGCTTTGCTTGTCCACCAGGTGGCGCAGTGGCATCACGGATTGCTTTTTCGCCTGGAAGTGAAGCCAGGCAGCACTTTGCTAGCTGGCGAGGCAGCGAAGACATGCAGCGGTGTGCTTGTTGGCCAGGCGGCGAAGCGACGCTGCAGTCCGCTTGTTGGCGAAGCAGTTGAAGAGATTCTGCCCACTGCGTGTTCGCGACGCCTCCAATAGGGGCAGCGGACTGCTTGTTGGCGAGGCGGGAAGAGATGCAGCACTTCCTTCTTTTGGCAGGCATCAAAGAGACGCAGCGGTTAGTTAGTGCGCGAGGCGGCAAAGAGACACAAGGGCTTGCTGGTCTGCGAGGCGGCGAAGAGACGCAGTTGTTGAGTAGTCGGCGAGGTGGCGTAGCGGCGCCGCGGTTTGCTTTAGCAGGCGGCAGCCAAGAGACACAGCGGTTTGCTTGTTGGCGAGGAGGGGAAGACACGCAGCGGTTCCTTAGTTTGCAAGGCAAGGCACAGACGTAGTCATAAGTTAGTGTGCGAGGCAGCGAAGAGACGCCGAGGTCAGTTAGTTTGCGAGGGAGCAAAGAGACGCAGCGGTTAGTTAGTTGGCGAGGCAGCGAACACATAGAGCGGCTTGCTTGTTTGCGAGGTAGGGAAGAGCCACGGTCGTGTGCTGTTTTGTGAGTAGGCGAATAGACGCAGTGATGTGCTCTTTTGCGAGAGAGCGAAGAGAACCGGTGGTCTGCTTCCTCTCCAGGCAGCGAAGAGACGGAGCGGTTTGCTTGTTCGCCAGGCAGTGCACAGATGAGGCAGTCTCCTTGTTTGTGAGACAGCGAACATCCACAGTGGTCACTCATCCTGCGAGGCAGCGAAGAGACACAGCGGTTTGCTTGTTCGCCAGGCAGCGAAGAGACGGAGCGGTTTGCTTGTTCGCCAGGCAGTGCACAGATTAGGCATTCTCCTTGTTTGTGAGTCAGCGAACATCCACAGTGGTCACTCATTCTGCGAGGCAGCCAAGAGGCACAGCGGTCTGCTTGTTCGCCAGGCAGCGAACAGGTTAGGCAGTCTCCTTGTTTGTGAGACAGCGAACATCCACAGTGGTTCCTCATTCTACGAGGCAGCCAAGAGACGCAGCGGTCTGCTTGTTTGCCAGGCAGCGAACAGGTTAGGCAGTCTACTTGTTTGTGAGACTGCAAACGTCCACAGTGGTCACTCATTCTGCGAGGCAGCGAACAGATGCAGCAGTTTGCTTGTCCACTAGATGGCCTAGTGGCATCATGCATTGCTTTTTCGCCTGGAAGCCACCCGATGCAGCACTTTGCCTGTTGGCGGGGCAGCGAAGAGACGCAGCAGTCTGCTGCTTTGTGAGACAGCGAACATCCACGGTGGTCACTCATTCTGCGAGGCAGCCAAGAGACACAGCGGTTTGCTTGTTCGCCTGGCAGCGAAGAGACGAAGCAGTTTGCTTGTTCGCCAGGCAGCGAACAGATTAGGCAGTCCCCTTGTTTGCGAGAGAGCGAACTTCCACCGTAGTTCCTCATTCTACGAGCAGCCAAGAGACGCAGCGGTCTGCTTGTTCGCCAGGCAGCGAACAGATTCGGCAGTCTCCTTGTTTGCGAGACAGCGAACATCCACACTGGGTCCTCATTCTGCGAGGCAGCGAAGAGACGCAGTGCTTTGCTTGTCCACCAGGTGGCGCAGTGGCATCACGGATTGCTTTTTCGCCTGGAAGTGAAGCCAGGCAGCACTTTGCTAGCTGGCGAGGCAGCGAAGACATGCAGCGGTGTGCTTGTTGGCCAGGCGGCGAAGCGACGCTGCAGTCCGCTTGTTGGCGAAGCAGTTGAAGAGATTCTGCCCACTGCGTGTTCGCGACGCCTCCAATAGGGGCAGCGGACTGCTTGTTGGCGAGGCGGGAAGAGATGCAGCACTTCCTTCTTTTGGCAGGCATCAAAGAGACGCAGCGGTTAGTTAGTGCGCGAGGCGGCAAAGAGACACAAGGGCTTGCTGGTCTGCGAGGCGGCGAAGAGACGCAGTTGTTGAGTAGTCGGCGAGGTGGCGTAGCGGCGCCGCGGTTTGCTTTAGCAGGCGGCAGCCAAGAGACACAGCGGTTTGCTTGTTGGCGAGGAGGGGAAGACACGCAGCGGTTCCTTAGTTTGCAAGGCAAGGCACAGACGTAGTCATAAGTTAGTGTGCGAGGCAGCGAAGAGACGCCGAGGTCAGTTAGTTTGCGAGGGAGCAAAGAGACGCAGCGGTTAGTTAGTTGGCGAGGCAGCGAACACATAGAGCGGCTTGCTTGTTTGCGAGGTAGGGAAGAGCCACGGTCGTGTGCTGTTTTGTGAGTAGGCGAATAGACGCAGTGATGTGCTCTTTTGCGAGAGAGCGAAGAGAACCGGTGGTCTGCTTCCTCTCCAGGCAGCGAAGAGACGGAGCGGTTTGCTTGTTCGCCAGGCAGTGCACAGATGAGGCAGTCTCCTTGTTTGTGAGACAGCGAACATCCACAGTGGTCACTCATCTTGCGAGGCAGCGAAGAGACACAGCGGTTTGCTTGTTCGCCAGGCAGCGAAGAGACGGAGCGGTTTGCTTGTTCGCCAGGCAGTGCACAGATTAGGCATTCTCCTTGTTTGTGAGTCAGCGAACATCCACAGTGGTCACTCATTCTGCGAGGCAGCCAAGAGGCACAGCGGTCTGCTTGTTCGCCAGGCAGCGAACAGGTTAGGCAGTCTCCTTGTTTGTGAGACAGCGAACATCCACAGTGGTTCCTCATTCTACGAGGCAGCCAAGAGACGCAGCGGTCTGCTTGTTTGCCAGGCAGCGAACAGGTTAGGCAGTCTACTTGTTTGTGAGACTGCAAACGTCCACAGTGGTCACTCATTCTGCGAGGCAGCGAACAGATGCAGCAGTTTGCTTGTCCACTAGATGGCCTAGTGGCATCATGCATTGCTTTTTCGCCTGGAAGCCACCCGATGCAGCACTTTGCCTGTTGGCGGGGCAGCGAAGAGACGCAGCAGTCTGCTGCTTTGTGAGACAGCGAACATCCACGGTGGTCACTCATTCTGCGAGGCAGCGAAGAGACGCAGCGCTTAGTTAGTTCTCCAGGCCCTGAACACATGCAACGGTTGACTTGTTGGCAACGCAGCGAGGAGACGCAGCGGTCTGCTTGTTGGTGAGGCAGCGGAGAAATGCAGCGCTTTGCTTGATGGCGAGGCAGTGAACAGAGAGAGCAGTTTGCTTTTTGCGAGGCAGCGAAGAGACGCAGCAGTCTGCTCGTTTGCCAGGCAGCGAAGAGATTCAGCAGTCTCCTTTTTGGTGAGACAGCGAACATCCACAGTGGTTCCTCATTCTGCGAGGCAGCGAACAGGCGCAGCAGTTTGCTTGTTCACCAGGGAGCGAACAGCTTAGGCAGTCTCCTTGTTTGCGAGAGAGCGAACTTCCACCGTAGTTCCTCATTCTACGAGCAGCCAAGAGACGCAGCGGTCTGCTTGTTCGCCAGGCAGCGAACAGATTCGGCAGTCTCCTTGTTTGCGAGACAGCGAACATCCACACTGGGTCCTCATTCTGCGAGGCAGCGAAGAGACGCAGTGCTTTGCTTGTCCACCAGGTGGCGCAGTGGCATCACGGATTGCTTTTTCGCCTGGAAGTGAAGCCAGGCAGCACTTTGCTAGCTGGCGAGGCAGCGAAGACATGCAGCGGTGTGCTTGTCGGCCAGGCGGCGAAGCGACGCTGCAGTCCGCTTGTTGGCGAAGCAGTTGAAGAGATTCTGCCCACTGCGTGTTCGCGACGCCTCCAATAGGGGCAGCGGACTGCTTGTTGGCGAGGCGGGAAGAGATGCAGCACTTCCTTCTTTTGGCAGGCATCAAAGAGACGCAGCGGTTAGTTAGTGCGCGAGGCGGCAAAGAGACACAAGGGCTTGCTGGTCTGCGAGGCGGCGAAGAGACGCAGTTGTTGAGTAGTCGGCGAGGTGGCGTAGCGGCGCCGCGGTTTGCTTTAGCAGGCGGCAGCCAAGAGACACAGCGGTTTGCTTGTTGGCGAGGAGGGGAAGACACGCAGCGGTTCCTTAGTTTGCAAGGCAAGGCACAGACGTAGTCATAAGTTAGTGTGCGAGGCAGCGAAGAGACGCCGAGGTCAGTTAGTTTGCGAGGGAGCAAAGAGACGCAGCGGTTAGTTAGTTGGCGAGGCAGCGAACACATAGAGCGGCTTGCTTGTTTGCGAGGTAGGGAAGAGCCACGGTCGTGTGCTGTTTTGTGAGTAGGCGAATAGACGCAGTGATGTGCTCTTTTGCGAGAGAGCGAAGAGAACCGGTGGTCTGCTTCCTCTCCAGGCAGCGAAGAGACGGAGCGGTTTGCTTGTTCGCCAGGCGGTGCACAGATGAGGCAGTCTCCTTGTTTGTGAGACAGCGAACATCCACAGTGGTCACTCATCCTGCGAGGCAGCGAAGAGACACAGCAGTTTGCTTGTTCGCCAGGCAGCGAAGAGACGGAGCGGTTTGCTTGTTCGCCAGGCAGTGCACAGATGAGGCATTCTCCTTGTTTGTGAGTCAGCGAACATCCACAGTGGTCACTCATTCTGCGAGGCAGCCAAGAGACGCAGCGGTCTGCTTGTTCGCCAGGCAGCGAACAGATTCGGCAGTCTCCTTGTTTGCGAGACAGCGAACATCCACAGTGGTTCCTCATTCTGCGAGGCAGCGAAGAGACGCAGTGCTTTGCTTGTCCACCAGGTGGCGCAGTGGCATCACGGATTGCTTTTTCGCCTGGAAGTGAAGCCAGGCAGCACTTTGCTAGCTGGCGAGGCAGCGAAGACATGCAGCGGTGTGCTTGTTGGCCAGGCGGCGAAGCGACGCTGCAGTCCGCTTGTTGGCGAAGCAGTTGAAGAGATTCTGCCCACTGCGTGTTCGCGACGCCTCCAATAGGGGCAGCGGACTGCTTGTTGGCGAGGCGGGAAGAGATGCAGCACTTCCTTCTTTTGGCAGGCATCAAAGAGACGCAGCGGTTAGTTAGTGCGCGAGGCGGCAAAGAGACACAAGGGCTTGCTGGTCTGCGAGGCGGCGAAGAGACGCAGTTGTTGAGTAGTCGGCGAGGTGGCGTAGCGGCGCCGCGGTTTGCTTTAGCAGGCGGCAGCCAAGAGACACAGCGGTTTGCTTGTTGGCGAGGAGGGGAAGACACGCAGCGGTTCCTTAGTTTGCAAGGCAAGGCACAGACGTAGTCATAAGTTAGTGTGCGAGGCAGCGAAGAGACGCCGAGGTCAGTTAGTTTGCGAGGGAGCAAAGAGACGCAGCGGTTAGTTAGTTGGCGAGGCAGCGAACACATAGAGCGGCTTGCTTGTTTGCGAGGTAGGGAAGAGCCACGGTCGTGTGCTGTTTTGTGAGTAGGCGAATAGACGCAGTGATGTGCTCTTTTGCGAGAGAGCGAAGAGAACCGGTGGTCTGCTTCCTCTCCAGGCAGCGAAGAGACGGAGCGGTTTGCTTGTTCGCCAGGCGGTGCACAGATGAGGCAGTCTCCTTGTTTGTGAGACAGCGAACATCCACAGTGGTTCCTCATTCTGCGAGGCAGCCAAGAGGCACAGCGGTCCGCTTGTTCGCCAGGCAGCGAAGAGACGGAGCGGTTTGCTTGTTCGCCAGGCTGTGGACAGATTAGGCAGTCTCCTTGTTTGTGAGTCAGCGAACATCCACAGTGGTCACTCATTCTGCGAGGCAGCCAAGAGACGCAGCGGTCTGCTTGTTCGCCAGGCAGCGAACAGGTTAGGCAGTCTCCTTGTTTGTGAGACAGCGAACATCCACAGTGGTCACTCATCCTGCGAGGCAGCGAAGAGACACAGCGGTTTGCTTGTTCGCCAGGCAGCGAAGAGACGGAGCGGTTTGCTTGTTCGCCAGGCAGTGCACAGATTAGGCATTCTCCTTGTTTGTGAGTCAGCGAACATCCACAGTGGTCACTCATTCTGCGAGGCAGCCAAGAGACGCAGCGGTCTGCTTGTTCGCCAGGCAGCGAACAGGTTAGGCAGTCTACTTGTTTGTGAGACTGCAAACGTCCACAGTGGTCACTCATTCTGCGAGGCAGCGAACAGATGCAGCAGTTTGCTTGTCCACTAGATGGCCTAGTGGCATCATGCATTGCTTTTTCGCCTGGAAGCCACCCGATGCAGCACTTTGCCTGTTGGCGGGGCAGCGAAGAGACGCAGCAGTCTGCTGCTTTGTGAGACAGCGAACATCCACGGTGGTCACTCATTCTGCGAGGCAGCGAAGAGACGCAGCGCTTAGTTAGTTCTCCAGGCCCTGAACACATGCAACGGTTGACTTGTTGGCAACGCAGCGAGGAGACGCAGCGGTCTGCTTGTTGGTGAGGCAGCGGAGAAATGCAGCGCTTTGCTTGATGGCGAGGCAGTGAACAGAGAGAGCAGTTTGCTTTTTGCGAGGCAGCGAAGAGACGCAGCAGTCTGCTCGTTTGCCAGGCAGCGAAGAGATTCAGCAGTCTCCTTTTTGGTGAGACAGCGAACATCCACAGTGGTTCCTCATTCTGCGAGGCAGCGAACAGGCGCAGCAGTTTGCTTGTTCACCAGGGAGCGAACAGCTTAGGCAGTCTCCTTGTTTGCGAGAGAGCGAACTTCCACCGTAGTTCCTCATTCTACGAGCAGCCAAGAGACGCAGCGGTCTGCTTGTTCGCCAGGCAGCGAACAGATTCGGCAGTCTCCTTGTTTGCGAGACAGCGAACATCCACACTGGGTCCTCATTCTGCGAGGCAGCGAAGAGACGCAGTGCTTTGCTTGTCCACCAGGTGGCGCAGTGGCATCACGGATTGCTTTTTCGCCTGGAAGTGAAGCCAGGCAGCACTTTGCTAGCTGGCGAGGCAGCGAAGACATGCAGCGGTGTGCTTGTTGGCCAGGCGGCGAAGCGACGCTGCAGTCCGCTTGTTGGCGAAGCAGTTGAAGAGATTCTGCCCACTGCGTGTTCGCGACGCCTCCAATAGGGGCAGCGGACTGCTTGTTGGCGAGGCGGGAAGAGATGCAGCACTTCCTTCTTTTGGCAGGCATCAAAGAGACGCAGCGGTTAGTTAGTGCGCGAGGCGGCAAAGAGACACAAGGGCTTGCTGGTCTGCGAGGCGGCGAAGAGACGCAGTTGTTGAGTAGTCGGCGAGGTGGCGTAGCGGCGCCGCGGTTTGCTTTAGCAGGCGGCAGCCAAGAGACACAGCGGTTTGCTTGTTGGCGAGGAGGGGAAGACACGCAGCGGTTCCTTAGTTTGCAAGGCAAGGCACAGACGTAGTCATAAGTTAGTGTGCGAGGCAGCGAAGAGACGCCGAGGTCAGTTAGTTTGCGAGGGAGCAAAGAGACGCAGCGGTTAGTTAGTTGGCGAGGCAGCGAACACATAGAGCGGCTTGCTTGTTTGCGAGGTAGGGAAGAGCCACGGTCGTGTGCTGTTTTGTGAGTAGGCGAATAGACGCAGTGATGTGCTCTTTTGCGAGAGAGCGAAGAGAACCGGTGGTCTGCTTCCTCTCCAGGCAGCGAAGAGACGGAGCGGTTTGCTTGTTCGCCAGGCGGTGCACAGATGAGGCAGTCTCCTTGTTTGTGAGACAGCGAACATCCACAGTGGTTCCTCATTCTGCGAGGCAGCCAAGAGGCACAGCGGTTTGCTTGTTCGCCAGGCAGCGAAGAGACGGAGCGGTTTGCTTGTTCGCCAGGCTGTGCACAGATTAGGCAGTCTCCTTGTTTGTGAGACAGCGAACATCCACAGTGGTCACTCATTCTGCGAGGCAGCCAAGAGACGCAGCGGTCTGCTTGTTCGCCAGGCAGCGAACAGGTTAGGCAGTCTCCTTGTTTGTGAGACAGCGAACATCCACAGTGGTCACTCATCCTGCGAGGCAGCGAAGAGACACAGCGGTTTGCTTGTTCGCCAGGCAGCGAAGAGACGGAGCGGTTTGCTTGTTCGCCAGGCAGTGCACAGATTAGGCATTCTCCTTGTTTGTGAGTCAGCGAACATCCACAGTGGTCACTCATTCTGCGAGGCAGCCAAGAGACGCAGCGGTCTGCTTGTTCGCCAGGCAGCGAACAGGTTAGGCAGTCTACTTGTTTGTGAGACTGCAAACGTCCACAGTGGTCACTCATTCTGCGAGGCAGCGAACAGATGCAGCAGTTTGCTTGTCCACTAGATGGCCTAGTGGCATCATGCATTGCTTTTTCGCCTGGAAGCCACCCGATGCAGCACTTTGCCTGTTGGCGGGGCAGCGAAGAGACGCAGCAGTCTGCTGCTTTGTGAGACAGCGAACATCCACGGTGGTCACTCATTCTGCGAGGCAGCGAAGAGACGCAGCGCTTAGTTAGTTCTCCAGGCCCTGAACACATGCAACGGTTGACTTGTTGGCAACGCAGCGAGGAGACGCAGCGGTCTGCTTGTTGGTGAGGCAGCGGAGAAATGCAGCGCTTTGCTTGATGGCGAGGCAGTGAACAGAGAGAGCAGTTTGCTTTTTGCGAGGCAGCGAAGAGACGCAGCAGTCTGCTCGTTTGCCAGGCAGCGAAGAGATTCAGCAGTCTCCTTTTTGGTGAGAGAGCGAACATCCACAGTGGTTCCTCATTCTGCGAGGCAGCGAACAGGCGCAGCAGTTTGCTTGTTCACCAGGGAGCGAACAGCTTAGGCAGTCTCCTTGTTTGCGAGAGAGCGAACTTCCACCGTAGTTCCTCATTCTACGAGCAGCCAAGAGACGCAGCGGTCTGCTTGTTCGCCAGGCAGCGAACAGATTCGGCAGTCTCCTTGTTTGCGAGACAGCGAACATCCACACTGGGTCCTCATTCTGCGAGGCAGCGAAGAGACGCAGTGCTTTGCTTGTCCACCAGGTGGCGCAGTGGCATCACGGATTGCTTTTTCGCCTGGAAGTGAAGCCAGGCAGCACTTTGCTAGCTGGCGAGGCAGCGAAGACATGCAGCGGTGTGCTTGTTGGCCAGGCGGCGAAGCGACGCTGCAGTCCGCTTGTTGGCGAAGCAGTTGAAGAGATTCTGCCCACTGCGTGTTCGCGACGCCTCCAATAGGGGCAGCGGACTGCTTGTTGGCGAGGCGGGAAGAGATGCAGCACTTCCTTCTTTTGGCAGGCATCAAAGAGACGCAGCGGTTAGTTAGTGCGCGAGGCGGCAAAGAGACACAAGGGCTTGCTGGTCTGCGAGGCGGCGAAGAGACGCAGTTGTTGAGTAGTCGGCGAGGTGGCGTAGCGGCGCCGCGGTTTGCTTTAGCAGGCGGCAGCCAAGAGACACAGCGGTTTGCTTGTTGGCGAGGAGGGGAAGACACGCAGCGGTTCCTTAGTTTGCAAGGCAAGGCACAGACGTAGTCATAAGTTAGTGTGCGAGGCAGCGAAGAGACGCCGAGGTCAGTTAGTTTGCGAGGGAGCAAAGAGACGCAGCGGTTAGTTAGTTGGCGAGGCAGCGAACACATAGAGCGGCTTGCTTGTTTGCGAGGTAGGGAAGAGCCACGGTCGTGTGCTGTTTTGTGAGTAGGCGAATAGACGCAGTGATGTGCTCTTTTGCGAGAGAGCGAAGAGAACCGGTGGTCTGCTTCCTCTCCAGGCAGCGAAGAGACGGAGCGGTTTGCTTGTTCGCCAGGCGGTGCACAGATGAGGCAGTCTCCTTGTTTGTGAGACAGCGAACATCCACAGTGGTTCCTCATTCTGCGAGGCAGCCAAGAGGCACAGCGGTTTGCTTGTTCGCCAGGCAGCGAAGAGACGGAGCGGTTTGCTTGTTCGCCAGGCTGTGCACAGATTAGGCAGTCTCCTTGTTTGTGAGACAGCGAACATCCACAGTGGTTCCTCATTCTGCGAGGCAGCCAAGAGGCACAGCGGTCCGCTTGTTCGCCAGGCAGCGAACAGGTTAGGCAGTCTCCTTGTTTGTGAGACAGCGAACATCCACAGTGGTTCCTCATTCTACGAGGCAGCCAAGAGACGCAGCGGTCTGCTTGTTCGCCAGGCAGCGAACAGGTTAGGCAGTCTACTTGTTTGTGAGACTGCAAACGTCCACAGTGGTCACTCATTCTGCGAGGCAGCGAACAGATGCAGCAGTTTGCTTGTCCACTAGATGGCCTAGTGGCATCATGCATTGCTTTTTCGCCTGGAAGCCACCCGATGCAGCACTTTGCCTGTTGGCGGGGCAGCGAAGAGACGCAGCAGTCTGCTGCTTTGTGAGACAGCGAACATCCACGGTGGTCACTCATTCTGCGAGGCAGCGAAGAGACGCAGCGCTTAGTTAGTTCTCCAGGCCCTGAACTCATGCAACGGTTGACTTGTTGGCAACGCAGCGAGGAGACGCAGCGGTCTGCTTGTTGGTGAGGCAGCGGAGAAATGCAGCGCTTTGCTTGATGGCGAGGCAGTAAACAGAGAGAGCAGTTTGCTTTTTGCGAGGCAGCGAAGAGACGCAGCAGTCTCCTTTTTGGTGAGAGAGCGAACATCCACAGTGGTTCCTCATTCTGCGAGGCAGCGAACAGGCGCAGCAGTTTGCTTGTTCGCCAGGCAGCGAACAGATTAGGCAGTCCCCTTGTTTGTGAGAGAGCGAACTTCCACCGTAGTTCCTCATTCTACGAGCAGCCAAGAGATGCAGCGGTCTGCTTGTTCGCCAGGCAGCGAACAGATTCGGCAGTCTCCTTGTTTGCGAGACAGCGAACATCCACACTGGGTCCTCATTCTGCGAGGCAGCGAAGAGACGCAGTGCTTTGCTTGTCCACCAGGTGGCGCAGTGGCATCACGGATTGCTTTTTCGCCTGGAAGTGAAGCCAGGCAGCACTTTGCTAGCTGGCGAGGCAGCGAAGACATGCAGCGGTGTGCTTGTCGGCCAGGCGGCGAAGCGACGCTGCAGTCCGCTTGTTGGCGAAGCAGTTGAAGAGATTCTGCCCACTGCGTGTTCGCGACGCCTCCAATAGGGGCAGCGGACTGCTTGTTGGCGAGGCGGGAAGAGATGCAGCACTTCCTTCTTTTGGCAGGCATCAAAGAGACGCAGCGGTTAGTTAGTGCGCGAGGCGGCAAAGAGACACAAGGGCTTGCTGGTCTGCGAGGCGGCGAAGAGACGCAGTTGTTGAGTAGTCGGCGAGGTGGCGTAGCGGCGCCGCGGTTTGCTTTAGCAGGCGGCAGCCAAGAGACACAGCGGTTTGCTTGTTGGCGAGGAGGGGAAGACACGCAGCGGTTCCTTAGTTTGCAAGGCAAGGCACAGACGTAGTCATAAGTTAGTGTGCGAGGCAGCGAAGAGACGCCGAGGTCAGTTAGTTTGCGAGGGAGCAAAGAGACGCAGCGGTTAGTTAGTTGGCGAGGCAGCGAACACATAGAGCGGCTTGCTTGTTTGCGAGGTAGGGAAGAGCCATGGTCGTGTGCTGTTTTGTGAGTAGGCGAATAGACGCAGTGATGTGCTCTTTTGCGAGAGAGCGAAGAGAACCGGTGGTCTGCTTCCTCTCCAGGCAGCGAAGAGACGGAGCGGTTTGCTTGTTCGCCAGGCGGTGCACAGATGAGGCAGTCTCCTTGTTTGTGAGACAGCGAACATCCACAGTGGTCACTCATCCTGCGAGGCAGCGAAGAGACACAGCGGTTTGCTTGTTGGCCAGGCAGCGAAGAGACGGAGCGGTTTGCTTGTTCGCCAGGCAGTGCACAGATTAGGCATTCTCCTTGTTTGTGAGTCAGCGAACATCCACAGTGGTCACTCATTCTACGAGGCAGCCAAGAGACGCAGCGGTCTGCTTGTTCGCCAGGCAGCGAACAGGTTAGGCAGTCTACTTGTTTGTGAGACTGCAAACGTCCACAGTGGTCACTCATTCTGCGAGGCAGCGAACAGATGCAGCAGTTTGCTTGTCCACTAGATGGCCTAGTGGCATCATGCATTGCTTTTTCGCCTGGAAGCCACCCGATGCAGCACTTTGCCTGTTGGCGGGGCAGCGAAGAGACGCAGCAGTCTGCTGCTTTGTGAGACAGCGAACATCCACGGTGGTCACTCATTCTGCGAGGCAGCGAAGAGACGCAGCGCTTAGTTAGTTCTCCAGGCCCTGAACACATGCAACGGTTGACTTGTTGGCAACGCAGCGAGGAGACGCAGCGGTCTGCTTGTTGGTGAGGCAGCGGAGAAATGCAGCGCTTTGCTTGATGGCGAGGCAGTAAACAGAGAGAGCAGTTTGCTTTTTGCGAGGCAGCGAAGAGACGCAGCAGTCTCCTTTTTGGTGAGAGAGCGAACATCCACAGTGGTTCCTCATTCTGCGAGGCAGCGAACAGGCGCAGCAGTTTGCTTGTTCACCAGGCAGCGAACAGATTAGGCAGTCCCCTTGTTTGCGAGAGAGCGAACTTCCACCGTAGTTCCTCATTCTACGAGCAGCCAAGAGACGCAGCGGTCTGCTTGTTCGCCAGGCAGCGAACAGATTCGGCAGTCTCCTTGTTTGCGAGACAGCGAACATCCACACTGGGTCCTCATTCTGCGAGGCAGCGAAGAGACGCAGTGCTTTGCTTGTCCACCAGGTGGCGCAGTGGCATCACGGATTGCTTTTTCGCCTGGAAGTGAAGCCAGGCAGCACTTTGCTAGCTGGCGAGGCAGCGAAGACATGCAGCGGTGTGCTTGTCGGCCAGGCGGCGAAGCGACGCTGCAGTCCGCTTGTTGGCGAAGCAGTTGAAGAGATTCTGCCCACTGCGTGTTCGCGACGCCTCCAATAGGGGCAGCGGACTGCTTGTTGGCGAGGCGGGAAGAGATGCAGCACTTCCTTCTTTTGGCAGGCATCAAAGAGACGCAGCGGTTAGTTAGTGCGCGAGGCGGCAAAGAGACACAAGGGCTTGCTGGTCTGCGAGGCGGCGAAGAGACGCAGTTGTTGAGTAGTCGGCGAGGTGGCGTAGCGGCGCCGCGGTTTGCTTTAGCAGGCGGCAGCCAAGAGACACAGCGGTTTGCTTGTTGGCGAGGAGGGGAAGACACGCAGTGGTTCCTTAGTTTGCAAGGCAAGGCACAGACGTAGTCATAAGTTAGTGTGCGAGGCAGCGAAGAGACGCCGAGGTCAGTTAGTTTGCGAGGGAGCAAAGAGACGCAGCGGTTAGTTAGTTGGCGAGGCAGCGAACACATAGAGCGGCTTGCTTGTTTGCGAGGTAGGGAAGAGCCACGGTCGTGTGCTGTTTTGTGAGTAGGCGAATAGACGCAGTGATGTGCTCTTTTGCGAGAGAGCGAAGAGAACCGGTGGTCTGCTTCCTCTCCAGGCAGCGAAGAGACGGAGCGGTTTGCTTGTTCGCCAGGCGGTGCACAGATGAGGCAGTCTCCTTGTTTGTGAGACAGCGAACATCCACAGTGGTTCCTCATTCTGCGAGGCAGCCAAGAGGCACAGCGGTCCGCTTGTTCGCCAGGCAGCGAAGAGACGGAGCAGTTTGCTTGTTCGCCAGGCGGTGCACAGATGAGGCAGTCTCCTTGTTTGTGAGACAGCGAACATCCACAGTGGTCACTCATTCTGCGAGGCAGCCAAGAGACGCAGCGGTCTGCTTGTTCGCCAGGCAGCGAACAGGTTAGGCAGTCTCCTTGTTTGTGAGACAGCGAACATCCACAGTGGTCACTCATCCTGCGAGGCAGCGAAGAGACACAGCGGTTTGCTTGTTCGCCAGGCAGCGAAGAGACGGAGCGGTTTGCTTGTTCGCCAGGCAGTGCACAGGTTAGGCAGTCTCCTTGTTTGTGAGACAGCGAACATCCACAGTGGTCACTCATTCTGCGAGGCAGCCAAGAGACGCAGCGGTCTGCTTGTTCGCCAGGCAGCGAACAGGTTAGGCATTCTCCTTGTTTGTGAGTCAGCGAACATCCACAGTGGTCACTCATTCTGCGAGGCAGCCAAGAGACGCAGCGGTCTGCTTGTTCGCCAGGCAGCGAACAGGTTAGGCAGTCTACTTGTTTGTGAGACTGCAAACGTCCACAGTGGTCACTCATTCTGCGAGGCAGCGAACAGATGCAGCAGTTTGCTTGTCCACTAGATGGCCTAGTGGCATCATGCATTGCTTTTTCGCCTGGAAGCCACCCGATGCAGCACTTTGCCTGTTGGCGGGGCAGCGAAGAGACGCAGCAGTCTGCTGCTTTGTGAGACAGCGAACATCCACGGTGGTCACTCATTCTGCGAGGCAGCGAAGAGACGCAGCGCTTAGTTAGTTCTCCAGGCCCTGAACACATGCAACGGTTGACTTGTTGGCAACGCAGCGAGGAGACGCAGCGGTCTGCTTGTTGGTGAGGCAGCGGAGAAATGCAGCGCTTTGCTTGATGGCGAGGCAGTGAACAGAGAGAGCAGTTTGCTTTTTGCGAGGCAGCGAAGAGACGCAGCAGTCTGCTCGTTTGCCAGGCAGCGAAGAGATTCAGCAGTCTCCTTTTTGGTGAGACAGCGAACATCCACAGTGGTTCCTCATTCTGCGAGGCAGCGAACAGGCGCAGCAGTTTGCTTGTTCACCAGGGAGCGAACAGCTTAGGCAGTCTCCTTGTTTGTGAGAGAGCGAACTTCCACCGTAGTTCCTCATTCTACGAGCAGCCAAGAGACGCAGCGGTCTGCTTGTTCACCAGGCAGCGAACAGATTCGGCAGTCTCCTTGTTTGCGAGACAGCGAACATCCACACTGGGTCCTCATTCTGCGAGGCAGCGAAGAGACGCAGTGCTTTGCTTGTCCACCAGGTGGCGCAGTGGCATCACGGATTGCTTTTTCGCCTGGAAGTGAAGCCAGGCAGCACTTTGCTAGCTGGCGAGGCAGCGAAGACATGCAGCGGTGTGCTTGTTGGCCAGGCGGCGAAGCGACGCTGCAGTCCGCTTGTTGGCGAAGCAGTTGAAGAGATTCTGCCCACTGCATGTTCGCGACGCCTCCAATAGGGGCAGCGGACTGCTTGTTGGCGAGGCGGGAAGAGATGCAGCACTTCCTTCTTTTGGCAGGCATCAAAGAGACGCAGCGGTTAGTTAGTGCACGAGGCGGCAAAGAGACACAAGGGCTTGCTGGTCTGCGAGGCGGCGAAGAGACGCAGTTGTTGAGTAGTCGGCGAGGTGGCGTAGCGGCGCCGCGGTTTGCTTTAGCAGGCGGCAGCCAAGAGACACAGCGGTTTGCTTGTTGGCGAGGAGGCGAAGACACGCAGCGGTTCCTTAGTTTGCAAGGCAAGGCACAGACGTAGTCATAAGTTAGTGTGCGAGGCAGCGAAGAGACGCCGAGGTCAGTTAGTTTGCGAGGGAGCAAAGAGACGCAGCGGTTAGTTAGTTGGCGAGGCAGCGAACACATAGAGCGGCTTGCTTGTTTGCGAGGTAGGGAAGAGCCACGGTCGTGTGCTGTTTTGTGAGTAGGCGAATAGACGCAGTGATGTGCTCTTTTGCGAGAGAGCGAAGAGAACCGGTGGTCTGCTTCCTCTCCAGGCAGCGAAGAGACGGAGCGGTTTGCTTGTTCGCCAGGCGGTGCACAGATGAGGCAGTCTCCTTGTTTGTGAGACAGCGAACATCCACAGTGGTCACTCATCCTGCGAGGCAGCGAAGAGACACAGCGGTTTGCTTGTTCGCCAGGCAGCGAAGAGACGGAGCGGTTTGCTTGTTCGCCAGGCAGTGCACAGATTAGGCATTCTCCTTGTTCGTGAGTCAGCGAACATCCACAGTGGTCACTCATTCTACGAGGCAGCCAAGAGACGCAGCGGTCTGCTTGTTCGCCAGGCAGCGAACAGGTTAGGCAGTCTACTTGTTTGTGAGACTGCAAACGTCCACAGTGGTCACTCATTCTGCGAGGCAGCGAACAGATGCAGCAGTTTGCTTGTCCACTAGATGGCCTAGTGGCATCATGCATTGCTTTTTCGCCTGGAAGCCACCCGATGCAGCACTTTGCCTGTTGGCGGGGCAGCGAAGAGACGCAGCAGTCTGCTGCTTTGTGAGACAGCGAACATCCACGGTGGTCACTCATTCTGCGAGGCAGCGAAGAGACGCAGCGCTTAGTTAGTTCTCCAGGCCCTGAACACATGCAACGGTTGACTTGTTGGCAACGCAGCGAGGAGACGCAGCGGTCTGCTTGTTGGTGAGGCAGCGGAGAAATGCAGCGCTTTGCTTGATGGCGAGGCAGTGAACAGAGAGAGCAGTTTGCTTTTTGCGAGGCAGCGAAGAGACGCAGCAGTCTGCTCGTTTGCCAGGCAGCGAAGAGATTCAGCAGTCTCCTTTTTGGTGAGACAGCGAACATCCACAGTGGTTCCTCATTCTACGAGGCAGCCAAGAGGCACAGCGGTCTGCTTGTTCACCAGGGAGCAAACAGCTTAGGCAGTCTCCTTGTTTGCGAGAGAGCGAACTTCCACCGTAGTTCCTCATTCTACGAGCAGCCAAGAGACGCAGCGGTCTGCTTGTTCGCCAGGCAGCGAACAGATTCGGCAGTCTCCTTGTTTGCGAGACAGCGAACATCCACACTGGGTCCTCATTCTGCGAGGCAGCGAAGAGACGCAGTGCTTTGCTTGTCCACCAGGTGGCGCAGTGGCATCACGGATTGCTTTTTCGCCTGGAAGCGAAGCCAGGCAGCACTTTGCTAGCTGGCGAGGCAGCGAAGACATGCAGCGGTGTGCTTGTCGGCCAGGCGGCGAAGCGACGCTGCAGTCCGCTTGTTGGCGAAGCAGTTGAAGAGATTCTGCCCACTGCGTGTTCGCGACGCCTCCAATAGGGGCAGCGGACTGCTTGTTGGCGAGGCGGGAAGAGATGCAGCACTTCCTTCTTTTGGCAGGCATCAAAGAGACGCAGCGGTTAGTTAGTGCGCGAGGCGGCAAAGAGACACAAGGGCTTGCTGGTCTGCGAGGCGGCGAAGAGACGCAGTTGTTGAGTAGTCGGCGAGGTGGCGTAGCGGCGCCGCGGTTTGCTTTAGCAGGCGGCAGCCAAGAGACACAGCGGTTTGCTTGTTGGCGAGGAGGGGAAGACACGCAGCGGTTCCTTAGTTTGCAAGGCAAGGCACAGACGTAGTCATAAGTTAGTGTGCGAGGCAGCGAAGAGACGCCGAGGTCAGTTAGTTTGCGAGGGAGCAAAGAGACGCAGCGGTTAGTTAGTTGGCGAGGCAGCGAACACATAGAGCGGCTTGCTTGTTTGCGAGGTAGGGAAGAGCCACGGTCGTGTGCTGTTTTGTGAGTAGGCGAATAGACGCAGTGATGTGCTCTTTTGCGAGAGAGCGAAGAGAACCGGTGGTCTGCTTCCTCTCCAGGCAGCGAAGAGACGGAGCGGTTTGCTTGTTCGCCAGGCAGTGCACAGATGAGGCAGTCTCCTTGTTTGTGAGTCAGCGAACATCCACAGTGGTCACTCATCCTGCGAGGCAGCCAAGAGGCACAGCGGTCTGCTTGTTCGCCAGGCAGCGAACAGGTTAGGCAGTCTCCTTGTTTGTGAGACAGCGAACATCCACAGTGGTTCCTCATTCTACGAGGCAGCCAAGAGACGCAGCGGTCTGCTTGTTTGCCAGGCAGCGAACAGGTTAGGCAGTCTACTTGTTTGTGAGACTGCAAACGTCCACAGTGGTCACTCATTCTGCGAGGCAGCGAACAGATGCAGCAGTTTGCTTGTCCACTAGATGGCCTAGTGGCATCATGCATTGCTTTTTCGCCTGGAAGCCACCCGATGCAGCACTTTGCCTGTTGGCGGGGCAGCGAAGAGACGCAGCAGTCTGCTGCTTTGTGAGACAGCGAACATCCACGGTGGTCACTCATTCTGCGAGGCAGCGAAGAGACGCAGCGCTTAGTTAGTTCTCCAGGCCCTGAACACATGCAACGGTTGACTTGTTGGCAACGCAGCGAGGAGACGCAGCGGTCTGCTTGTTGGTGAGGCAGCGGAGAAATGCAGCGCTTTGCTTGATGGCGAGGCAGTGAACAGAGAGAGCAGTTTGCTTTTTGCGAGGCAGCGAAGAGACGCAGCAGTCTGCTCGTTTGCCAGGCAGCGAAGAGATTCAGCAGTCTCCTTTTTGGTGAGACAGCGAACATCCACAGTGGTTCCTCATTCTGCGAGGCAGCGAACAGGCGCAGCAGTTTGCTTGTTCACCAGGGAGCGAACAGCTTAGGCAGTCTCCTTGTTTGCGAGAGAGCGAACTTCCACCGTAGTTCCTCATTCTACGAGCAGCCAAGAGACGCAGCGGTCTGCTTGTTCGCCAGGCAGCGAACAGATTCGGCAGTCTCCTTGTTTGCGAGACAGCGAACATCCACACTGGGTCCTCATTCTGCGAGGCAGCGAAGAGACGCAGTGCTTTGCTTGTCCACCAGGTGGCGCAGTGGCATCACGGATTGCTTTTTCGCCTGGAAGTGAAGCCAGGCAGCACTTTGCTAGCTGGCGAGGCAGCGAAGACATGCAGCGGTGTGCTTGTCGGCCAGGCGGCGAAGCGACGCTGCAGTCCGCTTGTTGGCGAAGCAGTTGAAGAGATTCTGCCCACTGCGTGTTCGCGACGCCTCCAATAGGGGCAGCGGACTGCTTGTTGGCGAGGCGGGAAGAGATGCAGCACTTCCTTCTTTTGGCAGGCATCAAAGAGACGCAGCGGTTAGTTAGTGCGCGAGGCGGCAAAGAGACACAAGGGCTTGCTGGTCTGCGAGGCGGCGAAGAGACGCAGTTGTTGAGTAGTCGGCGAGGTGGCGTAGCGGCGCCGCGGTTTGCTTTAGCAGGCGGCAGCCAAGAGACACAGCGGTTTGCTTGTTGGCGAGGAGGGGAAGACACGCAGCGGTTCCTTAGTTTGCAAGGCAAGGCACAGACGTAGTCATAAGTTAGTGTGCGAGGCAGCGAAGAGACGCCGAGGTCAGTTAGTTTGCGAGGGAGCAAAGAGACGCAGCGGTTAGTTAGTTGGCGAGGCAGCGAACACATAGAGCGGCTTGCTTGTTTGCGAGGTAGGGAAGAGCCACGGTCGTGTGCTGTTTTGTGAGTAGGCGAATAGACGCAGTGATGTGCTCTTTTGCGAGAGAGCGAAGAGAACCGGTGGTCTGCTTCCTCTCCAGGCAGCGAAGAGACGGAGCGGTTTGCTTGTTCGCCAGGCGGTGCACAGATGAGGCAGTCTCCTTGTTTGTGAGACAGCGAACATCCACAGTGGTCACTCATCCTGCGAGGCAGCGAAGAGACACAGCGGTTTGCTTGTTCGCCAGGCAGCGAAGAGACGGAGCGGTTTGCTTGTTCGCCAGGCAGTGCACAGATTAGGCATTCTCCTTGTTTGTGAGTCAGCGAACATCCACAGTGGTCACTCATTCTGCGAGGCAGCCAAGAGGCACAGCGGTCTGCTTGTTCGCCAGGCAGCGAACAGGTTAGGCAGTCTCCTTGTTTGTGAGACAGCGAACATCCACAGTGGTTCCTCATTCTACGAGGCAGCCAAGAGACGCAGCGGTCTGCTTGTTTGCCAGGCAGCGAACAGGTTAGGCAGTCTACTTGTTTGTGAGACTGCAAACGTCCACAGTGGTCACTCATTCTGCGAGGCAGCGAACAGATGCAGCAGTTTGCTTGTCCACTAGATGGCCTAGTGGCATCATGCATTGCTTTTTCGCCTGGAAGCCACCCGATGCAGCACTTTGCCTGTTGGCGGGGCAGCGAAGAGACGCAGCAGTCTGCTGCTTTGTGAGACAGCGAACATCCACGGTGGTCACTCATTCTGCGAGGCAGCGAAGAGACGCAGCGCTTAGTTAGTTCTCCAGGCCCTGAACACATGCAACGGTTGACTTGTTGGCAACGCAGCGAGGAGACGCAGCGGTCTGCTTGTTGGTGAGGCAGCGGAGAAATGCAGCGCTTTGCTTGATGGCGAGGCAGTGAACAGAGAGAGCAGTTTGCTTTTTGCGAGGCAGCGAAGAGACGCAGCAGTCTGCTCGTTTGCCAGGCAGCGAAGAGATTCAGCAGTCTCCTTTTTGGTGAGACAGCGAACATCCACAGTGGTTCCTCATTCTGCGAGGCAGCGAACAGGCGCAGCAGTTTGCTTGTTCACCAGGGAGCGAACAGCTTAGGCAGTCTCCTTGTTTGCGAGAGAGCGAACTTCCACCGTAGTTCCTCATTCTACGAGCAGCCAAGAGACGCAGCGGTCTGCTTGTTCGCCAGGCAGCGAACAGATTCGGCAGTCTCCTTGTTTGCGAGACAGCGAACATCCACACTGGGTCCTCATTCTGCGAGGCAGCGAAGAGACGCAGTGCTTTGCTTGTCCACCAGGTGGCGCAGTGGCATCACGGATTGCTTTTTCGCCTGGAAGTGAAGCCAGGCAGCACTTTGCTAGCTGGCGAGGCAGCGAAGACATGCAGCGGTGTGCTTGTCGGCCAGGCGGCGAAGCGACGCTGCAGTCCGCTTGTTGGCGAAGCAGTTGAAGAGATTCTGCCCACTGCGTGTTCGCGACGCCTCCAATAGGGGCAGCGGACTGCTTGTTGGCGAGGCGGGAAGAGATGCAGCACTTCCTTCTTTTGGCAGGCATCAAAGAGACGCAGCGGTTAGTTAGTGCGCGAGGCGGCAAAGAGACACAAGGGCTTGCTGGTCTGCGAGGCGGCGAAGAGACGCAGTTGTTGAGTAGTCGGCGAGGTGGCGTAGCGGCGCCGCGGTTTGCTTTAGCAGGCGGCAGCCAAGAGACACAGCGGTTTGCTTGTTGGCGAGGAGGGGAAGACACGCAGCGGTTCCTTAGTTTGCAAGGCAAGGCACAGACGTAGTCATAAGTTAGTGTGCGAGGCAGCGAAGAGACGCCGAGGTCAGTTAGTTTGCGAGGGAGCAAAGAGACGCAGCGGTTAGTTAGTTGGCGAGGCAGCGAACACATAGAGCGGCTTGCTTGTTTGCGAGGTAGGGAAGAGCCACGGTCGTGTGCTGTTTTGTGAGTAGGCGAATAGACGCAGTGATGTGCTCTTTTGCGAGAGAGCGAAGAGAACCGGTGGTCTGCTTCCTCTCCAGGCAGCGAAGAGACGGAGCGGTTTGCTTGTTCGCCAGGCGGTGCACAGATGAGGCAGTCTCCTTGTTTGTGAGACAGCGAACATCCACAGTGGTCACTCATCCTGCGAGGCAGCGAAGAGACACAGCGGTTTGCTTGTTCGCCAGGCAGCGAAGAGACGGAGCGGTTTGCTTGTTCGCCAGGCAGTGCACAGATTAGGCATTCTCCTTGTTTGTGAGTCAGCGAACATCCACAGTGGTCACTCATTCTGCGAGGCAGCCAAGAGGCACAGCGGTCTGCTTGTTCGCCAGGCAGCGAACAGGTTAGGCAGTCTCCTTGTTTGTGAGACAGCGAACATCCACAGTGGTTCCTCATTCTACGAGGCAGCCAAGAGACGCAGCGGTCTGCTTGTTCGCCAGGCAGCGAACAGGTTAGGCAGTCTACTTGTTTGTGAGACTGCAAACGTCCACAGTGGTCACTCATTCTGCGAGGCAGCGAACAGATGCAGCAGTTTGCTTGTCCACTAGATGGCCTAGTGGCATCATGCATTGCTTTTTCGCCTGGAAGCCACCCGATGCAGCACTTTGCCTGTTGGCGGGGCAGCGAAGAGACGCAGCAGTCTGCTGCTTTGTGAGACAGCGAACATCCACGGTGGTCACTCATTCTGCGAGGCAGCGAAGAGACGCAGCGCTTAGTTAGTTCTCCAGGCCCTGAACACATGCAACGGTTGACTTGTTGGCAACGCAGCGAGGAGACGCAGCGGTCTGCTTGTTGGTGAGGCAGCGGAGAAATGCAGCGCTTTGCTTGATGGCGAGGCAGTGAACAGAGAGAGCAGTTTGCTTTTTGCGAGGCAGCGAAGAGACGCAGCAGTCTGCTCGTTTGCCAGGCAGCGAAGAGATTCAGCAGTCTCCTTTTTGGTGAGACAGCGAACATCCACAGTGGTTCCTCATTCTGCGAGGCAGCGAACAGGCGCAGCAGTTTGCTTGTTCACCAGGGAGCGAACAGCTTAGGCAGTCTCCTTGTTTGCGAGAGAGCGAACTTCCACCGTAGTTCCTCATTCTACGAGCAGCCAAGAGACGCAGCGGTCTGCTTGTTCGCCAGGCAGCGAACAGATTCGGCAGTCTCCTTGTTTGCGAGACAGCGAACATCCACACTGGGTCCTCATTCTGCGAGGCAGCGAAGAGACGCAGTGCTTTGCTTGTCCACCAGGTGGCGCAGTGGCATCACGGATTGCTTTTTCGCCTGGAAGTGAAGCCAGGCAGCACTTTGCTAGCTGGCGAGGCAGCGAAGACATGCAGCGGTGTGCTTGTCGGCCAGGCGGCGAAGCGACGCTGCAGTCCGCTTGTTGGCGAAGCAGTTGAAGAGATTCTGCCCACTGCGTGTTCACGACGCCTCCAATAGGGGCAGCGGACTGCTTGTTGGCGAGGCGGGAAGAGATGCAGCACTTCCTTCTTTTGGCAGGCATCAAAGAGACGCAGCGGTTAGTTAGTGCGCGAGGCGGCAAAGAGACACAAGGGCTTGCTGGTCTGCGAGGCGGCGAAGAGACGCAGTTGTTGAGTAGTCGGCGAGGTGGCGTAGCGGCGCCGCGGTTTGCTTTAGCAGGCGGCAGCCAAGAGACACAGCGGTTTGCTTGTTGGCGAGGAGGGGAAGACACGCAGCGGTTCCTTAGTTTGCAAGGCAAGGCACAGACGTAGTCATAAGTTAGTGTGCGAGGCAGCGAAGAGACGCCGAGGTCAGTTAGTTTGCGAGGGAGCAAAGAGACGCAGCGGTTAGTTAGTTGGCGAGGCAGCGAACACATAGAGCGGCTTGCTTGTTTGCGAGGTAGGGAAGAGCCACGGTCGTGTGCTGTTTTGTGAGTAGGCGAATAGACGCAGTGATGTGCTCTTTTGCGAGAGAGCGAAGAGAACCGGTGGTCTGCTTCCTCTCCAGGCAGCGAAGAGACGGAGCGGTTTGCTTGTTCGCCAGGCAGTGCACAGATGAGGCAGTCTCCTTGTTTGTGAGACAGCGAACATCCACAGTGGTCACTCATCCTGCGAGGCAGCGAAGAGACACAGCAGTTTGCTTGTTCGCCAGGCAGCGAAGAGACGGAGCGGTTTGCTTGTTCGCCAGGCAGTGCACAGATTAGGCATTCTCCTTGTTTGTGAGTCAGCGAACATCCACAGTGGTCACTCATTCTGCGAGGCAGCCAAGAGACGCAGCGGTCTGCTTGTTCGCCAGGCAGCGAACAGGTTAGGCAGTCTACTTGTTTGTGAGACTGCAAACGTCCACAGTGGTCACTCATTCTGCGAGGCAGCGAACAGATGCAGCAGTTTGCTTGTCCACTAGATGGCCTAGTGGCATCATGCATTGCTTTTTCGCCTGGAAGCCACCCGATGCAGCACTTTGCCTGTTGGCGGGGCAGCGAAGAGACGCAGCAGTCTGCTGCTTTGTGAGACAGCGAACATCCACGGTGGTCACTCATTCTGCGAGGCAGCGAAGAGACGCAGCGCTTAGTTAGTTCTCCAGGCCCTGAACACATGCAACGGTTGACTTGTTGGCAACGCAGCGAGGAGACGCAGCGGTCTGCTTGTTGGTGAGGCAGCGGAGAAATGCAGCGCTTTGCTTGATGGCGAGGCAGTGAACAGAGAGAGCAGTTTGCTTTTTGCGAGGCAGCGAAGAGACGCAGCAGTCTGCTCGTTTGCCAGGCAGCGAAGAGATTCAGCAGTCTCCTTTTTGGTGAGACAGCGAACATCCACAGTGGTTCCTCATTCTGCGAGGCAGCGAACAGGCGCAGCAGTTTGCTTGTTCACCAGGGAGCGAACAGCTTAGGCAGTCTCCTTGTTTGCGAGAGAGCGAACTTCCACCGTAGTTCCTCATTCTACGAGCAGCCAAGAGACGCAGCGGTCTGCTTGTTCGCCAGGCAGCGAACAGATTCGGCAGTCTCCTTGTTTGCGAGACAGCGAACATCCACACTGGGTCCTCATTCTGCGAGGCAGCGAAGAGACGCAGTGCTTTGCTTGTCCACCAGGTGGCGCAGTGGCATCACGGATTGCTTTTTCGCCTGGAAGTGAAGCCAGGCAGCACTTTGCTAGCTGGCGAGGCAGCGAAGACATGCAGCGGTGTGCTTGTCGGCCAGGCGGCGAAGCGACGCTGCAGTCCGCTTGTTGGCGAAGCAGTTGAAGAGATTCTGCCCACTGCGTGTTCACGACGCCTCCAATAGGGGCAGCGGACTGCTTGTTGGCGAGGCGGGAAGAGATGCAGCACTTCCTTCTTTTGGCAGGCATCAAAGAGACGCAGCGGTTAGTTAGTGCGCGAGGCGGCAAAGAGACACAAGGGCTTGCTGGTCTGCGAGGCGGCGAAGAGACGCAGTTGTTGAGTAGTCGGCGAGGTGGCGTAGCGGCGCCGCGGTTTGCTTTAGCAGGCGGCAGCCAAGAGACACAGCGGTTTGCTTGTTGGCGAGGAGGGGAAGACACGCAGCGGTTCCTTAGTTTGCAAGGCAAGGCACAGACGTAGTCATAAGTTAGTGTGCGAGGCAGCGAAGAGACGCCGAGGTCAGTTAGTTTGCGAGGGAGCAAAGAGACGCAGCGGTTAGTTAGTTGGCGAGGCAGCGAACACATAGAGCGGCTTGCTTGTTTGCGAGGTAGGGAAGAGCCACGGTCGTGTGCTGTTTTGTGAGTAGGCGAATAGACGCAGTGATGTGCTCTTTTGCGAGAGAGCGAAGAGAACCGGTGGTCTGCTTCCTCTCCAGGCAGCGAAGAGACGGAGCGGTTTGCTTGTTCGCCAGGCAGTGCACAGATGAGGCAGTCTCCTTGTTTGTGAGACAGCGAACATCCACAGTGGTCACTCATCCTGCGAGGCAGCGAAGAGACACAGCAGTTTGCTTGTTCGCCAGGCAGCGAAGAGACGGAGCGGTTTGCTTGTTCGCCAGGCAGTGCACAGATTAGGCATTCTCCTTGTTTGTGAGTCAGCGAACATCCACAGTGGTCACTCATTCTGCGAGGCAGCCAAGAGACGCAGCGGTCTGCTTGTTCGCCAGGCAGCGAACAGGTTAGGCAGTCTACTTGTTTGTGAGACTGCAAACGTCCACAGTGGTCACTCATTCTGCGAGGCAGCGAACAGATGCAGCAGTTTGCTTGTCCACTAGATGGCCTAGTGGCATCATGCATTGCTTTTTCGCCTGGAAGCCACCCGATGCAGCACTTTGCCTGTTGGCGGGGCAGCGAAGAGACGCAGCAGTCTGCTGCTTTGTGAGACAGCGAACATCCACGGTGGTCACTCATTCTGCGAGGCAGCGAAGAGACGCAGCGCTTAGTTAGTTCTCCAGGCCCTGAACACATGCAACGGTTGACTTGTTGGCAACGCAGCGAGGAGACGCAGCGGTCTGCTTGTTGGTGAGGCAGCGGAGAAATGCAGCGCTTTGCTTGATGGCGAGGCAGTGAACAGAGAGAGCAGTTTGCTTTTTGCGAGGCAGCGAAGAGACGCAGCAGTCTGCTCGTTTGCCAGGCAGCGAAGAGATTCAGCAGTCTCCTTTTTGGTGAGACAGCGAACATCCACAGTGGTTCCTCATTCTGCGAGGCAGCGAACAGGCGCAGCAGTTTGCTTGTTCACCAGGGAGCGAACAGCTTAGGCAGTCTCCTTGTTTGCGAGAGAGCGAACTTCCACCGTAGTTCCTCATTCTACGAGCAGCCAAGAGACGCAGCGGTCTGCTTGTTCGCCAGGCAGCGAACAGATTCGGCAGTCTCCTTGTTTGCGAGACAGCGAACATCCACACTGGGTCCTCATTCTGCGAGGCAGCGAAGAGACGCAGTGCTTTGCTTGTCCACCAGGTGGCGCAGTGGCATCACGGATTGCTTTTTCGCCTGGAAGTGAAGCCAGGCAGCACTTTGCTAGCTGGCGAGGCAGCGAAGACATGCAGCGGTGTGCTTGTCGGCCAGGCGGCGAAGCGACGCTGCAGTCCGCTTGTTGGCGAAGCAGTTGAAGAGATTCTGCCCACTGCGTGTTCGCGACGCCTCCAATAGGGGCAGCGGACTGCTTGTTGGCGAGGCGGGAAGAGATGCAGCACTTCCTTCTTTTGGCAGGCATCAAAGAGATGCAGCGGTTAGTTAGTGCGCGAGGCGGCAAAGAGACACAAGGGCTTGCTGGTCTGCGAGGCGGCGAAGAGACGCAGTTGTTGAGTAGTCGGCGAGGTGGCGTAGCGGCGCCGCGGTTTGCTTTAGCAGGCGGCAGCCAAGAGACACAGCGGTTTGCTTGTTGGCGAGGAGGGGAAGACACGCAGCGGTTCCTTAGTTTGCAAGGCAAGGCACAGACGTAGTCATAAGTTAGTGTGCGAGGCAGCGAAGAGACGCCGAGGTCAGTTAGTTTGCGAGGGAGCAAAGAGACGCAGCGGTTAGTTAGTTGGCGAGGCAGCGAACACATAGAGCGGCTTGCTTGTTTGCGAGGTAGGGAAGAGCCACGGTCGTGTGCTGTTTTGTGAGTAGGCGAATAGACGCAGTGATGTGCTCTTTTGCGAGAGAGCGAAGAGAACCGGTGGTCTGCTTCCTCTCCAGGCAGCGAAGAGACGGAGCGGTTTGCTTGTTCGCCAGGCAGTGCACAGATGAGGCAGTCTCCTTGTTTGTGAGACAGCGAACATCCACAGTGGTCACTCATCCTGCGAGGCAGCGAAGAGACACAGCGGTTTGCTTGTTCGCCAGGCAGCGAAGAGACGGAGCGGTTTGCTTGTTCGCCAGGCAGTGCACAGATTAGGCATTCTCCTTGTTTGTGAGTCAGCGAACATCCACAGTGGTCACTCATTCTGCGAGGCAGCCAAGAGGCACAGCGGTCTGCTTGTTCGCCAGGCAGCGAACAGGTTAGGCAGTCTCCTTGTTTGTGAGACAGCGAACATCCACAGTGGTTCCTCATTCTACGAGGCAGCCAAGAGACGCAGCGGTCTGCTTGTTTGCCAGGCAGCGAACAGGTTAGGCAGTCTACTTGTTTGTGAGACTGCAAACGTCCACAGTGGTCACTCATTCTGCGAGGCAGCGAACAGATGCAGCAGTTTGCTTGTCCACTAGATGGCCTAGTGGCATCATGCATTGCTTTTTCGCCTGGAAGCCACCCGATGCAGCACTTTGCCTGTTGGCGGGGCAGCAAAGAGACGCAGCAGTCTGCTGCTTTGTGAGACAGCGAACATCCACGGTGGTCACTCATTCTGCGAGGCAGCGAAGAGACGCAGCGCTTAGTTAGTTCTCCAGGCCCTGAACACATGCAACGGTTGACTTGTTGGCAACGCAGCGAGGAGACGCAGCGGTCTGCTTGTTGGTGAGGCAGCGGAGAAATGCAGCGCTTTGCTTGATGGCGAGGCAGTGAACAGAGAGAGCAGTTTGCTTTTTGCGAGGCAGCGAAGAGACGCAGCAGTCTGCTCGTTTGCCAGGCAGCGAAGAGATTCAGCAGTCTCCTTTTTGGTGAGACAGCGAACATCCACAGTGGTTCCTCATTCTGCGAGGCAGCGAACAGGCGCAGCAGTTTGCTTGTTCACCAGGGAGCGAACAGCTTAGGCAGTCTCCTTGTTTGCGAGAGAGCGAACTTCCACAGTAGTTCCTCATTCTGCGAGGCAGCCAAGAGACAAAGCGGTTTGCTTGTTCGCCTGGCAGCGAAGAGACGAAGCAGTTTGCTTGTTCGCCAGGCAGCGAACAGATTAGGCAGTCCCCTTGTTTGCGAGAGAGCGAACTTCCACCGTAGTTCCTCATTCTACGAGCAGCCAAGAGACGCAGCGGTCTGCTTGTTCGCCAGGCAGCGAACAGATTCGGCAGTCTCCTTGTTTGCGAGACAGCGAACATCCACACTGGGTCCTCATTCTGCGAGGCAGCGAAGAGACGCAGTGCTTTGCTTGTCCACCAGGTGGCGCAGTGGCATCACGGATTGCTTTTTCGCCTGGAAGCGAAGCCAGGCAGCACTTTGCTAGCTGGCGAGGCAGCGAAGACATGCAGCGGTGTGCTTGTCGGCCAGGTGGCGAAGCGACGCTGCAGTCCGCTTGTTGGCGAAGCAGTTGAAGAGATTCTGCCCACTGCGTGTTCGCGACGCCTCCAATAGGGGCAGCGGACTGCTTGTTGGCGAGGCGGGAAGAGATGCAGCACTTCCTTCTTTTGGCAGGCATCAAAGAGACGCAGCGGTTAGTTAGTGCGCGAGGCGGCAAAGAGACACAAGGGCTTGCTGGTCTGCGAGGCGGCGAAGAGACGCAGTTGTTGAGTAGTCGGCGAGGTGGCGTAGCGGCGCCGCGGTTTGCTTTAGCAGGCGGCAGCCAAGAGACACAGCGGTTTGCTTGTTGGCGAGGAGGCGAAGACACGCAGCGGTTCCTTAGTTTGCAAGGCAAGGCACAGACGTAGTCATAAGTTAGTGTGCGAGGCAGCGAAGAGACGCCGAGGTCAGTTAGTTTGCGAGGGAGCAAAGAGACGCAGCGGTTAGTTAGTTGGCGAGGCAGCGAACACATAGAGCGGCTTGCTTGTTTGCGAGGTAGGGAAGAGCCACGGTCGTGTGCTGTTTTGTGAGTAGGCGAATAGACGCAGTGATGTGCTCTTTTGCGAGAGAGCGAAGAGAACCGGTGGTCTGCTTCCTCTCCAGGCAGCGAAGAGACGGAGCGGTTTGCTTGTTCGCCAGGCAGTGCACAGATGAGGCAGTCTCCTTGTTTGTGAGACAGCGAACATCCACAGTGGTCACTCATCCTGCGAGGCAGCGAAGAGACACAGCAGTTTGCTTGTTCGCCAGGCAGCGAAGAGACGGAGCGGTTTGCTTGTTCGCCAGGCAGTGCACAGATTAGGCATTCTCCTTGTTTGTGAGTCAGCGAACATCCACAGTGGTCACTCATTCTGCGAGGCAGCCAAGAGACGCAGCGGTCTGCTTGTTCGCCAGGCAGCGAACAGGTTAGGCAGTCTACTTGTTTGTGAGACTGCAAACGTCCACAGTGGTCACTCATTCTGCGAGGCAGCGAACAGATGCAGCAGTTTGCTTGTCCACTAGATGGCCTAGTGGCATCATGCATTGCTTTTTCGCCTGGAAGCCACCCGATGCAGCACTTTGCCTGTTGGCGGGGCAGCGAAGAGACGCAGCAGTCTGCTGCTTTGTGAGACAGCGAACATCCACGGTGGTCACTCATTCTGCGAGGCAGCGAAGAGACGCAGCGCTTAGTTAGTTCTCCAGGCCCTGAACACATGCAACGGTTGACTTGTTGGCAACGCAGCGAGGAGACGCAGCGGTCTGCTTGTTGGTGAGGCAGCGGAGAAATGCAGCGCTTTGCTTGATGGCGAGGCAGTGAACAGAGAGAGCAGTTTGCTTTTTGCGAGGCAGCGAAGAGACGCAGCAGTCTGCTCGTTTGCCAGGCAGCGAAGAGATTCAGCAGTCTCCTTTTTGGTGAGACAGCGAACATCCACAGTGGTTCCTCATTCTGCGAGGCAGCGAACAGGCGCAGCAGTTTGCTTGTTCACCAGGGAGCGAACAGCTTAGGCAGTCTCCTTGTTTGCGAGAGAGCGAACTTCCACCGTAGTTCCTCATTCTACGAGCAGCCAAGAGACGCAGCGGTCTGCTTGTTCGCCAGGCAGCGAACAGATTCGGCAGTCTCCTTGTTTGCGAGACAGCGAACATCCACACTGGGTCCTCATTCTGCGAGGCAGCGAAGAGACGCAGTGCTTTGCTTGTCCACCAGGTGGCGCAGTGGCATCACGGATTGCTTTTTCGCCTGGAAGTGAAGCCAGGCAGCACTTTGCTAGCTGGCGAGGCAGCGAAGACATGCAGCGGTGTGCTTGTCGGCCAGGCGGCGAAGCGACGCTGCAGTCCGCTTGTTGGCGAAGCAGTTGAAGAGATTCTGCCCACTGCGTGTTCGCGACGCCTCCAATAGGGGCAGCGGACTGCTTGTTGGCGAGGCGGGAAGAGATGCAGCACTTCCTTCTTTTGGCAGGCATCAAAGAGATGCAGCGGTTAGTTAGTGCGCGAGGCGGCAAAGAGACACAAGGGCTTGCTGGTCTGCGAGGCGGCGAAGAGACGCAGTTGTTGAGTAGTCGGCGAGGTGGCGTAGCGGCGCCGCGGTTTGCTTTAGCAGGCGGCAGCCAAGAGACACAGCGGTTTGCTTGTTGGCGAGGAGGGGAAGACACGCAGCGGTTCCTTAGTTTGCAAGGCAAGGCACAGACGTAGTCATAAGTTAGTGTGCGAGGCAGCGAAGAGACGCCGAGGTCAGTTAGTTTGCGAGGGAGCAAAGAGACGCAGCGGTTAGTTAGTTGGCGAGGCAGCGAACACATAGAGCGGCTTGCTTGTTTGCGAGGTAGGGAAGAGCCACGGTCGTGTGCTGTTTTGTGAGTAGGCGAATAGACGCAGTGATGTGCTCTTTTGCGAGAGAGCGAAGAGAACCGGTGGTCTGCTTCCTCTCCAGGCAGCGAAGAGACGGAGCGGTTTGCTTGTTCGCCAGGCAGTGCACAGATGAGGCAGTCTCCTTGTTTGTGAGACAGCGAACATCCACAGTGGTCACTCATCCTGCGAGGCAGCGAAGAGACACAGCGGTTTGCTTGTTCGCCAGGCAGCGAAGAGACGGAGCGGTTTGCTTGTTCGCCAGGCAGTGCACAGATTAGGCATTCTCCTTGTTTGTGAGTCAGCGAACATCCACAGTGGTCACTCATTCTGCGAGGCAGCCAAGAGGCACAGCGGTCTGCTTGTTCGCCAGGCAGCGAACAGGTTAGGCAGTCTCCTTGTTTGTGAGACAGCGAACATCCACAGTGGTTCCTCATTCTACGAGGCAGCCAAGAGACGCAGCGGTCTGCTTGTTTGCCAGGCAGCGAACAGGTTAGGCAGTCTACTTGTTTGTGAGACTGCAAACGTCCACAGTGGTCACTCATTCTGCGAGGCAGCGAACAGATGCAGCAGTTTGCTTGTCCACTAGATGGCCTAGTGGCATCATGCATTGCTTTTTCGCCTGGAAGCCACCCGATGCAGCACTTTGCCTGTTGGCGGGGCAGCAAAGAGACGCAGCAGTCTGCTGCTTTGTGAGACAGCGAACATCCACGGTGGTCACTCATTCTGCGAGGCAGCGAAGAGACGCAGCGCTTAGTTAGTTCTCCAGGCCCTGAACACATGCAACGGTTGACTTGTTGGCAACGCAGCGAGGAGACGCAGCGGTCTGCTTGTTGGTGAGGCAGCGGAGAAATGCAGCGCTTTGCTTGATGGCGAGGCAGTGAACAGAGAGAGCAGTTTGCTTTTTGCGAGGCAGCGAAGAGACGCAGCAGTCTGCTCGTTTGCCAGGCAGCGAAGAGATTCAGCAGTCTCCTTTTTGGTGAGACAGCGAACATCCACAGTGGTTCCTCATTCTGCGAGGCAGCGAACAGGCGCAGCAGTTTGCTTGTTCACCAGGGAGCGAACAGCTTAGGCAGTCTCCTTGTTTGTGAGAGAGCGAACTTCCACCGTAGTTCCTCATTCTGCGAGGCAGCCAAGAGGCACAGCGGTTTGCTTGTTCGCCTGGCAGCGAAGAGACGAAGCAGTTTGCTTGTTCGCCAGGCAGCGAACAGATTAGGCAGTCCCCTTGTTTGCGAGAGAGCGAACTTCCACCGTAGTTCCTCATTCTACGAGCAGCCAAGAGACGCAGCGGTCTGCTTGTTCGCCAGGCAGCGAACAGATTCGGCAGTCTCCTTGTTTGCGAGACAGCGAACATCCACACTGGGTCCTCATTCTGCGAGGCAGCGAAGAGACGCAGTGCTTTGCTTGTCCACCAGGTGGCGCAGTGGCATCACGGATTGCTTTTTCGCCTGGAAGTGAAGCCAGGCAGCACTTTGCTAGCTGGCGAGGCAGCGAAGACATGCAGCGGTGTGCTTGTCGGCCAGGCGGCGAAGCGACGCTGCAGTCCGCTTGTTGGCGAAGCAGTTGAAGAGATTCTGCCCACTGCGTGTTCGCGACGCCTCCAATAGGGGCAGCGGACTGCTTGTTGGCGAGGCGGGAAGAGATGCAGCACTTCCTTCTTTTGGCAGGCATCAAAGAGATGCAGCGGTTAGTTAGTGCGCGAGGCGGCAAAGAGACACAAGGGCTTGCTGGTCTGCGAGGCGGCGAAGAGACGCAGTTGTTGAGTAGTCGGCGAGGTGGCGTAGCGGCGCCGCGGTTTGCTTTAGCAGGCGGCAGCCAAGAGACACAGCGGTTTGCTTGTTGGCGAGGAGGGGAAGACACGCAGCGGTTCCTTAGTTTGCAAGGCAAGGCACAGACGTAGTCATAAGTTAGTGTGCGAGGCAGCGAAGAGACGCCGAGGTCAGTTAGTTTGCGAGGGAGCAAAGAGACGCAGCGGTTAGTTAGTTGGCGAGGCAGCGAACACATAGAGCGGCTTGCTTGTTTGCGAGGTAGGGAAGAGCCACGGTCGTGTGCTGTTTTGTGAGTAGGCGAATAGACGCAGTGATGTGCTCTTTTGCGAGAGAGCGAAGAGAACCGGTGGTCTGCTTCCTCTCCAGGCAGCGAAGAGACGGAGCGGTTTGCTTGTTCGCCAGGCGGTGCACAGATGAGGCAGTCTCCTTGTTTGTGAGACAGCGAACATCCACAGTGGTCACTCATCCTGCGAGGCAGCGAAGAGACACAGCGGTTTGCTTGTTCGCCAGGCAGCGAAGAGACGGAGCGGTTTGCTTGTTCGCCAGGCAGTGCACAGATGAGGCATTCTCCTTGTTTGTGAGACAGCGAACATCCACAGTGGTCACTCATTCTGCGAGGCAGCCAAGAGGCACAGCGGTCTGCTTGTTTGCCAGGCAGCGAACAGGTTAGGCAGTCTCCTTGTTTGTGAGACTGCAAACGTCCACAGTGGTCACTCATTCTGCGAGGCAGCGAACAGATGCAGCAGTTTGCTTGTCCACTAGATGGCCTAGTGGCATCATGCATTGCTTTTTCGCCTGGAAGCCACCCGATGCAGCACTTTGCCTGTTGGCGGGGCAGCGAAGAGACGCAGCAGTCTGCTGCTTTGTGAGACAGCGAACATCCACGGTGGTCACTCATTCTGCGAGGCAGCGAAGAGACGCAGCGCTTAGTTAGTTCTCCAGGCCCTGAACACATGCAACGGTTGACTTGTTGGCAACGCAGCGAGGAGACGCAGCGGTCTGCTTGTTGGTGAGGCAGCGGAGAAATGCAGCGCTTTGCTTGATGGCGAGGCAGTGAACAGAGAGAGCAGTTTGCTTTTTGCGAGGCAGCGAAGAGACGCAGCAGTCTGCTCGTTTGCCAGGCAGCGAAGAGATTCAGCAGTCTCCTTTTTGGTGAGACAGCGAACATCCACAGTGGTTCTTCATTCTGCGAGGCAGCGAACAGGCGCAGCAGTTTGCTTGTTCACCAGGGAGCGAACAGCTTAGGCAGTCTCCTTGTTTGCGAGAGAGCGAACTTCCACAGTAGTTCCTCATTCTGCGAGGCAGCCAAGAGACAAAGCGGTTTGCTTGTTCGCCTGGCAGCGAAGAGACGAAGCAGTTTGCTTGTTCGCCAGGCAGCGAACAGATTAGGCAGTCCCCTTGTTTGCGAGAGAGCGAACTTCCACCGTAGTTCCTCATTCTACGAGCAGCCAAGAGACGCAGCGGTCTGCTTGTTCGCCAGGCAGCGAACAGATTCGGCAGTCTCCTTGTTTGCGAGACAGCGAACATCCACACTGGGTCCTCATTCTGCGAGGCAGCGAAGAGACGCAGTGCTTTGCTTGTCCACCAGGTGGCGCAGTGGCATCACGGATTGCTTTTTCGCCTGGAAGTGAAGCCAGGCAGCACTTTGCTAGCTGGCGAGGCAGCGAAGACATGCAGCGGTGTGCTTGTCGGCCAGGCGGCGAAGCGACGCTGCAGTCCGCTTGTTGGCGAAGCAGTTGAAGAGATTCTGCCCACTGCGTGTTCGCGACGCCTCCAATAGGGGCAGCGGACTGCTTGTTGGCGAGGCGGGAAGAGATGCAGCACTTCCTTCTTTTGGCAGGCATCAAAGAGACGCAGCGGTTAGTTAGTGCGCGAGGCGGCAAAGAGACACAAGGGCTTGCTGGTCTGCGAGGCGGCGAAGAGACGCAGTTGTTGAGTAGTCGGCGAGGTGGCGTAGCGGCGCCGCGGTTTGCTTTAGCAGGCGGCAGCCAAGAGACACAGCGGTTTGCTTGTTGGCGAGGAGGGGAAGACACGCAGCGGTTCCTTAGTTTGCAAGGCAAGGCACAGACGTAGTCATAAGTTAGTGTGCGAGGCAGCGAAGAGACGCCGAGGTCAGTTAGTTTGCGAGGGAGCAAAGAGACGCAGCGGTTAGTTAGTTGGCGAGGCAGCGAACACATAGAGCGGCTTGCTTGTTTGCGAGGTAGGGAAGAGCCACGGTCGTGTGCTGTTTTGTGAGTAGGCGAATAGACGCAGTGATGTGCTCTTTTGCGAGAGAGCGAAGAGAACCGGTGGTCTGCTTCCTCTCCAGGCAGCGAAGAGACGGAGCGGTTTGCTTGTTCGCCAGGCAGTGCACAGATGAGGCAGTCTCCTTGTTTGTGAGACAGCGAACATCCACAGTGGTCACTCATCCTGCGAGGCAGCGAAGAGACACAGCAGTTTGCTTGTTCGCCAGGCAGCGAAGAGACGGAGCGGTTTGCTTGTTCGCCAGGCAGTGCACAGATTAGGCATTCTCCTTGTTTGTGAGTCAGCGAACATCCACAGTGGTCACTCATTCTGCGAGGCAGCCAAGAGACGCAGCGGTCTGCTTGTTCGCCAGGCAGCGAACAGGTTAGGCAGTCTACTTGTTTGTGAGACTGCAAACGTCCACAGTGGTCACTCATTCTGCGAGGCAGCGAACAGATGCAGCAGTTTGCTTGTCCACTAGATGGCCTAGTGGCATCATGCATTGCTTTTTCGCCTGGAAGCCACCCGATGCAGCACTTTGCCTGTTGGCGGGGCAGCGAAGAGACGCAGCAGTCTGCTGCTTTGTGAGACAGCGAACATCCACGGTGGTCACTCATTCTGCGAGGCAGCGAAGAGACGCAGCGCTTAGTTAGTTCTCCAGGCCCTGAACACATGCAACGGTTGACTTGTTGGCAACGCAGCGAGGAGACGCAGCGGTCTGCTTGTTGGTGAGGCAGCGGAGAAATGCAGCGCTTTGCTTGATGGCGAGGCAGTGAACAGAGAGAGCAGTTTGCTTTTTGCGAGGCAGCGAAGAGACGCAGCAGTCTGCTCGTTTGCCAGGCAGCGAAGAGATTCAGCAGTCTCCTTTTTGGTGAGACAGCGAACATCCACAGTGGTTCCTCATTCTGCGAGGCAGCGAACAGGCGCAGCAGTTTGCTTGTTCACCAGGGAGCGAACAGCTTAGGCAGTCTCCTTGTTTGCGAGAGAGCGAACTTCCACCGTAGTTCCTCATTCTACGAGCAGCCAAGAGACGCAGCGGTCTGCTTGTTCGCCAGGCAGCGAACAGATTCGGCAGTCTCCTTGTTTGCGAGACAGCGAACATCCACACTGGGTCCTCATTCTGCGAGGCAGCGAAGAGACGCAGTGCTTTGCTTGTCCACCAGGTGGCGCAGTGGCATCACGGATTGCTTTTTCGCCTGGAAGTGAAGCCAGGCAGCACTTTGCTAGCTGGCGAGGCAGCGAAGACATGCAGCGGTGTGCTTGTCGGCCAGGCGGCGAAGCGACGCTGCAGTCCGCTTGTTGGCGAAGCAGTTGAAGAGATTCTGCCCACTGCGTGTTCGCGACGCCTCCAATAGGGGCAGCGGACTGCTTGTTGGCGAGGCGGGAAGAGATGCAGCACTTCCTTCTTTTGGCAGGCATCAAAGAGATGCAGCGGTTAGTTAGTGCGCGAGGCGGCAAAGAGACACAAGGGCTTGCTGGTCTGCGAGGCGGCGAAGAGACGCAGTTGTTGAGTAGTCGGCGAGGTGGCGTAGCGGCGCCGCGGTTTGCTTTAGCAGGCGGCAGCCAAGAGACACAGCGGTTTGCTTGTTGGCGAGGAGGGGAAGACACGCAGCGGTTCCTTAGTTTGCAAGGCAAGGCACAGACGTAGTCATAAGTTAGTGTGCGAGGCAGCGAAGAGACGCCGAGGTCAGTTAGTTTGCGAGGGAGCAAAGAGACGCAGCGGTTAGTTAGTTGGCGAGGCAGCGAACACATAGAGCGGCTTGCTTGTTTGCGAGGTAGGGAAGAGCCACGGTCGTGTGCTGTTTTGTGAGTAGGCGAATAGACGCAGTGATGTGCTCTTTTGCGAGAGAGCGAAGAGAACCGGTGGTCTGCTTCCTCTCCAGGCAGCGAAGAGACGGAGCGGTTTGCTTGTTCGCCAGGCAGTGCACAGATGAGGCAGTCTCCTTGTTTGTGAGACAGCGAACATCCACAGTGGTCACTCATCCTGCGAGGCAGCGAAGAGACACAGCGGTTTGCTTGTTCGCCAGGCAGCGAAGAGACGGAGCGGTTTGCTTGTTCGCCAGGCAGTGCACAGATTAGGCATTCTCCTTGTTTGTGAGTCAGCGAACATCCACAGTGGTCACTCATTCTGCGAGGCAGCCAAGAGGCACAGCGGTCTGCTTGTTCGCCAGGCAGCGAACAGGTTAGGCAGTCTCCTTGTTTGTGAGACAGCGAACATCCACAGTGGTTCCTCATTCTACGAGGCAGCCAAGAGACGCAGCGGTCTGCTTGTTTGCCAGGCAGCGAACAGGTTAGGCAGTCTACTTGTTTGTGAGACTGCAAACGTCCACAGTGGTCACTCATTCTGCGAGGCAGCGAACAGATGCAGCAGTTTGCTTGTCCACTAGATGGCCTAGTGGCATCATGCATTGCTTTTTCGCCTGGAAGCCACCCGATGCAGCACTTTGCCTGTTGGCGGGGCAGCGAAGAGACGCAGCAGTCTGCTGCTTTGTGAGACAGCGAACATCCACGGTGGTCACTCATTCTGCGAGGCAGCGAAGAGACGCAGCGCTTAGTTAGTTCTCCAGGCCCTGAACACATGCAACGGTTGACTTGTTGGCAACGCAGCGAGGAGACGCAGCGGTCTGCTTGTTGGTGAGGCAGCGGAGAAATGCAGCGCTTTGCTTGATGGCGAGGCAGTGAACAGAGAGAGCAGTTTGCTTTTTGCGAGGCAGCGAAGAGACGCAGCAGTCTGCTCGTTTGCCAGGCAGCGAAGAGATTCAGCAGTCTCCTTTTTGGTGAGACAGCGAACATCCACAGTGGTTCCTCATTCTGCGAGGCAGCGAACAGGCGCAGCAGTTTGCTTGTTCACCAGGGAGCGAACAGCTTAGGCAGTCTCCTTGTTTGTGAGAGAGCGAACTTCCACCGTAGTTCCTCATTCTGCGAGGCAGCCAAGAGGCACAGCGGTTTGCTTGTTCGCCTGGCAGCGAAGAGACGAAGCAGTTTGCTTGTTCGCCAGGCAGCGAACAGATTAGGCAGTCCCCTTGTTTGCGAGAGAGCGAACTTCCACCGTAGTTCCTCATTCTACGAGCAGCCAAGAGACGCAGCGGTCTGCTTGTTCGCCAGGCAGCGAACAGATTCGGCAGTCTCCTTGTTTGCGAGACAGCGAACATCCACACTGGGTCCTCATTCTGCGAGGCAGCGAAGAGACGCAGTGCTTTGCTTGTCCACCAGGTGGCGCAGTGGCATCACGGATTGCTTTTTCGCCTGGAAGTGAAGCCAGGCAGCACTTTGCTAGCTGGCGAGGCAGCGAAGACATGCAGCGGTGTGCTTGTCGGCCAGGCGGCGAAGCGACGCTGCAGTCCGCTTGTTGGCGAAGCAGTTGAAGAGATTCTGCCCACTGCGTGTTCGCGACGCCTCCAATAGGGGCAGCGGACTGCTTGTTGGCGAGGCGGGAAGAGATGCAGCACTTCCTTCTTTTGGCAGGCATCAAAGAGACGCAGCGGTTAGTTAGTGCGCGAGGCGGCAAAGAGACACAAGGGCTTGCTGGTCTGCGAGGCGGCGAAGAGACGCAGTTGTTGAGTAGTCGGCGAGGTGGCGTAGCGGCGCCGCGGTTTGCTTTAGCAGGCGGCAGCCAAGAGACACAGCGGTTTGCTTGTTGGCGAGGAGGGGAAGACACGCAGCGGTTCCTTAGTTTGCAAGGCAAGGCACAGACGTAGTCATAAGTTAGTGTGCGAGGCAGCGAAGAGACGCCGAGGTCAGTTAGTTTGCGAGGGAGCAAAGAGACGCAGCGGTTAGTTAGTTGGCGAGGCAGCGAACACATAGAGCGGCTTGCTTGTTTGCGAGGTAGGGAAGAGCCACGGTCGTGTGCTGTTTTGTGAGTAGGCGAATAGACGCAGTGATGTGCTCTTTTGCGAGAGAGCGAAGAGAACCGGTGGTCTGCTTCCTCTCCAGGCAGCGAAGAGACGGAGCGGTTTGCTTGTTCGCCAGGCGGTGCACAGATGAGGCAGTCTCCTTGTTTGTGAGACAGCGAACATCCACAGTGGTCACTCATCCTGCGAGGCAGCGAAGAGACACAGCGGTTTGCTTGTTCGCCAGGCAGCGAAGAGACGGAGCGGTTTGCTTGTTCGCCAGGCAGTGCACAGATGAGGCATTCTCCTTGTTTGTGAGACAGCGAACATCCACAGTGGTCACTCATTCTGCGAGGCAGCCAAGAGGCACAGCGGTCTGCTTGTTTGCCAGGCAGCGAACAGGTTAGGCAGTCTACTTGTTTGTGAGACTGCAAACGTCCACAGTGGTCACTCATTCTGCGAGGCAGCGAACAGATGCAGCAGTTTGCTTGTCCACTAGATGGCCTAGTGGCATCATGCATTGCTTTTTCGCCTGGAAGCCACCCGATGCAGCACTTTGCCTGTTGGCGGGGCAGCGAAGAGACGCAGCAGTCTGCTGCTTTGTGAGACAGCGAACATCCACGGTGGTCACTCATTCTGCGAGGCAGCGAAGAGACGCAGCGCTTAGTTAGTTCTCCAGGCCCTGAACACATGCAACGGTTGACTTGTTGGCAACGCAGCGAGGAGACGCAGCGGTCTGCTTGTTGGTGAGGCAGCGGAGAAATGCAGCGCTTTGCTTGATGGCGAGGCAGTGAACAGAGAGAGCAGTTTGCTTTTTGCGAGGCAGCGAAGAGACGCAGCAGTCTGCTCGTTTGCCAGGCAGCGAAGAGATTCAGCAGTCTCCTTTTTGGTGAGACAGCGAACATCCACAGTGGTTCTTCATTCTGCGAGGCAGCGAACAGGCGCAGCAGTTTGCTTGTTCACCAGGGAGCGAACAGCTTAGGCAGTCTCCTTGTTTGCGAGAGAGCGAACTTCCACCGTAGTTCCTCATTCTGCGAGGCAGCCAAGAGACAAAGCGGTTTGCTTGTTCGCCTGGCAGCGAAGAGACGAAGCAGTTTGCTTGTTCGCCAGGCAGCGAACAGATTAGGCAGTCCCCTTGTTTGCGAGAGAGCGAACTTCCACCGTAGTTCCTCATTCTACGAGCAGCCAAGAGACGCAGCGGTCTGCTTGTTCGCCAGGCAGCGAACAGATTCGGCAGTCTCCTTGTTTGCGAGACAGCGAACATCCACACTGGGTCCTCATTCTGCGAGGCAGCGAAGAGACGCAGTGCTTTGCTTGTCCACCAGGTGGCGCAGTGGCATCACGGATTGCTTTTTCGCCTGGAAGTGAAGCCAGGCAGCACTTTGCTAGCTGGCGAGGCAGCGAAGACATGCAGCGGTGTGCTTGTCGGCCAGGCGGCGAAGCGACGCTGCAGTCCGCTTGTTGGCGAAGCAGTTGAAGAGATTCTGCCCACTGCGTGTTCGCGACGCCTCCAATAGGGGCAGCGGACTGCTTGTTGGCGAGGCGGGAAGAGATGCAGCACTTCCTTCTTTTGGCAGGCATCAAAGAGACGCAGCGGTTAGTTAGTGTGTGAGGCGGCAAAGAGACACAAGGGCTTGCTGGTCTGCGAGGCGGCGAAGAGACGCAGTTGTTGAGTAGTCGGCGAGGTGGCGTAGCGGCGCCGCGGTTTGCTTTAGCAGGCGGCAGCCAAGAGACACAGCGGTTTGCTTGTTGGCGAGGAGGGGAAGACACGCAGCGGTTCCTTAGTTTGCAAGGCAAGGCACAGACGCAGTCATAAGTTAGTGTGCGAGGCAGCGAAGAGACGCAGCGGTTAGTTAGTTGGCGAGGCAGCGAACACATAGAGCGGCTTGCTTGTTTGCGAGGTAGGGAAGAGCCACGGTCGTGTGCTGTTTTGTGAGTAGGCGAATAGACGCAGTGATGTGCTCTTTTGCGAGAGAGCGAAGAGAACCGGTGGTCTGCTTCCTCTCCAGGCAGCGAAGAGACGGAGCGGTTTGCTTGTTCGCCAGGCGGTGCACAGATGAGGCAGTCTCCTTGTTTGTGAGACAGCGAACATCCACAGTGGTCACTCATCCTGCGAGGCAGCGAAGAGACACAGCGGTTTGCTTGTTCGCCAGGCAGCGAAGAGACGGAGCGGTTTGCTTGTTCGCCAGGCAGTGCACAGATTAGGCATTCTCCTTGTTTGTGAGTCAGCGAACATCCACAGTGGTCACTCATTCTACGAGGCAGCCAAGAGACGCAGCGGTCTGCTTGTTCGCCAGGCAGCGAACAGGTTAGGCAGTCTCCTTGTTTGTGAGACTGCAAACGTCCACAGTGGTCACTCATTCTGCGAGGCAGCGAACAGATGCAGCAGTTTGCTTGTCCACTAGATGGCCTAGTGGCATCATGCATTGCTTTTTCGCCTGGAAGCCACCCGATGCAGCACTTTGCCTGTTGGCGGGGCAGCGAAGAGACGCAGCAGTCTGCTGCTTTGTGAGACAGCGAACATCCACGGTGGTCACTCATTCTGCGAGGCAGCGAAGAGACGCAGCGCTTAGTTAGTTCTCCAGGCCCTGAACACATGCAACGGTTGACTTGTTGGCAACGCAGCGAGGAGACGCAGCGGTCTGCTTGTTGGTGAGGCAGCGGAGAAATGCAGCGCTTTGCTTGATGGCGAGGCAGTGAACAGAGAGAGCAGTTTGCTTTTTGCGAGGCAGCGAAGAGACGCAGCAGTCTGCTCGTTTGCCAGGCAGCGAAGAGATTCAGCAGTCTCCTTTTTGGTGAGACAGCGAACATCCACAGTGGTTCCTCATTCTGCGAGGCAGCGAACAGGCGCAGCAGTTTGCTTGTTCACCAGGGAGCGAACAGCTTAGGCAGTCTCCTTGTTTGCGAGAGAGCGAACTTCCACCGTAGTTCCTCATTCTACGAGCAGCCAAGAGACGCAGCGGTCTGCTTGTTCGCCAGGCAGCGAACAGATTCGGCAGTCTCCTTGTTTGCGAGACAGCGAACATCCACACTGGGTCCTCATTCTGCGAGGCAGCGAAGAGACGCAGTGCTTTGCTTGTCCACCAGGTGGCGCAGTGGCATCACGGATTGCTTTTTCGCCTGGAAGTGAAGCCAGGCAGCACTTTGCTAGCTGGCGAGGCAGCGAAGACATGCAGCGGTGTGCTTGTCGGCCAGGCGGCGAAGCGACGCTGCAGTCCGCTTGTTGGCGAAGCAGTTGAAGAGATTCTGCCCACTGCGTGTTCGCGACGCCTCCAATAGGGGCAGCGGACTGCTTGTTGGCGAGGCGGGAAGAGATGCAGCACTTCCTTCTTTTGGCAGGCATCAAAGAGACGCAGCGGTTAGTTAGTGCGCGAGGCGGCAAAGAGACACAAGGGCTTGCTGGTCTGCGAGGCGGCGAAGAGACGCAGTTGTTGAGTAGTCGGCGAGGTGGCGTAGCGGCGCCGCGGTTTGCTTTAGCAGGCGGCAGCCAAGAGACACAGCGGTTTGCTTGTTGGCGAGGAGGGGAAGACACGCAGCGGTTCCTTAGTTTGCAAGGCAAGGCACAGACGTAGTCATAAGTTAGTGTGCGAGGCAGCGAAGAGACGCCGAGGTCAGTTAGTTTGCGAGGGAGCAAAGAGACGCAGTGGTTAGTTAGTTGGCGAGGCAGCGAACACATAGAGCGGCTTGCTTGTTTGCGAGGTAGGGAAGAGCCACGGTCGTGTGCTGTTTTGTGAGTAGGCGAATAGACGCAGTGATGTGCTCTTTTGCGAGAGAGCGAAGAGAACCGGTGGTCTGCTTCCTCTCCAGGCAGCGAAGAGACGGAGCGGTTTGCTTGTTCGCCAGGCGGTGCACAGATGAGGCAGTCTCCTTGTTTGTGAGACAGCGAACATCCACAGTGGTCACTCATCCTGCGAGGCAGCGAAGAGACACAGCGGTTTGCTTGTTGGCCAGGCAGCGAAGGGACGGAGCGGTTTGCTTGTTCGCCAGGCAGCGAACAGGTTAGGCAGTCTCCTTGTTTGTGAGACTGCAAACGTCCACAGTGGTCACTCATTCTGCGAGGCAGCGAACAGATGCAGCAGTTTGCTTGTCCACTAGATGGCCTAGTGGCATCATGCATTGCTTTTTCGCCTGGAAGCCACCCGATGCAGCACTTTGCCTGTTGGCGGGGCAGCGAAGAGACGCAGCAGTCTGCTGCTTTGTGAGACAGCGAACATCCACGGTGGTCACTCATTCTGCGAGGCAGCGAAGAGACGCAGCGCTTAGTTAGTTCTCCAGGCCCTGAACACATGCAACGGTTGACTTGTTGGCAACGCAGCGAGGAGACGCAGCGGTCTGCTTGTTGGTGAGGCAGCGGAGAAATGCAGCGCTTTGCTTGATGGCGAGGCAGTGAACAGAGAGAGCAGTTTGCTTTTTGCGAGGCAGCGAAGAGACGCAGCAGTCTGCTCGTTTGCCAGGCAGCGAAGAGATTCAGCAGTCTCCTTTTTGGTGAGAGAGCGAACATCCACAGTGGTTCCTCATTCTGCGAGGCAACGAACAGGCGCAGCAGTTTGCTTGTTCACCAGGGAGCGAACAGCTTAGGCAGTCTCCTTGTTTGCGAGAGAGCGAACTTCCACCGTAGTTCCTCATTCTACGAGCAGCCAAGAGACGCAGCGGTCTGCTTGTTCGCCAGGCAGCGAACAGATTCGGCAGTCTCCTTGTTTGCGAGACAGCGAACATCCACACTGGGTCCTCATTCTGCGAGGCAGCGAAGAGACGCAGTGCTTTGCTTGTCCACCAGGTGGCGCAGTGGCATCACGGATTGCTTTTTCGCCTGGAAGTGAAGCCAGGCAGCACTTTGCTAGCTGGCGAGGCAGCGAAGACATGCAGCGGTGTGCTTGTCGGCCAGGCGGCGAAGCGACGCTGCAGTCCGCTTGTTGGCGAAGCAGTTGAAGAGATTCTGCCCACTGCGTGTTCGCGACGCCTCCAATAGGGGCAGCGGACTGCTTGTTGGCGAGGCGGGAAGAGATGCAGCACTTCCTTCTTTTGGCAGGCATCAAAGAGACGCAGCGGTTAGTTAGTGCGCGAGGCGGCAAAGAGACACAAGGGCTTGCTGGTCTGCGAGGCGGCGAAGAGACGCAGTTGTTGAGTAGTCGGCGAGGTGGCGTAGCGGCGCCGCGGTTTGCTTTAGCAGGCGGCAGCCAAGAGACACAGCGGTTTGCTTGTTGGCGAGGAGGGGAAGACACGCAGCGGTTCCTTAGTTTGCAAGGCAAGGCACAGACGTAGTCATAAGTTAGTGTGCGAGGCAGCGAAGAGACGCCGAGGTCAGTTAGTTTGCGAGGGAGCAAAGAGACGCAGCGGTTAGTTAGTTGGCGAGGCAGCGAACACATAGAGCGGCTTGCTTGTTTGCGAGGTAGGGAAGAGCCACGGTCGTGTGCTGTTTTGTGAGTAGGCGAATAGACGCAGTGATGTGCTCTTTTGCGAGAGAGCGAAGAGAACCGGTGGTCTGCTTCCTCTCCAGGCAGCGAAGAGACGGAGCGGTTTGCTTGTTCGCCAGGCAGTGCACAGATGAGGCAGTCTCCTTGTTTGTGAGACAGCGAACATCCACAGTGGTCACTCATCCTGCGAGGCAGCGAAGAGACACAGCGGTTTGCTTGTTCGCCAGGCAGCGAAGAGACGGAGCGGTTTGCTTGTTCGCCAGGCAGTGCACAGATTAGGCATTCTCCTTGTTTGTGAGTCAGCGAACATCCACAGTGGTCACTCATTCTGCGAGGCAGCCAAGAGGCACAGCGGTCTGCTTGTTCGCCAGGCAGCGAACAGGTTAGGCAGTCTCCTTGTTTGTGAGACAGCGAACATCCACAGTGGTTCCTCATTCTACGAGGCAGCCAAGAGACGCAGCGGTCTGCTTGTTTGCCAGGCAGCGAACAGGTTAGGCAGTCTACTTGTTTGTGAGACTGCAAACGTCCACAGTGGTCACTCATTCTGCGAGGCAGCGAACAGATGCAGCAGTTTGCTTGTCCACTAGATGGCCTAGTGGCATCATGCATTGCTTTTTCGCCTGGAAGCCACCCGATGCAGCACTTTGCCTGTTGGCGGGGCAGCGAAGAGACGCAGCAGTCTGCTGCTTTGTGAGACAGCGAACATCCACGGTGGTCACTCATTCTGCGAGGCAGCGAAGAGACGCAGCGCTTAGTTAGTTCTCCAGGCCCTGAACACATGCAACGGTTGACTTGTTGGCAACGCAGCGAGGAGACGCAGCGGTCTGCTTGTTGGTGAGGCAGCGGAGAAATGCAGCGCTTTGCTTGATGGCGAGGCAGTGAACAGAGAGAGCAGTTTGCTTTTTGCGAGGCAGCGAAGAGACGCAGCAGTCTGCTCGTTTGCCAGGCAGCGAAGAGATTCAGCAGTCTCCTTTTTGGTGAGACAGCGAACATCCACAGTGGTTCCTCATTCTGCGAGGCAGCGAACAGGCGCAGCAGTTTGCTTGTTCACCAGGGAGCGAACAGCTTAGGCAGTCTCCTTGTTTGTGAGAGAGCGAACTTCCACCGTAGTTCCTCATTCTGCGAGGCAGCCAAGAGGCACAGCGGTTTGCTTGTTCGCCTGGCAGCGAAGAGACGAAGCAGTTTGCTTGTTCGCCAGGCAGCGAACAGATTAGGCAGTCCCCTTGTTTGCGAGAGAGCGAACTTCCACCGTAGTTCCTCATTCTACGAGCAGCCAAGAGACGCAGCGGTCTGCTTGTTCGCCAGGCAGCGAACAGATTCGGCAGTCTCCTTGTTTGCGAGACAGCGAACATCCACACTGGGTCCTCATTCTGCGAGGCAGCGAAGAGACGCAGTGCTTTGCTTGTCCACCAGGTGGCGCAGTGGCATCACGGATTGCTTTTTCGCCTGGAAGTGAAGCCAGGCAGCACTTTGCTAGCTGGCGAGGCAGCGAAGACATGCAGCGGTGTGCTTGTCGGCCAGGCGGCGAAGCGACGCTGCAGTCCGCTTGTTGGCGAAGCAGTTGAAGAGATTCTGCCCACTGCGTGTTCGCGACGCCTCCAATAGGGGCAGCGGACTGCTTGTTGGCGAGGCGGGAAGAGATGCAGCACTTCCTTCTTTTGGCAGGCATCAAAGAGACGCAGCGGTTAGTTAGTGCGCGAGGCGGCAAAGAGACACAAGGGCTTGCTGGTCTGCGAGGCGGCGAAGAGACGCAGTTGTTGAGTAGTCGGCGAGGTGGCGTAGCGGCGCCGCGGTTTGCTTTAGCAGGCGGCAGCCAAGAGACACAGCGGTTTGCTTGTTGGCGAGGAGGGGAAGACACGCAGCGGTTCCTTAGTTTGCAAGGCAAGGCACAGACGTAGTCATAAGTTAGTGTGCGAGGCAGCGAAGAGACGCCGAGGTCAGTTAGTTTGCGAGGGAGCAAAGAGACGCAGCGGTTAGTTAGTTGGCGAGGCAGCAAACACATAGAGCGGCTTGCTTGTTTGCGAGGTAGGGAAGAGCCACGGTCGTGTGCTGTTTTGTGAGTAGGCGAATAGACGCAGTGATGTGCTCTTTTGCGAGAGAGCGAAGAGAACCGGTGGTCTGCTTCCTCTCCAGGCAGCGAAGAGACGGAGCGGTTTGCTTGTTCGCCAGGCAGTGCACAGATGAGGCAGTCTCCTTGTTTGTGAGACAGCGAACATCCACAGTGGTCACTCATCCTGCGAGGCAGCGAAGAGACACAGCGGTTTGCTTGTTCGCCAGGCAGCGAAGAGACGGAGCGGTTTGCTTGTTCGCCAGGCAGTGCACAGATTAGGCATTCTCCTTGTTTGTGAGTCAGCGAACATCCACAGTGGTCACTCATTCTGCGAGGCAGCCAAGAGGCACAGCGGTCTGCTTGTTCGCCAGGCAGCGAACAGGTTAGGCAGTCTCCTTGTTTGTGAGACAGCGAACATCCACAGTGGTTCCTCATTCTACGAGGCAGCCAAGAGACGCAGCGGTCTGCTTGTTTGCCAGGCAGCGAACAGGTTAGGCAGTCTACTTGTTTGTGAGACTGCAAACGTCCACAGTGGTCACTCATTCTGCGAGGCAGTGAACAGATGCAGCAGTTTGCTTGTCCACTAGATGGCCTAGTGGCATCATGCATTGCTTTTTCGCCTGGAAGCCACCCGATGCAGCACTTTGCCTGTTGGCGGGGCAGCGAAGAGACGCAGCAGTCTGCTGCTTTGTGAGACAGCGAACATCCACGGTGGTCACTCATTCTGCGAGGCAGCGAAGAGACGCAGCGCTTAGTTAGTTCTCCAGGCCCTGAACACATGCAACGGTTGACTTGTTGGCAACGCAGCGAGGAGACGCAGCGGTCTGCTTGTTGGTGAGGCAGCGGAGAAATGCAGCGCTTTGCTTGATGGCGAGGCAGTGAACAGAGAGAGCAGTTTGCTTTTTGCGAGGCAGCGAAGAGACGCAGCAGTCTGCTCGTTTGCCAGGCAGCGAAGAGATTCAGCAGTCTCCTTTTTGGTGAGACAGCGAACATCCACAGTGGTTCCTCATTCTGCGAGGCAGCGAACAGGCGCAGCAGTTTGCTTGTTCACCAGGGAGCGAACAGCTTAGGCAGTCTCCTTGTTTGTGAGAGAGCGAACTTCCACCGTAGTTCCTCATTCTGCGAGGCAGCCAAGAGGCACAGCGGTTTGCTTGTTCGCCTGGCAGCGAAGAGACGAAGCAGTTTGCTTGTTCGCCAGGCAGCGAACAGATTAGGCAGTCCCCTTGTTTGCGAGAGAGCGAACTTCCACCGTAGTTCCTCATTCTACGAGCAGCCAAGAGACGCAGCGGTCTGCTTGTTCGCCAGGCAGCGAACAGATTCGGCAGTCTCCTTGTTTGCGAGACAGCGAACATCCACACTGGGTCCTCATTCTGCGAGGCAGCGAAGAGACGCAGTGCTTTGCTTGTCCACCAGGTGGCGCAGTGGCATCACGGATTGCTTTTTCGCCTGGAAGTGAAGCCAGGCAGCACTTTGCTAGCTGGCGAGGCAGCGAAGACATGCAGCGGTGTGCTTGTCGGCCAGGCGGCGAAGCGACGCTGCAGTCCGCTTGTTGGCGAAGCAGTTGAAGAGATTCTGCCCACTGCGTGTTCGCGACGCCTCCAATAGGGGCAGCGGACTGCTTGTTGGCGAGGCGGGAAGAGATGCAGCACTTCCTTCTTTTGGCAGGCATCAAAGAGACGCAGCGGTTAGTTAGTGCGCGAGGCGGCAAAGAGACACAAGGGCTTGCTGGTCTGCGAGGCGGCGAAGAGACGCAGTTGTTGAGTAGTCGGCGAGGTGGCGTAGCGGCGCCGCGGTTTGCTTTAGCAGGCGGCAGCCAAGAGACACAGCGGTTTGCTTGTTGGCGAGGAGGGGAAGACACGCAGCGGTTCCTTAGTTTGCAAGGCAAGGCACAGACGTAGTCATAAGTTAGTGTGCGAGGCAGCGAAGAGACGCCGAGGTCAGTTAGTTTGCGAGGGAGCAAAGAGACGCAGCGGTTAGTTAGTTGGCGAGGCAGCGAACACATAGAGCGGCTTGCTTGTTTGCGAGGTAGGGAAGAGCCACGGTCGTGTGCTGTTTTGTGAGTAGGCGAATAGACGCAGTGATGTGCTCTTTTGCGAGAGAGCGAAGAGAACCGGTGGTCTGCTTCCTCTCCAGGCAGCGAAGAGACGGAGCGGTTTGCTTGTTCGCCAGGCGGTGCACAGATGAGGCAGTCTCCTTGTTTGTGAGACAGCGAACATCCACAGTGGTCACTCATCCTGCGAGGCAGCGAAGAGACACAGCGGTTTGCTTGTTCGCCAGGCAGCGAAGAGACGGAGCGGTTTGCTTGTTCGCCAGGCAGTGCACAGATGAGGCATTCTCCTTGTTTGTGAGACAGCGAACATCCACAGTGGTCACTCATTCTGCGAGGCAGCCAAGAGGCACAGCGGTCTGCTTGTTTGCCAGGCAGCGAACAGGTTAGGCAGTCTACTTGTTTGTGAGACTGCAAACGTCCACAGTGGTCACTCATTCTGCGAGGCAGCGAACAGATGCAGCAGTTTGCTTGTCCACTAGATGGCCTAGTGGCATCATGCATTGCTTTTTCGCCTGGAAGCCACCCGATGCAGCACTTTGCCTGTTGGCGGGGCAGCGAAGAGACGCAGCAGTCTGCTGCTTTGTGAGACAGCGAACATCCACGGTGGTCACTCATTCTGCGAGGCAGCGAAGAGACGCAGCGCTTAGTTAGTTCTCCAGGCCCTGAACACATGCAACGGTTGACTTGTTGGCAACGCAGCGAGGAGACGCAGCGGTCTGCTTGTTGGTGAGGCAGCGGAGAAATGCAGCGCTTTGCTTGATGGCGAGGCAGTGAACAGAGAGAGCAGTTTGCTTTTTGCGAGGCAGCGAAGAGACGCAGCAGTCTGCTCGTTTGCCAGGCAGCGAAGAGATTCAGCAGTCTCCTTTTTGGTGAGACAGCGAACATCCACAGTGGTTCTTCATTCTGCGAGGCAGCGAACAGGCGCAGCAGTTTGCTTGTTCACCAGGGAGCGAACAGCTTAGGCAGTCTCCTTGTTTGCGAGAGAGCGAACTTCCACAGTAGTTCCTCATTCTGCGAGGCAGCCAAGAGACAAAGCGGTTTGCTTGTTCGCCTGGCAGCGAAGAGACGAAGCAGTTTGCTTGTTCGCCAGGCAGCGAACAGATTAGGCAGTCCCCTTGTTTGCGAGAGAGCGAACTTCCACCGTAGTTCCTCATTCTACGAGCAGCCAAGAGACGCAGCGGTCTGCTTGTTCGCCAGGCAGCGAACAGATTCGGCAGTCTCCTTGTTTGCGAGACAGCGAACATCCACACTGGGTCCTCATTCTGCGAGGCAGCGAAGAGACGCAGTGCTTTGCTTGTCCACCAGGTGGCGCAGTGGCATCACGGATTGCTTTTTCGCCTGGAAGTGAAGCCAGGCAGCACTTTGCTAGCTGGCGAGGCAGCGAAGACATGCAGCGGTGTGCTTGTCGGCCAGGCGGCGAAGCGACGCTGCAGTCCGCTTGTTGGCGAAGCAGTTGAAGAGATTCTGCCCACTGCGTGTTCGCGACGCCTCCAATAGGGGCAGCGGACTGCTTGTTGGCGAGGCGGGAAGAGATGCAGCACTTCCTTCTTTTGGCAGGCATCAAAGAGACGCAGCGGTTAGTTAGTGCGCGAGGCGGCAAAGAGACACAAGGGCTTGCTGGTCTGCGAGGCGGCGAAGAGACGCAGTTGTTGAGTAGTCGGCGAGGTGGCGTAGCGGCGCCGCGGTTTGCTTTAGCAGGCGGCAGCCAAGAGACACAGCGGTTTGCTTGTTGGCGAGGAGGGGAAGACACGCAGCGGTTCCTTAGTTTGCAAGGCAAGGCACAGACGCAGTCATAAGTTAGTGTGCGAGGCAGCGAAGAGACGCAGCGGTTAGTTAGTTGGCGAGGCAGCGAACACATAGAGCGGCTTGCTTGTTTGCGAGGTAGGGAAGAGCCACGGTCGTGTGCTGTTTTGTGAGTAGGCGAATAGACGCAGTGATGTGCTCTTTTGCGAGAGAGCGAAGAGAACCGGTGGTCTGCTTCCTCTCCAGGCAGCGAAGAGACGGAGCGGTTTGCTTGTTCGCCAGGCGGTGCACAGATGAGGCAGTCTCCTTGTTTGTGAGACAGCGAACATCCACAGTGGTCACTCATCCTGCGAGGCAGCGAAGAGACACGGCGGTTTGCTTGTTCGCCAGGCAGCGAAGAGACGGAGCGGTTTGCTTGTTCGCCAGGCAGTGCACAGATTAGGCATTCTCCTTGTTTGTGAGTCAGCGAACATCCACAGTGGTCACTCATTCTACGAGGCAGCCAAGAGACGCAGCGGTCTGCTTGTTCGCCAGGCAGCGAACAGGTTAGGCAGTCTCCTTGTTTGTGAGACTGCAAACGTCCACAGTGGTCACTCATTCTGCGAGGCAGCGAACAGATGCAGCAGTTTGCTTGTCCACTAGATGGCCTAGTGGCATCATGCATTGCTTTTTCGCCTGGAAGCCACCCGATGCAGCACTTTGCCTGTTGGCGGGGCAGCGAAGAGACGCAGCAGTCTGCTGCTTTGTGAGACAGCGAACATCCACGGTGGTCACTCATTCTGCGAGGCAGCGAAGAGACGCAGCGCTTAGTTAGTTCTCCAGGCCCTGAACACATGCAACGGTTGACTTGTTGGCAACGCAGCGAGGAGACGCAGCGGTCTGCTTGTTGGTGAGGCAGCGGAGAAATGCAGCGCTTTGCTTGATGGCGAGGCAGTGAACAGAGAGAGCAGTTTGCTTTTTGCGAGGCAGCGAAGAGACGCAGCAGTCTGCTCGTTTGCCAGGCAGCGAAGAGATTCAGCAGTCTCCTTTTTGGTGAGACAGCGAACATCCACAGTGGTTCCTCATTCTGCGAGGCAGCGAACAGGCGCAGCAGTTTGCTTGTTCACCAGGGAGCGAACAGCTTAGGCAGTCTCCTTGTTTGCGAGAGAGCGAACTTCCACCGTAGTTCCTCATTCTACGAGCAGCCAAGAGACGCAGCGGTCTGCTTGTTCGCCAGGCAGCGAACAGATTCGGCAGTCTCCTTGTTTGCGAGACAGCGAACATCCACACTGGGTCCTCATTCTGCGAGGCAGCGAAGAGACGCAGTGCTTTGCTTGTCCACCAGGTGGCGCAGTGGCATCACGGATTGCTTTTTCGCCTGGAAGTGAAGCCAGGCAGCACTTTGCTAGCTGGCGAGGCAGCGAAGACATGCAGCGGTGTGCTTGTTGGCCAGGCGGCGAAGCGACGCTGCAGTCCGCTTGTTGGCGAAGCAGTTGAAGAGATTCTGCCCACTGCGTGTTCGCGACGCCTCCAATAGGGGCAGCGGACTGCTTGTTGGCGAGGCGGGAAGAGATGCAGCACTTCCTTCTTTTGGCAGGCATCAAAGAGACGCAGCGGTTAGTTAGTGTGCGAGGCGGCAAAGAGACACAAGGGCTTGCTGGTCTGCGAGGCGGCGAAGAGACGCAGTTGTTGAGTAGTCGGCGAGGTGGCGTAGCGGCGCCGCGGTTTGCTTTAGCAGGCGGCAGCCAAGAGACACAGCGGTTTGCTTGTTGGCGAGGAGGGGAAGACACGCAGCGGTTCCTTAGTTTGCAAGGCAAGGCACAGACGTAGTCATAAGTTAGTGTGCGAGGCAGCGAAGAGACGCCGAGGTCAGTTAGTTTGCGAGGGAGCAAAGAGACGCAGCGGTTAGTTAGTTGGCGAGGCAGCGAACACATAGAGCGGCTTGCTTGTTTGCGAGGTAGGGAAGAGCCACGGTCGTGTGCTGTTTTGTGAGTAGGCGAATAGACGCAGTGATGTGCTCTTTTGCGAGAGAGCGAAGAGAACCGGTGGTCTGCTTCCTCTCCAGGCAGCGAAGAGACGGAGCGGTTTGCTTGTTCGCCAGGCGGTGCACAGATGAGGCAGTCTCCTTGTTTGTGAGACAGCGAACATCCACAGTGGTCACTCATCCTGCGAGGCAGCGAAGAGACACAGCGGTTTGCTTGTTGGCCAGGCAGCGAAGGGACGGAGCGGTTTGCTTGTTCGCCAGGCAGCGAACAGGTTAGGCAGTCTCCTTGTTTGTGAGACTGCAAACGTCCACAGTGGTCACTCATTCTGCGAGGCAGCGAACAGATGCAGCAGTTTGCTTGTCCACTAGATGGCCTAGTGGCATCATGCATTGCTTTTTCGCCTGGAAGCCACCCGATGCAGCACTTTGCCTGTTGGCGGGGCAGCGAAGAGACGCAGCAGTCTGCTGCTTTGTGAGACAGCGAACATCCACGGTGGTCACTCATTCTGCGAGGCAGCGAAGAGACGCAGCGCTTAGTTAGTTCTCCAGGCCCTGAACACATGCAACGGTTGACTTGTTGGCAACGCAGCGAGGAGACGCAGCGGTCTGCTTGTTGGTGAGGCAGCGGAGAAATGCAGCGCTTTGCTTGATGGCGAGGCAGTGAACAGAGAGAGCAGTTTGCTTTTTGCGAGGCAGCGAAGAGACGCAGCAGTCTGCTCGTTTGCCAGGCAGCGAAGAGATTCAGCAGTCTCCTTTTTGGTGAGACAGCGAACATCCACAGTGGTTCCTCATTCTGCGAGGCAGCGAACAGGCGCAGCAGTTTGCTTGTTCACCAGGGAGCGAACAGCTTAGGCAGTCTCCTTGTTTGCGAGAGAGCGAACTTCCACCGTAGTTCCTCATTCTACGAGCAGCCAAGAGACGCAGCGGTCTGCTTGTTCGCCAGGCAGCGAACAGATTCGGCAGTCTCCTTGTTTGCGAGACAGCGAACATCCACACTGGGTCCTCATTCTGCGAGGCAGCGAAGAGACGCAGTGCTTTGCTTGTCCACCAGGTGGCGCAGTGGCATCACGGATTGCTTTTTCGCCTGGAAGTGAAGCCAGGCAGCACTTTGCTAGCTGGCGAGGCAGCGAAGACATGCAGCGGTGTGCTTGTCGGCCAGGCGGCGAAGCGACGCTGCAGTCCGCTTGTTGGCGAAGCAGTTGAAGAGATTCTGCCCACTGCGTGTTCGCGACGCCTCCAATAGGGGCAGCGGACTGCTTGTTGGCGAGGCGGGAAGAGATGCAGCACTTCCTTCTTTTGGCAGGCATCAAAGAGACGCAGCGGTTAGTTAGTGCGCGAGGCGGCAAAGAGACACAAGGGCTTGCTGGTCTGCGAGGCGGCGAAGAGACGCAGTTGTTGAGTAGTCGGCGAGGTGGCGTAGCGGCGCCGCGGTTTGCTTTAGCAGGCGGCAGCCAAGAGACACAGCGGTTTGCTTGTTGGCGAGGAGGGGAAGACACGCAGCGGTTCCTTAGTTTGCAAGGCAAGGCACAGACGTAGTCATAAGTTAGTGTGCGAGGCAGCGAAGAGACGCCGAGGTCAGTTAGTTTGCGAGGGAGCAAAGAGACGCAGCGGTTAGTTAGTTGGCGAGGCAGCGAACACATAGAGCGGCTTGCTTGTTTGCGAGGTAGGGAAGAGCCACGGTCGTGTGCTGTTTTGTGAGTAGGCGAATAGACGCAGTGATGTGCTCTTTTGCGAGAGAGCGAAGAGAACCGGTGGTCTGCTTCCTCTCCAGGCAGCGAAGAGACGGAGCGGTTTGCTTGTTCGCCAGGCGGTGCACAGATGAGGCAGTCTCCTTGTTTGTGAGACAGCGAACATCCACAGTGGTCACTCATCCTGCGAGGCAGCGAAGAGACACAGCGGTTTGCTTGTTCGCCAGGCAGCGAAGAGACGGAGCGGTTTGCTTGTTCGCCAGGCAGTGCACAGATTAGGCATTCTCCTTGTTTGTGAGTCAGCGAACATCCACAGTGGTCACTCATTCTGCGAGGCAGCCAAGAGGCACAGCGGTCTGCTTGTTCGCCAGGCAGCGAACAGGTTAGGCAGTCTCCTTGTTTGTGAGACAGCGAACATCCACAGTGGTTCCTCATTCTACGAGGCAGCCAAGAGACGCAGCGGTCTGCTTGTTTGCCAGGCAGCGAACAGGTTAGGCAGTCTACTTGTTTGTGAGACTGCAAACGTCCACAGTGGTCACTCATTCTGCGAGGCAGCGAACAGATGCAGCAGTTTGCTTGTCCACTAGATGGCCTAGTGGCATCATGCATTGCTTTTTCGCCTGGAAGCCACCCGATGCAGCACTTTGCCTGTTGGCGGGGCAGCGAAGAGACGCAGCAGTCTGCTGCTTTGTGAGACAGCGAACATCCACGGTGGTCACTCATTCTGCGAGGCAGCGAAGAGACGCAGCGCTTAGTTAGTTCTCCAGGCCCTGAACACATGCAACGGTTGACTTGTTGGCAACGCAGCGAGGAGACGCAGCGGTCTGCTTGTTGGTGAGGCAGCGGAGAAATGCAGCGCTTTGCTTGATGGCGAGGCAGTGAACAGAGAGAGCAGTTTGCTTTTTGCGAGGCAGCGAAGAGACGCAGCAGTCTGCTCGTTTGCCAGGCAGCGAAGAGATTCAGCAGTCTCCTTTTTGGTGAGAGAGCGAACATCCACAGTGGTTCTTCATTCTGCGAGGCAGCGAACAGGCGCAGCAGTTTGCTTGTTCACCAGGGAGCGAACAGCTTAGGCAGTCTCCTTGTTTGTGAGAGAGCGAACTTCCACAGTAGTTCCTCATTCTGCGAGGCAGCCAAGAGACAAAGCGGTTTGCTTGTTCGCCTGGCAGTGAAGAGACGAAGCAGTTTGCTTGTTCGCCAGGCAGCGAACAGATTAGGCAGTCCCCTTGTTTGCGAGAGAGCGAACTTCCACCGTAGTTCCTCATTCTACGAGCAGCCAAGAGACGCAGCGGTCTGCTTGTTCGCCAGGCAGCGAACAGATTCGGCAGTCTCCTTGTTTGCGAGACAGCGAACATCCACACTGGGTCCTCATTCTGCGAGGCAGCGAAGAGACGCAGTGCTTTGCTTGTCCACCAGGTGGCGCAGTGGCATCACGGATTGCTTTTTCGCCTGGAAGTGAAGCCAGGCAGCACTTTGCTAGCTGGCGAGGCAGCGAAGACATGCAGCGGTGTGCTTGTTGGCCAGGCGGCGAAGCGACGCTGCAGTCCGCTTGTTGGCGAAGCAGTTGAAGAGATTCTGCCCACTGCGTGTTCGCGACGCCTCCAATAGGGGCAGCGGACTGCTTGTTGGCGAGGCGGGAAGAGATGCAGCACTTCCTTCTTTTGGCAGGCATCAAAGAGACGCAGCGGTTAGTTAGTGTGCGAGGCGGCAAAGAGACACAAGGGCTTGCTGGTCTGCGAGGCGGCGAAGAGACGCAGTTGTTGAGTAGTCGGCGAGGTGGCGTAGCGGCGCCGCGGTTTGCTTTAGCAGGCGGCAGCCAAGAGACACAGCGGTTTGCTTGTTGGCGAGGAGGGGAAGACACGCAGCGGTTCCTTAGTTTGCAAGGCAAGGCACAGACGCAGTCATAAGTTAGTGTGCGAGGCAGCGAAGAGACGCAGCGGTTAGTTAGTTGGCGAGGCAGCGAACACATAGAGCGGCTTGCTTGTTTGCGAGGTAGGGAAGAGCCACGGTCGTGTGCTGTTTTGTGAGTAGGCGAATAGACGCAGTGATGTGCTCTTTTGCGAGAGAGCGAAGAGAACCGGTGGTCTGCTTCCTCTCCAGGCAGCGAAGAGACGGAGCGGTTTGCTTGTTCGCCAGGCGGTGCACAGATGAGGCAGTCTCCTTGTTTGTGAGACAGCGAACATCCACAGTGGTCACTCATCCTGCGAGGCAGCGAAGAGACACAGCGGTTTGCTTGTTCGCCAGGCAGCGAAGAGACGGAGCGGTTTGCTTGTTCGCCAGGCAGTGCACAGATGAGGCAGTCTCCTTGTTTGTGAGACAGCGAACATCCACAGTGGTCACTCATTCTGCGAGGCAGCCAAGAGGCACAGCGGTCTGCTTGTTCGCCAGGCAGCGAACAGGTTAGGCAGTCTCCTTGTTTGTGAGACAGCGAACATCCACAGTGGTTCCTCATTCTACGAGGCAGCCAAGAGACGCAGCGGTCTGCTTGTTTGCCAGGCAGCGAACAGGTTAGGCAGTCTACTTGTTTGTGAGACTGCAAACGTCCACAGTGGTCACTCATTCTGCGAGGCAGCGAACAGATGCAGCAGTTTGCTTGTCCACTAGATGGCCTAGTGGCATCATGCATTGCTTTTTCGCCTGGAAGCCACCCGATGCAGCACTTTGCCTGTTGGCGGGGCAGCGAAGAGACGCAGCAGTCTGCTGCTTTGTGAGACAGCGAACATCCACGGTGGTCACTCATTCTGCGAGGCAGCGAAGAGACGCAGCGCTTAGTTAGTTCTCCAGGCCCTGAACACATGCAACGGTTGACTTGTTGGCAACGCAGCGAGGAGACGCAGCGGTCTGCTTGTTGGTGAGGCAGCGGAGAAATGCAGCGCTTTGCTTGATGGCGAGGCAGTGAACAGAGAGAGCAGTTTGCTTTTTGCGAGGCAGCGAAGAGACGCAGCAGTCTGCTCGTTTGCCAGGCAGCGAAGAGATTCAGCAGTCTCCTTTTTGGTGAGACAGCGAACATCCACAGTGGTTCCTCATTCTGCGAGGCAGCGAACAGGCGCAGCAGTTTGCTTGTTCACCAGGGAGCGAACAGCTTAGGCAGTCTCCTTGTTTGCGAGAGAGCGAACTTCCACCGTAGTTCCTCATTCTACGAGCAGCCAAGAGACGCAGCGGTCTGCTTGTTCGCCAGGCAGCGAACAGATTCGGCAGTCTCCTTGTTTGCGAGACAGCGAACATCCACACTGGGTCCTCATTCTGCGAGGCAGCGAAGAGACGCAGTGCTTTGCTTGTCCACCAGGTGGCGCAGTGGCATCACGGATTGCTTTTTCGCCTGGAAGTGAAGCCAGGCAGCACTTTGCTAGCTGGCGAGGCAGCGAAGACATGCAGCGGTGTGCTTGTCGGCCAGGCGGCGAAGCGACGCTGCAGTCCGCTTGTTGGCGAAGCAGTTGAAGAGATTCTGCCCACTGCGTGTTCGCGACGCCTCCAATAGGGGCAGCGGACTGCTTGTTGGCGAGGCGGGAAGAGATGCAGCACTTCCTTCTTTTGGCAGGCATCAAAGAGACGCAGCGGTTAGTTAGTGCGCGAGGCGGCAAAGAGACACAAGGGCTTGCTGGTCTGCGAGGCGGCGAAGAGACGCAGTTGTTGAGTAGTCGGCGAGGTGGCGTAGCGGCGCCGCGGTTTGCTTTAGCAGGCGGCAGCCAAGAGACACAGCGGTTTGCTTGTTGGCGAGGAGGGGAAGACACGCAGCGGTTCCTTAGTTTGCAAGGCAAGGCACAGACGTAGTCATAAGTTAGTGTGCGAGGCAGCGAAGAGACGCCGAGGTCAGTTAGTTTGCGAGGGAGCAAAGAGACGCAGCGGTTAGTTAGTTGGCGAGGCAGCGAACACATAGAGCGGCTTGCTTGTTTGCGAGGTAGGGAAGAGCCACGGTCGTGTGCTGTTTTGTGAGTAGGCGAATAGATGCAGTGATGTGCTCTTTTGCGAGAGAGCGAAGAGAACCGGTGGTCTGCTTCCTCTCCAGGCAGCGAAGAGACGGAGCGGTTTGCTTGTTCGCCAGGCGGTGCACAGATGAGGCAGTCTCCTTGTTTGTGAGACAGCGAACATCCACAGTGGTCACTCATCCTGCGAGGCAGCGAAGAGACACAGCGGTTTGCTTGTTCGCCAGGCAGCGAAGAGACGGAGCGGTTTGCTTGTTCGCCAGGCAGTGCACAGATTAGGCATTCTCCTTGTTTGTGAGTCAGCGAACATCCACAGTGGTCACTCATTCTGCGAGGCAGCCAAGAGGCACAGGCGGTCTGCTTGTTCGCCAGGCAGCGAACAGGTTAGGCAGTCTCCTTGTTTGTGAGACAGCGAACATCCACAGTGGTTCCTCATTCTACGAGGCAGCCAAGAGACGCAGCGGTCTGCTTGTTCGCCAGGCAGCGAACAGGTTAGGCAGTCTACTTGTTTGTGAGACTGCAAACGTCCACAGTGGTCACTCATTCTGCGAGGCAGCGAACAGATGCAGCAGTTTGCTTGTCCACTAGATGGCCTAGTGGCATCATGCATTGCTTTTTCGCCTGGAAGCCACCCGATGCAGCACTTTGCCTGTTGGCGGGGCAGCGAAGAGACGCAGCAGTCTGCTGCTTTGTGAGACAGCGAACATCCACGGTGGTCACTCATTCTGCGAGGCAGCGAAGAGACGCAGCGCTTAGTTAGTTCTCCAGGCCCTGAACACATGCAACGGTTGACTTGTTGGCAACGCAGCGAGGAGACGCAGCGGTCTGCTTGTTGGTGAGGCAGCGGAGAAATGCAGCGCTTTGCTTGATGGCGAGGCAGTGAACAGAGAGAGCAGTTTGCTTTTTGCGAGGCAGCGAAGAGACGCAGCAGTCTGCTCGTTTGCCAGGCAGCGAAGAGATTCAGCAGTCTCCTTTTTGGTGAGACAGCGAACATCCACAGTGGTTCCTCATTCTGCGAGGCAGCGAACAGGCGCAGCAGTTTGCTTGTTCACCAGGGAGCGAACAGCTTAGGCAGTCTCCTTGTTTGCGAGAGAGCGAACTTCCACCGTAGTTCCTCATTCTACGAGCAGCCAAGAGACGCAGCGGTCTGCTTGTTCGCCAGGCAGCGAACAGATTCGGCAGTCTCCTTGTTTGCGAGACAGCGAACATCCACACTGGGTCCTCATTCTGCGAGGCAGCGAAGAGACGCAGTGCTTTGCTTGTCCACCAGGTGGCGCAGTGGCATCACGGATTGCTTTTTCGCCTGGAAGTGAAGCCAGGCAGCACTTTGCTAGCTGGCGAGGCAGCGAAGACATGCAGCGGTGTGCTTGTCGGCCAGGCGGCGAAGCGACGCTGCAGTCCGCTTGTTGGCGAAGCAGTTGAAGAGATTCTGCCCACTGCGTGTTCGCGACGCCTCCAATAGGGGCAGCGGACTGCTTGTTGGCGAGGCGGGAAGAGATGCAGCACTTCCTTCTTTTGGCAGGCATCAAAGAGACGCAGCGGTTAGTTAGTGCGCGAGGCGGCAAAGAGACACAAGGGCTTGCTGGTCTGCGAGGCGGCGAAGAGACGCAGTTGTTGAGTAGTCGGCGAGGTGGCGTAGCGGCGCCGCGGTTTGCTTTAGCAGGCGGCAGCCAAGAGACACAGCGGTTTGCTTGTTGGCGAGGAGGGGAAGACACGCAGCGGTTCCTTAGTTTGCAAGGCAAGGCACAGACGTAGTCATAAGTTAGTGTGCGAGGCAGCGAAGAGACGCCGAGGTCAGTTAGTTTGCGAGGGAGCAAAGAGACGCAGCGGTTAGTTAGTTGGCGAGGCAGCGAACACATAGAGCGGCTTGCTTGTTTGCGAGGTAGGGAAGAGCCACGGTCGTGTGCTGTTTTGTGAGTAGGCGAATAGACGCAGTGATGTGCTCTTTTGCGAGAGAGCGAAGAGAACCGGTGGTCTGCTTCCTCTCCAGGCAGCGAAGAGACGGAGCGGTTTGCTTGTTCGCCAGGCGGTGCACAGATGAGGCAGTCTCCTTGTTTGTGAGACAGTGAACATCCACAGTGGTCACTCATCCTGCGAGGCAGCGAAGAGACACAGCGGTTTGCTTGTTCGCCAGGCAGCGAAGAGACGGAGCGGTTTGCTTGTTCGCCAGGCAGTGCACAGATGAGGCATTCTCCTTGTTTGTGAGTCAGCGAACATCCACAGTGGTCACTCATTCTGCGAGGCAGCCAAGAGGCACAGCGGTCTGCTTGTTCGCCAGGCAGCGAACAGGTTAGGCAGTCTCCTTGTTTGTGAGACAGCGAACATCCACAGTGGTTCCTCATTCTACGAGGCAGCCAAGAGACGCAGCGGTCTGCTTGTTTGCCAGGCAGCGAACAGGTTAGGCAGTCTACTTGTTTGTGAGACTGCAAACGTCCACAGTGGTCACTCATTCTGCGAGGCAGCGAACAGATGCAGCAGTTTGCTTGTCCACTAGATGGCCTAGTGGCATCATGCATTGCTTTTTCGCCTGGAAGCCACCCGATGCAGCACTTTGCCTGTTGGCGGGGCAGCGAAGAGACGCAGCAGTCTGCTGCTTTGTGAGACAGCGAACATCCACGGTGGTCACTCATTCTGCGAGGCAGCGAAGAGACGCAGCGCTTAGTTAGTTCTCCAGGCCCTGAACACATGCAACGGTTGACTTGTTGGCAACGCAGCGAGGAGACGCAGCGGTCTGCTTGTTGGTGAGGCAGCGGAGAAATGCAGCGCTTTGCTTGATGGCGAGGCAGTGAACAGAGAGAGCAGTTTGCTTTTTGCGAGGCAGCGAAGAGACGCAGCAGTCTGCTCGTTTGCCAGGCAGCGAAGAGATTCAGCAGTCTCCTTTTTGGTGAGACAGCGAACATCCACAGTGGTTCCTCATTCTGCGAGGCAGCGAACAGGCGCAGCAGTTTGCTTGTTCACCAGGGAGCGAACAGCTTAGGCAGTCTCCTTGTTTGCGAGAGAGCGAACTTCCACCGTAGTTCCTCATTCTACGAGCAGCCAAGAGACGCAGCGGTCTGCTTGTTCGCCAGGCAGCGAACAGATTCGGCAGTCTCCTTGTTTGCGAGACAGCGAACATCCACACTGGGTCCTCATTCTGCGAGGCAGCGAAGAGACGCAGTGCTTTGCTTGTCCACCAGGTGGCGCAGTGGCATCACGGATTGCTTTTTCGCCTGGAAGTGAAGCCAGGCAGCACTTTGCTAGCTGGCGAGGCAGCGAAGACATGCAGCGGTGTGCTTGTCGGCCAGGCGGCGAAGCGACGCTGCAGTCCGCTTGTTGGCGAAGCAGTTGAAGAGATTCTGCCCACTGCGTGTTCGCGACGCCTCCAATAGGGGCAGCGGACTGCTTGTTGGCGAGGCGGGAAGAGATGCAGCACTTCCTTCTTTTGGCAGGCATCAAAGAGACGCAGCGGTTAGTTAGTGCGCGAGGCGGCAAAGAGACACAAGGGCTTGCTGGTCTGCGAGGCGGCGAAGAGACGCAGTTGTTGAGTAGTCGGCGAGGTGGCGTAGCGGCGCCGCGGTTTGCTTTAGCAGGCGGCAGCCAAGAGACACAGCGGTTTGCTTGTTGGCGAGGAGGGGAAGACACGCAGCGGTTCCTTAGTTTGCAAGGCAAGGCACAGACGTAGTCATAAGTTAGTGTGCGAGGCAGCGAAGAGACGCCGAGGTCAGTTAGTTTGCGAGGGAGCAAAGAGACGCAGCGGTTAGTTAGTTGGCGAGGCAGCGAACACATAGAGCGGCTTGCTTGTTTGCGAGGTAGGGAAGAGCCACGGTCGTGTGCTGTTTTGTGAGTAGGCGAATAGACGCAGTGATGTGCTCTTTTGCGAGAGAGCGAAGAGAACCGGTGGTCTGCTTCCTCTCCAGGCAGCGAAGAGACGGAGCGGTTTGCTTGTTCGCCAGGCGGTGCACAGATGAGGCAGTCTCCTTGTTTGTGAGACAGCGAACATCCACAGTGGTCACTCATCCTGCGAGGCAGCGAAGAGACACAGCGGTTTGCTTGTTCGCCAGGCAGCGAAGAGACGGAGCGGTTTGCTTGTTCGCCAGGCAGTGCACAGATTAGGCATTCTCCTTGTTTGTGAGTCAGCGAACATCCACAGTGGTCACTCATTCTGCGAGGCAGCCAAGAGGCACAGCGGTCTGCTTGTTCGCCAGGCAGCGAACAGGTTAGGCAGTCTCCTTGTTTGTGAGACAGCGAACATCCACAGTGGTTCCTCATTCTACGAGGCAGCCAAGAGACGCAGCGGTCTGCTTGTTTGCCAGGCAGCGAACAGGTTAGGCAGTCTACTTGTTTGTGAGACTGCAAACGTCCACAGTGGTCACTCATTCTGCGAGGCAGCGAACAGATGCAGCAGTTTGCTTGTCCACTAGATGGCCTAGTGGCATCATGCATTGCTTTTTCGCCTGGAAGCCACCCGATGCAGCACTTTGCCTGTTGGCGGGGCAGCGAAGAGACGCAGCAGTCTGCTGCTTTGTGAGACAGCGAACATCCACGGTGGTCACTCATTCTGCGAGGCAGCGAAGAGACGCAGCGCTTAGTTAGTTCTCCAGGCCCTGAACACATGCAACGGTTGACTTGTTGGCAACGCAGCGAGGAGACGCAGCGGTCTGCTTGTTGGTGAGGCAGCGGAGAAATGCAGCGCTTTGCTTGATGGCGAGGCAGTGAACAGAGAGAGCAGTTTGCTTTTTGCGAGGCAGCGAAGAGACGCAGCAGTCTGCTCGTTTGCCAGGCAGCGAAGAGATTCAGCAGTCTCCTTTTTGGTGAGACAGCGAACATCCACAGTGGTTCCTCATTCTGCGAGGCAGCGAACAGGCGCAGCAGTTTGCTTGTTCACCAGGGAGCGAACAGCTTAGGCAGTCTCCTTGTTTGTGAGAGAGCGAACTTCCACAGTAGTTCCTCATTCTGCGAGGCAGCCAAGAGGCACAGCGGTTTGCTTGTTCGCCTGGCAGCGAAGAGACGAAGCAGTTTGCTTGTTCGCCAGGCAGCGAACAGATTAGGCAGTCCCCTTGTTTGCGAGAGAGCGAACTTCCACCGTAGTTCCTCATTCTACGAGCAGCCAAGAGACGCAGCGGTCTGCTTGTTCGCCAGGCAGCGAACAGATTCGGCAGTCTCCTTGTTTGCGAGACAGCGAACATCCACACTGGGTCCTCATTCTGCGAGGCAGCGAAGAGACGCAGTGCTTTGCTTGTCCACCAGGTGGCGCAGTGGCATCACGGATTGCTTTTTCGCCTGGAAGTGAAGCCAGGCAGCACTTTGCTAGCTGGCGAGGCAGCGAAGACATGCAGCGGTGTGCTTGTCGGCCAGGCGGCGAAGCGACGCTGCAGTCCGCTTGTTGGCGAAGCAGTTGAAGAGATTCTGCCCACTGCGTGTTCGCGACGCCTCCAATAGGGGCAGCGGACTGCTTGTTGGCGAGGCGGGAAGAGATGCAGCACTTCCTTCTTTTGGCAGGCATCAAAGAGACGCAGCGGTTAGTTAGTGCGCGAGGCGGCAAAGAGACACAAGGGCTTGCTGGTCTGCGAGGCGGCGAAGAGACGCAGTTGTTGAGTAGTCGGCGAGGTGGCGTAGCGGCGCCGCGGTTTGCTTTAGCAGGCGGCAGCCAAGAGACACAGCGGTTTGCTTGTTGGCGAGGAGGGGAAGACACGCAGCGGTTCCTTAGTTTGCAAGGCAAGGCACAGACGTAGTCATAAGTTAGTGTGCGAGGCAGCGAAGAGACGCCGAGGTCAGTTAGTTTGCGAGGGAGCAAAGAGACGCAGCGGTTAGTTAGTTGGCGAGGCAGCGAACACATAGAGCGGCTTGCTTGTTTGCGAGGTAGGGAAGAGCCACGGTCGTGTGCTGTTTTGTGAGTAGGCGAATAGACGCAGTGATGTGCTCTTTTGCGAGAGAGCGAAGAGAACCGGTGGTCTGCTTCCTCTCCAGGCAGCGAAGAGACGGAGCGGTTTGCTTGTTCGCCAGGCGGTGCACAGATGAGGCAGTCTCCTTGTTTGTGAGACAGCGAACATCCACAGTGGTCACTCATCCTGCGAGGCAGCGAAGAGACACGGCGGTTTGCTTGTTCGCCAGGCAGCGAAGAGACGGAGCGGTTTGCTTGTTCGCCAGGCAGTGCACAGATTAGGCATTCTCCTTGTTTGTGAGTCAGCGAACATCCACAGTGGTCACTCATTCTGCGAGGCAGCCAAGAGGCACAGCGGTCTGCTTGTTCGCCAGGCAGCGAACAGGTTAGGCAGTCTCCTTGTTTGTGAGACAGCGAACATCCACAGTGGTTCCTCATTCTACGAGGCAGCCAAGAGACGCAGCGGTCTGCTTGTTTGCCAGGCAGCGAACAGGTTAGGCAGTCTACTTGTTTGTGAGACTGCAAACGTCCACAGTGGTCACTCATTCTGCGAGGCAGCGAACAGATGCAGCAGTTTGCTTGTCCACTAGATGGCCTAGTGGCATCATGCATTGCTTTTTCGCCTGGAAGCCACCCGATGCAGCACTTTGCCTGTTGGCGGGGCAGCGAAGAGACGCAGCAGTCTGCTGCTTTGTGAGACAGCGAACATCCACGGTGGTCACTCATTCTGCGAGGCAGCGAAGAGACGCAGCGCTTAGTTAGTTCTCCAGGCCCTGAACACATGCAACGGTTGACTTGTTGGCAACGCAGCGAGGAGACGCAGCGGTCTGCTTGTTGGTGAGGCAGCGGAGAAATGCAGCGCTTTGCTTGGTGGCGAGGCAGTGAACAGAGAGAGCAGTTTGCTTTTTGCGAGGCAGCGAAGAGACGCAGCAGTCTGCTCGTTTGCCAGGCAGCGAAGAGATTCAGCAGTCTCCTTTTTGGTGAGACAGCGAACATCCACAGTGGTTCCTCATTCTGCAAGGCAGCGAACAGGCGCAGCAGTTTGCTTGTTCACCAGGGAGCGAACAGCTTAGGCAGTCTCCTTGTTTGTGAGAGAGCGAACTTCCACAGTAGTTCCTCATTCTGCGAGGCAGCCAAGAGGCACAGCGGTTTGCTTGTTCGCCTGGCAGCGAAGAGACGAAGCAGTTTGCTTGTTCGCCAGGCAGCGAACAGATTAGGCAGTCCCCTTGTTTGCGAGAGAGCGAACTTCCACCGTAGTTCCTCATTCTACGAGCAGCCAAGAGACGCAGCGGTCTGCTTGTTCGCCAGGCAGCGAACAGATTCGGCAGTCTCCTTGTTTGCGAGACAGCGAACATCCACACTGGGTCCTCATTCTGCGAGGCAGCGAAGAGACGCAGTGCTTTGCTTGTCCACCAGGTGGCGCAGTGGCATCACGGATTGCTTTTTCGCCTGGAAGTGAAGCCAGGCAGCACTTTGCTAGCTGGCGAGGCAGCGAAGACATGCAGCGGTGTGCTTGTCGGCCAGGCGGCGAAGCGACGCTGCAGTCCGCTTGTTGGCGAAGCAGTTGAAGAGATTCTGCCCACTGCGTGTTCGCGACGCCTCCAATAGGGGCAGCGGACTGCTTGTTGGCGAGGCGGGAAGAGATGCAGCACTTCCTTCTTTTGGCAGGCATCAAAGAGACGCAGCGGTTAGTTAGTGCGCGAGGCGGCAAAGAGACACAAGGGCTTGCTGGTCTGCGAGGCGGCGAAGAGACGCAGTTGTTGAGTAGTCGGCGAGGTGGCGTAGCGGCGCCGCGGTTTGCTTTAGCAGGCGGCAGCCAAGAGACACAGCGGTTTGCTTGTTGGCGAGGAGGGGAAGACACGCAGCGGTTCCTTAGTTTGCAAGGCAAGGCACAGACGTAGTCATAAGTTAGTGTGCGAGGCAGCGAAGAGACGCCGAGGTCAGTTAGTTTGCGAGGGAGCAAAGAGACGCAGCGGTTAGTTAGTTGGCGAGGCAGCGAACACATAGAGCGGCTTGCTTGTTTGCGAGGTAGGGAAGAGCCACGGTCGTGTGCTGTTTTGTGAGTAGGCGAATAGACGCAGTGATGTGCTCTTTTGCGAGAGAGCGAAGAGAACCGGTGGTCTGCTTCCTCTCCAGGCAGCGAAGAGACGGAGCGGTTTGCTTGTTCGCCAGGCGGTGCACAGATGAGGCAGTCTCCTTGTTTGTGAGACAGCGAACATCCACAGTGGTCACTCATCCTGCGAGGCAGCGAAGAGACACAGCGGTTTGCTTGTTCGCCAGGCAGCGAAGAGACGGAGCGGTTTGCTTGTTCGCCAGGCAGTGCACAGATTAGGCATTCTCCTTGTTTGTGAGTCAGCGAACATCCACAGTGGTCACTCATTCTGCGAGGCAGCCAAGAGGCACAGCGGTCTGCTTGTTCGCCAGGCAGCGAACAGGTTAGGCAGTCTCCTTGTTTGTGAGACAGCGAACATCCACAGTGGTTCCTCATTCTACGAGGCAGCCAAGAGACGCAGCGGTCTGCTTGTTTGCCAGGCAGCGAACAGGTTAGGCAGTCTACTTGTTTGTGAGACTGCAAACGTCCACAGTGGTCACTCATTCTGCGAGGCAGCGAACAGATGCAGCAGTTTGCTTGTCCACTAGATGGCCTAGTGGCATCATGCATTGCTTTTTCGCCTGGAAGCCACCCGATGCAGCACTTTGCCTGTTGGCGGGGCAGCGAAGAGACGCAGCAGTCTGCTGCTTTGTGAGACAGCGAACATCCACGGTGGTCACTCATTCTGCGAGGCAGCGAAGAGACGCAGCGCTTAGTTAGTTCTCCAGGCCCTGAACACATGCAACGGTTGACTTGCTGGCAACGCAGCGAGGAGACGCAGCGGTCTGCTTGTTGGTGAGGCAGCGGAGAAATGCAGCGCTTTGCTTGATGGCGAGGCAGTGAACAGAGAGAGCAGTTTGCTTTTTGCGAGGCAGCGAAGAGACGCAGCAGTCTGCTCGTTTGCCAGGCAGCGAAGAGATTCAGCAGTCTCCTTTTTGGTGAGACAGCGAACATCCACAGTGGTTCCTCATTCTGCGAGGCAGCGAACAGGCGCAGCAGTTTGCTTGTTCACCAGGGAGCGAACAGCTTAGGCAGTCTCCTTGTTTGTGAGAGAGCGAACTTCCACAGTAGTTCCTCATTCTGCGAGGCAGCCAAGAGGCACAGCGGTTTGCTTGTTCGCCTGGCAGCGAAGAGACGAAGCAGTTTGCTTGTTCGCCAGGCAGCGAACAGATTAGGCAGTCCCCTTGTTTGCGAGAGAGCGAACTTCCACCGTAGTTCCTCATTCTACGAGCAGCCAAGAGACGCAGCGGTCTGCTTGTTCGCCAGGCAGCGAACAGATTCGGCAGTCTCCTTGTTTGCGAGACAGCGAACATCCACACTGGGTCCTCATTCTGCGAGGCAGCGAAGAGACGCAGTGCTTTGCTTGTCCACCAGGTGGCGCAGTGGCATCACGGATTGCTTTTTCGCCTGGAAGTGAAGCCAGGCAGCACTTTGCTAGCTGGCGAGGCAGCGAAGACATGCAGCGGTGTGCTTGTCGGCCAGGCGGCGAAGCGACGCTGCAGTCCGCTTGTTGGCGAAGCAGTTGAAGAGATTCTGCCCACTGCGTGTTCGCGACGCCTCCAATAGGGGCAGCGGACTGCTTGTTGGCGAGGCGGGAAGAGATGCAGCACTTCCTTCTTTTGGCAGGCATCAAAGAGACGCAGCGGTTAGTTAGTGCGCGAGGCGGCAAAGAGACACAAGGGCTTGCTGGTCTGCGAGGCGGCGAAGAGACGCAGTTGTTGAGTAGTCGGCGAGGTGGCGTAGCGGCGCCGCGGTTTGCTTTAGCAGGCGGCAGCCAAGAGACACAGCGGTTTGCTTGTTGGCGAGGAGGGGAAGACACGCAGCGGTTCCTTAGTTTGCAAGGCAAGGCACAGACGTAGTCATAAGTTAGTGTGCGAGGCAGCGAAGAGACGCCGAGGTCAGTTAGTTTGCGAGGGAGCAAAGAGACGCAGCGGTTAGTTAGTTGGCGAGGCAGCGAACACATAGAGCGGCTTGCTTGTTTGCGAGGTAGGGAAGAGCCACGGTCGTGTGCTGTTTTGTGAGTAGGCGAATAGACGCAGTGATGTGCTCTTTTGCGAGAGAGCGAAGAGAACCGGTGGTCTGCTTCCTCTCCAGGCAGCGAAGAGACGGAGCGGTTTGCTTGTTCGCCAGGCGGTGCACAGATGAGGCAGTCTCCTTGTTTGTGAGACAGCGAACATCCACAGTGGTCACTCATCCTGCGAGGCAGCGAAGAGACACAGCGGTTTGCTTGTTCGCCAGGCAGCGAAGAGACGGAGCGGTTTGCTTGTTCGCCAGGCAGTGCACAGATTAGGCATTCTCCTTGTTTGTGAGTCAGCGAACATCCACAGTGGTCACTCATTCTGCGAGGCAGCCAAGAGGCACAGCGGTCTGCTTGTTCGCCAGGCAGCGAACAGGTTAGGCAGTCTCCTTGTTTGTGAGACAGCGAACATCCACAGTGGTTCCTCATTCTACGAGGCAGCCAAGAGACGCAGCGGTCTGCTTGTTTGCCAGGCAGCGAACAGGTTAGGCAGTCTACTTGTTTGTGAGACTGCAAACGTCCACAGTGGTCACTCATTCTGCGAGGCAGCGAACAGATGCAGCAGTTTGCTTGTCCACTAGATGGCCTAGTGGCATCATGCATTGCTTTTTCGCCTGGAAGCCACCCGATGCAGCACTTTGCCTGTTGGCGGGGCAGCGAAGAGACGCAGCAGTCTGCTGCTTTGTGAGACAGCGAACATCCACGGTGGTCACTCATTCTGCGAGGCAGCGAAGAGACGCAGCGCTTAGTTAGTTCTCCAGGCCCTGAACACATGCAACGGTTGACTTGTTGGCAACGCAGCGAGGAGACGCAGCGGTCTGCTTGTTGGTGAGGCAGCGGAGAAATGCAGCGCTTTGCTTGATGGCGAGGCAGTGAACAGAGAGAGCAGTTTGCTTTTTGCGAGGCAGCGAAGAGACGCAGCAGTCTGCTCGTTTGCCAGGCAGCGAAGAGATTCAGCAGTCTCCTTTTTGGTGAGACAGCGAACATCCACAGTGGTTCCTCATTCTGCGAGGCAGCGAACAGGCGCAGCAGTTTGCTTGTTCACCAGGGAGCGAACAGCTTAGGCAGTCTCCTTGTTTGCGAGAGAGCGAACTTCCACCGTAGTTCCTCATTCTACGAGCAGCCAAGAGACGCAGCGGTCTGCTTGTTCGCCAGGCAGCGAACAGATTCGGCAGTCTCCTTGTTTGCGAGACAGCGAACATCCACACTGGGTCCTCATTCTGCGAGGCAGCGAAGAGACGCAGTGCTTTGCTTGTCCACCAGGTGGCGCAGTGGCATCACGGATTGCTTTTTCGCCTGGAAGTGAAGCCAGGCAGCACTTTGCTAGCTGGCGAGGCAGCGAAGACATGCAGCGGTGTGCTTGTCGGCCAGGCGGCGAAGCGACGCTGCAGTCCGCTTGTTGGCGAAGCAGTTGAAGAGATTCTGCCCACTGCGTGTTCGCGACGCCTCCAATAGGGGCAGCGGACTGCTTGTTGGCGAGGCGGGAAGAGATGCAGCACTTCCTTCTTTTGGCAGGCATCAAAGAGACGCAGCGGTTAGTTAGTGCGCGAGGCGGCAAAGAGACACAAGGGCTTGCTGGTCTGCGAGGCGGCGAAGAGACGCAGTTGTTGAGTAGTCGGCGAGGTGGCGTAGCGGCGCCGCGGTTTGCTTTAGCAGGCGGCAGCCAAGAGACACAGCGGTTTGCTTGTTGGCGAGGAGGGGAAGACACGCAGCGGTTCCTTAGTTTGCAAGGCAAGGCACAGATGTAGTCATAAGTTAGTGTGCGAGGCAGCGAAGAGACGCCGAGGTCAGTTAGTTTGCGAGGGAGCAAAGAGACGCAGCGGTTAGTTAGTTGGCGAGGCAGCGAACACATAGAGCGGCTTGCTTGTTTGCGAGGTAGGGAAGAGCCACGGTCGTGTGCTGTTTTGTGAGTAGGCGAATAGACGCAGTGATGTGCTCTTTTGCGAGAGAGCGAAGAGAACCGGTGGTCTGCTTCCTCTCCAGGCAGCGAAGAGACGGAGCGGTTTGCTTGTTCGCCAGGCGGTGCACAGATGAGGCAGTCTCCTTGTTTGTGAGACAGCGAACATCCACAGTGGTCACTCATCCTGCGAGGCAGCGAAGAGACACAGCGGTTTGCTTGTTCGCCAGGCAGCGAAGAGACGGAGCGGTTTGCTTGTTCGCCAGGCAGTGCACAGATTAGGCATTCTCCTTGTTTGTGAGTCAGCGAACATCCACAGTGGTCACTCATTCTGCGAGGCAGCCAAGAGGCACAGCGGTCTGCTTGTTCGCCAGGCAGCGAACAGGTTAGGCAGTCTCCTTGTTTGTGAGACAGCGAACATCCACAGTGGTTCCTCATTCTACGAGGCAGCCAAGAGACGCAGCGGTCTGCTTGTTTGCCAGGCAGCGAACAGGTTAGGCAGTCTACTTGTTTGTGAGACTGCAAACGTCCACAGTGGTCACTCATTCTGCGAGGCAGCGAACAGATGCAGCAGTTTGCTTGTCCACTAGATGGCCTAGTGGCATCATGCATTGCTTTTTCGCCTGGAAGCCACCCGATGCAGCACTTTGCCTGTTGGCGGGGCAGCGAAGAGACGCAGCAGTCTGCTGCTTTGTGAGACAGCGAACATCCACGGTGGTCACTCATTCTGCGAGGCAGCGAAGAGACGCAGCGCTTAGTTAGTTCTCCAGGCCCTGAACACATGCAACGGTTGACTTGTTGGCAACGCAGCGAGGAGACGCAGCGGTCTGCTTGTTGGTGAGGCAGCGGAGAAATGCAGCGCTTTGCTTGATGGCGAGGCAGTGAACAGAGAGAGCAGTTTGCTTTTTGCGAGGCAGCGAAGAGATTCAGCAGTCTCCTTTTTGGTGAGAGAGCGAACATCCACAGTGGTTCCTCATTCTGCGAGGCAGCGAACAGGCGCAGCAGTTTGCTTGTTCACCAGGGAGCGAACAGCTTAGGCAGTCTCCTTGTTTGTGAGAGAGCGAACTTCCACAGTAGTTCCTCATTCTGCGAGGCAGCCAAGAGGCACAGCGGTTTGCTTGTTCGCCTGGCAGCGAAGAGACGAAGCAGTTTGCTTGTTCGCCAGGCAGCGAACAGATTAGGCAGTCCCCTTGTTTGCGAGAGAGCGAACTTCCACCGTAGTTCCTCATTCTACGAGCAGCCAAGAGACGCAGCGGTCTGCTTGTTCGCCAGGCAGCGAACAGATTCGGCAGTCTCCTTGTTTGCGAGACAGCGAACATCCACACTGGGTCCTCATTCTGCGAGGCAGCGAAGAGACGCAGTGCTTTGCTTGTCCACCAGGTGGCGCAGTGGCATCACGGATTGCTTTTTCGCCTGGAAGTGAAGCCAGGCAGCACTTTGCTAGCTGGCGAGGCAGCGAAGACATGCAGCGGTGTGCTTGTCGGCCAGGCGGCGAAGCGACGCTGCAGTCCGCTTGTTGGCGAAGCAGTTGAAGAGATTCTGCCCACTGTGTGTTCGCGACGCCTCCAATAGGGGCAGCGGACTGCTTGTTGGCGAGGCGGGAAGAGATGCAGCACTTCCTTCTTTTGGCAGGCATCAAAGAGACGCAGCGGTTAGTTAGTGCGCGAGGCGGCAAAGAGACACAAGGGCTTGCTGGTCTGCGAGGCGGCGAAGAGACGCAGTTGTTGAGTAGTCGGCGAGGTGGCGTAGCGGCGCCGCGGTTTGCTTTAGCAGGCGGCAGCCAAGAGACACAGCGGTTTGCTTGTTGGCGAGGAGGGGAAGACACGCAGCGGTTCCTTAGTTTGCAAGGCAAGGCACAGACGTAGTCATAAGTTAGTGTGCGAGGCAGCGAAGAGACGCCGAGGTCAGTTAGTTTGCGAGGGAGCAAAGAGACGCAGCGGTTAGTTAGTTGGCGAGGCAGCGAACACATAGAGCGGCTTGCTTGTTTGCGAGGTAGGGAAGAGCCACGGTCGTGTGCTGTTTTGTGAGTAGGCGAATAGACGCAGTGATGTGCTCTTTTGCGAGAGAGCGAAGAGAACCGGTGGTCTGCTTCCTCTCCAGGCAGCGAAGAGACGGAGCGGTTTGCTTGTTCGCCAGGCGGTGCACAGATGAGGCAGTCTCCTTGTTTGTGAGACAGCGAACATCCACAGTGGTCACTCATCCTGCGAGGCAGCGAAGAGACACAGCGGTTTGCTTGTTCGCCAGGCAGCGAAGAGACGGAGCGGTTTGCTTGTTCGCCAGGCAGTGCACAGATTAGGCATTCTCCTTGTTTGTGAGTCAGCGAACATCCACAGTGGTCACTCATTCTGCGAGGCAGCCAAGAGGCACAGCGGTCTGCTTGTTCGCCAGGCAGCGAACAGGTTAGGCAGTCTCCTTGTTTGTGAGACAGCGAACATCCACAGTGGTTCCTCATTCTACGAGGCAGCCAAGAGACGCAGCGGTCTGCTTGTTTGCCAGGCAGCGAACAGGTTAGGCAGTCTACTTGTTTGTGAGACTGCAAACGTCCACAGTGGTCACTCATTCTGCGAGGCAGCGAACAGATGCAGCAGTTTGCTTGTCCACTAGATGGCCTAGTGGCATCATGCATTGCTTTTTCGCCTGGAAGCCACCCGATGCAGCACTTTGCCTGTTGGCGGGGCAGCGAAGAGACGCAGCAGTCTGCTGCTTTGTGAGACAGCGAACATCCACGGTGGTCACTCATTCTGCGAGGCAGCGAAGAGACGCAGCGCTTAGTTAGTTCTCCAGGCCCTGAACACATGCAACGGTTGACTTGTTGGCAACGCAGCGAGGAGACGCAGCGGTCTGCTTGTTGGTGAGGCAGCGGAGAAATGCAGCGCTTTGCTTGATGGCGAGGCAGTGAACAGAGAGAGCAGTTTGCTTTTTGCGAGGCAGCGAAGAGATTCAGCAGTCTCCTTTTTGGTGAGAGAGCGAACATCCACAGTGGTTCCTCATTCTGCGAGGCAGCGAACAGGCGCAGCAGTTTGCTTGTTCACCAGGGAGCGAACAGCTTAGGCAGTCTCCTTGTTTGTGAGAGAGCGAACTTCCACCGTAGTTCCTCATTCTGCGAGGCAGCCAAGAGGCACAGCGGTTTGCTTGTTCGCCTGGCAGCGAAGAGACGAAGCAGTTTGCTTGTTCGCCAGGCAGCGAACAGATTAGGCAGTCCCCTTGTTTGCGAGAGAGCGAACTTCCACCGTAGTTCCTCATTCTACGAGCAGCCAAGAGACGCAGCGGTCTGCTTGTTCGCCAGGCAGCGAACAGATTCGGCAGTCTCCTTGTTTGCGAGACAGCGAACATCCACACTGGGTCCTCATTCTGCGAGGCAGCGAAGAGACGCAGTGCTTTGCTTGTCCACCAGGTGGCGCAGTGGCATCACGGATTGCTTTTTCGCCTGGAAGTGAAGCCAGGCAGCACTTTGCTAGCTGGCGAGGCAGCGAAGACATGCAGCGGTGTGCTTGTCGGCCAGGCGGCGAAGCGACGCTGCAGTCCGCTTGTTGGCGAAGCAGTTGAAGAGATTCTGCCCACTGCGTGTTCGCGACGCCTCCAATAGGGGCAGCGGACTGCTTGTTGGCGAGGCGGGAAGAGATGCAGCACTTCCTTCTTTTGGCAGGCATCAAAGAGACGCAGCGGTTAGTTAGTGCGCGAGGCGGCAAAGAGACACAAGGGCTTGCTGGTCTGCGAGGCGGCGAAGAGACGCAGTTGTTGAGTAGTCGGCGAGGTGGCGTAGCGGCGCCGCGGTTTGCTTTAGCAGGCGGCAGCCAAGAGACACAGCGGTTTGCTTGTTGGCGAGGAGGGGAAGACACGCAGCGGTTCCTTAGTTTGCAAGGCAAGGCACAGACGTAGTCATAAGTTAGTGTGCGAGGCAGCGAAGAGACGCCGAGGTCAGTTAGTTTGCGAGGGAGCAAAGAGACGCAGCGGTTAGTTAGTTGGCGAGGCAGCGAACACATAGAGCGGCTTGCTTGTTTGCGAGGTAGGGAAGAGCCACGGTCGTGTGCTGTTTTGTGAGTAGGCGAATAGACGCAGTGATGTGCTCTTTTGCGAGAGAGCGAAGAGAACCGGTGGTCTGCTTCCTCTCCAGGCAGCGAAGAGACGGAGCGGTTTGCTTGTTCGCCAGGCGGTGCACAGATGAGGCAGTCTCCTTGTTCGTGAGTCAGCGAACATCCACAGTGGTCACTCATCCTGCGAGGCAGCCAAGAGACGCAGCGGTCTGCTTGTTCGCCAGGCAGCGAACAGGTTAGGCAGTCTCCTTGTTTGTGAGACAGCGAACATCCACAGTGGTTCCTCATTCTACGAGGCAGCCAAGAGACGCAGCGGTCTGCTTGTTTGCCAGGCAGCGAACAGGTTAGGCAGTCTACTTGTTTGTGAGACTGCAAACGTCCACAGTGGTCACTCATTCTGCGAGGCAGCGAACAGATGCAGCAGTTTGCTTGTCCACTAGATGGCCTAGTGGCATCATGCATTGCTTTTTCGCCTGGAAGCCACCCGATGCAGCACTTTGCCTGTTGGCGGGGCAGCGAAGAGACGCAGCAGTCTGCTGCTTTGTGAGACAGCGAACATCCACGGTGGTCACTCATTCTGCGAGGCAGCGAAGAGACGCAGCGCTTAGTTAGTTCTCCAGGCCCTGAACACATGCAACGGTTGACTTGTTGGCAACGCAGCGAGGAGACGCAGCGGTCTGCTTGTTGGTGAGGCAGCGGAGAAATGCAGCGCTTTGCTTGATGGCGAGGCAGTGAACAGAGAGAGCAGTTTGCTTTTTGCGAGGCAGCGAAGAGACGCAGCAGTCTGCTCGTTTGCCAGGCAGCGAAGAGATTCAGCAGTCTCCTTTTTGGTGAGACAGCGAACATCCACAGTGGTTCCTCATTCTGCGAGGCAGCGAACAGGCGCAGCAGTTTGCTTGTTCACCAGGGAGCGAACAGCTTAGGCAGTCTCCTTGTTTGTGAGAGAGCGAACTTCCACAGTAGTTCCTCATTCTGCGAGGCAGCCAAGAGGCACAGCGGTTTGCTTGTTCGCCTGGCAGCGAAGAGACGAAGCAGTTTGCTTGTTCGCCAGGCAGCGAACAGATTAGGCAGTCCCCTTGTTTGTGAGAGAGCGAACTTCCACCGTAGTTCCTCATTCTACGAGCAGCCAAGAGATGCAGCGGTCTGCTTGTTCGCCAGGCAGCGAACAGATTCGGCAGTCTCCTTGTTTGCGAGACAGCGAACATCCACACTGGGTCCTCATTCTGCGAGGCAGCGAAGAGACGCAGTGCTTTGCTTGTCCACCAGGTGGCGCAGTGGCATCACGGATTGCTTTTTCGCCTGGAAGTGAAGCCAGGCAGCACTTTGCTAGCTGGCGAGGCAGCGAAGACATGCAGCGGTGTGCTTGTCGGCCAGGCGGCGAAGCGACGCTGCAGTCCGCTTGTTGGCGAAGCAGTTGAAGAGATTCTGCCCACTGCGTGTTCGCGACGCCTCCAATAGGGGCAGCGGACTGCTTGTTGGCGAGGCGGGAAGAGATGCAGCACTTCCTTCTTTTGGCAGGCATCAAAGAGACGCAGCGGTTAGTTAGTGCGCGAGGCGGCAAAGAGACACAAGGGCTTGCTGGTCTGCGAGGCGGCGAAGAGACGCAGTTGTTGAGTAGTCGGCGAGGTGGCGTAGCGGCGCCGCGGTTTGCTTTAGCAGGCGGCAGCCAAGAGACACAGCGGTTTGCTTGTTGGCGAGGAGGGGAAGACACGCAGCGGTTCCTTAGTTTGCAAGGCAAGGCACAGACGTAGTCATAAGTTAGTGTGCGAGGCAGCGAAGAGACGCCGAGGTCAGTTAGTTTGCGAGGGAGCAAAGAGACGCAGCGGTTAGTTAGTTGGCGAGGCAGCGAACACATAGAGCGGCTTGCTTGTTTGCGAGGTAGGGAAGAGCCACGGTCGTGTGCTGTTTTGTGAGTAGGCGAATAGACGCAGTGATGTGCTCTTTTGCGAGAGAGCGAAGAGAACCGGTGGTCTGCTTCCTCTCCAGGCATCGAAGAGACGGAGCGGTTTGCTTGTTCGCCAGGCGGTGCACAGATGAGGCAGTCTCCTTGTTTGTGAGACAGCGAACATCCACAGTGGTCACTCATCCTGCGAGGCAGCGAAGAGACACAGCGGTTTGCTTGTTCGCCAGGCAGCGAAGAGACGGAGCGGTTTGCTTGTTCGCCAGGCAGTGCACAGATTAGGCATTCTCCTTGTTTGTGAGTCAGCGAACATCCACAGTGGTCACTCATTCTGCGAGGCAGCCAAGAGACGCAGCGGTCTGCTTGTTCGCCAGGCAGCGAACAGGTTAGGCAGTCTCCTTGTTTGTGAGACAGCGAACATCCACAGTGGTTCCTCATTCTACGAGGCAGCCAAGAGACGCAGCGGTCTGCTTGTTTGCCAGGCAGCGAACAGGTTAGGCAGTCTACTTGTTTGTGAGACTGCAAACGTCCACAGTGGTCACTCATTCTGCGAGGCAGCGAACAGATGCAGCAGTTTGCTTGTCCACTAGATGGCCTAGTGGCATCATGCATTGCTTTTTCGCCTGGAAGCCACCCGATGCAGCACTTTGCCTGTTGGCGGGGCAGCGAAGAGACGCAGCAGTCTGCTGCTTTGTGAGACAGCGAACATCCACGGTGGTCACTCATTCTGCGAGGCAGCGAAGAGACGCAGCGCTTAGTTAGTTCTCCAGGCCCTGAACACATGCAACGGTTGACTTGTTGGCAACGCAGCGAGGAGACGCAGCGGTCTGCTTGTTGGTGAGGCAGCGGAGAAATGCAGCGCTTTGCTTGATGGCGAGGCAGTGAACAGAGAGAGCAGTTTGCTTTTTGCGAGGCAGCGAAGAGACGCAGCAGTCTGCTCGTTTGCCAGGCAGCGAAGAGATTCAGCAGTCTCCTTTTTGGTGAGACAGCGAACATCCACAGTGGTTCCTCATTCTGCGAGGCAGCGAACAGGCGCAGCAGTTTGCTTGTTCACCAGGGAGCGAACAGCTTAGGCAGTCTCCTTGTTTGTGAGAGAGCGAACTTCCACAGTAGTTCCTCATTCTGCGAGGCAGCCAAGAGGCACAGCGGTTTGCTTGTTCGCCTGGCAGCGAAGAGACGAAGCAGTTTGCTTGTTCGCCAGGCAGCGAACAGATTAGGCAGTCCCCTTGTTTGTGAGAGAGCGAACTTCCACCGTAGTTCCTCATTCTACGAGCAGCCAAGAGACGCAGCGGTCTGCTTGTTCGCCAGGCAGCGAACAGATTCGGCAGTCTCCTTGTTTGCGAGACAGCGAACATCCACACTGGGTCCTCATTCTGTGAGGCAGCGAAGAGACGCAGTGCTTTGCTTGTCCACCAGGTGGCGCAGTGGCATCACGGATTGCTTTTTCGCCTGGAAGTGAAGCCAGGCAGCACTTTGCTAGCTGGCGAGGCAGCGAAGACATGCAGCGGTGTGCTTGTCGGCCAGGCGGCGAAGCGACGCTGCAGTCCGCTTGTTGGCGAAGCAGTTGAAGAGATTCTGCCCACTGTGTGTTCGCGACGCCTCCAATAGGGGCAGCGGACTGCTTGTTGGCGAGGCGGGAAGAGATGCAGCACTTCCTTCTTTTGGCAGGCATCAAAGAGACGCAGCGGTTAGTTAGTGCGCGAGGCGGCAAAGAGACACAAGGGCTTGCTGGTCTGCGAGGCGGCGAAGAGACGCAGTTGTTGAGTAGTCGGCGAGGTGGCGTAGCGGCGCCGCGGTTTGCTTTAGCAGGCGGCAGCCAAGAGACACAGCGGTTTGCTTGTTGGCGAGGAGGGGAAGACACGCAGCGGTTCCTTAGTTTGCAAGGCAAGGCACAGACGTAGTCATAAGTTAGTGTGCGAGGCAGCGAAGAGACGCCGAGGTCAGTTAGTTTGCGAGGGAGCAAAGAGACGCAGCGGTTAGTTAGTTGGCGAGGCAGCGAACACATAGAGCGGCTTGCTTGTTTGTGAGGTAGGGAAGAGCCACGGTCGTGTGCTGTTTTGTGAGTAGGCGAATAGACGCAGTGATGTGCTCTTTTGCGAGAGAGCGAAGAGAACCGGTGGTCTGCTTCCTCTCCAGGCAGCGAAGAGACGGAGCGGTTTGCTTGTTCGCCAGGCGGTGCACAGATGAGGCAGTCTCCTTGTTTGTGAGACAGCGAACATCCACAGTGGTCACTCATCCTGCGAGGCAGCGAAGAGACACAGCGGTTTGCTTGTTCGCCAGGCAGCGAAGAGACGGAGCGGTTTGCTTGTTCGCCAGGCAGTGCACAGATTAGGCATTCTCCTTGTTTGTGAGTCAGCGAACATCCACAGTGGTCACTCATTCTGCGAGGCAGCCAAGAGGCACAGCGGTCTGCTTGTTCGCCAGGCAGCGAACAGGTTAGGCAGTCTCCTTGTTTGTGAGACAGCGAACATCCACAGTGGTTCCTCATTCTACGAGGCAGCCAAGAGACGCAGCGGTCTGCTTGTTTGCCAGGCAGCGAACAGGTTAGGCAGTCTACTTGTTTGTGAGACTGCAAACGTCCACAGTGGTCACTCATTCTGCGAGGCAGCGAACAGATGCAGCAGTTTGCTTGTCCACTAGATGGCCTAGTGGCATCATGCATTGCTTTTTCGCCTGGAAGCCACCCGATGCAGCACTTTGCCTGTTGGCGGGGCAGCGAAGAGACGCAGCAGTCTGCTGCTTTGTGAGACAGCGAACATCCACGGTGGTCACTCATTCTGCGAGGCAGCGAAGAGACGCAGCGCTTAGTTAGTTCTCCAGGCCCTGAACACATGCAACGGTTGACTTGTTGGCAACGCAGCGAGGAGACGCAGCGGTCTGCTTGTTGGTGAGGCAGCGGAGAAATGCAGCGCTTTGCTTGATGGCGAGGCAGTGAACAGAGAGAGCAGTTTGCTTTTTGCGAGGCAGCGAAGAGACGCAGCAGTCTGCTCGTTTGCCAGGCAGCGAAGAGATTCAGCAGTCTCCTTTTTGGTGAGACAGCGAACATCCACAGTGGTTCCTCATTCTGCGAGGCAGCGAACAGGCGCAGCAGTTTGCTTGTTCACCAGGGAGCGAACAGCTTAGGCAGTCTCCTTGTTTGTGAGAGAGCGAACTTCCACAGTAGTTCCTCATTCTGCGAGGCAGCCAAGAGGCACAGCGGTTTGCTTGTTCGCCTGGCAGCGAAGAGACGAAGCAGTTTGCTTGTTCGCCAGGCAGCGAACAGATTAGGCAGTCCCCTTGTTTGCGAGAGAGCGAACTTCCACCGTAGTTCCTCATTCTACGAGCAGCCAAGAGACGCAGCGGTCTGCTTGTTCGCCAGGCAGCGAACAGATTCGGCAGTCTCCTTGTTTGCGAGACAGCGAACATCCACACTGGGTCCTCATTCTGCGAGGCAGCGAAGAGACGCAGTGCTTTGCTTGTCCACCAGGTGGCGCAGTGGCATCACGGATTGCTTTTTCGCCTGGAAGTGAAGCCAGGCAGCACTTTGCTAGCTGGCGAGGCAGCGAAGACATGCAGCGGTGTGCTTGTCGGCCAGGCGGCGAAGCGACGCTGCAGTCCGCTTGTTGGCGAAGCAGTTGAAGAGATTCTGCCCACTGCGTGTTCGCGACGCCTCCAATAGGGGCAGCGGACTGCTTGTTGGCGAGGCGGGAAGAGATGCAGCACTTCCTTCTTTTGGCAGGCATCAAAGAGACGCAGCGGTTAGTTAGTGCGCGAGGCGGCAAAGAGACACAAGGGCTTGCTGGTCTGCGAGGCGGCGAAGAGACGCAGTTGTTGAGTAGTCGGCGAGGTGGCGTAGCGGCGCCGCGGTTTGCTTTAGCAGGCGGCAGCCAAGAGACACAGCGGTTTGCTTGTTGGCGAGGAGGGGAAGACACGCAGCGGTTCCTTAGTTTGCAAGGCAAGGCACAGACGTAGTCATAAGTTAGTGTGCGAGGCAGCGAAGAGACGCCGAGGTCAGTTAGTTTGCGAGGGAGCAAAGAGACGCAGCGGTTAGTTAGTTGGCGAGGCAGCGAACACATAGAGCGGCTTGCTTGTTTGCGAGGTAGGGAAGAGCCACGGTCGTGTGCTGTTTTGTGAGTAGGCGAATAGACGCAGTGATGTGCTCTTTTGCGAGAGAGCGAAGAGAACCGGTGGTCTGCTTCCTCTCCAGGCAGCGAAGAGACGGAGCGGTTTGCTTGTTCGCCAGGCGGTGCACAGATGAGGCAGTCTCCTTGTTTGTGAGACAGCGAACATCCACAGTGGTCACTCATCCTGCGAGGCAGCGAAGAGACACAGCGGTTTGCTTGTTCGCCAGGCAGCGAAGAGACGGAGCGGTTTGCTTGTTCGCCAGGCAGTGCACAGATTAGGCATTCTCCTTGTTTGTGAGTCAGCGAACATCCACAGTGGTCACTCATTCTGCGAGGCAGCCAAGAGGCACAGCGGTCTGCTTGTTCGCCAGGCAGCGAACAGGTTAGGCAGTCTCCTTGTTTGTGAGACAGCGAACATCCACAGTGGTTCCTCATTCTACGAGGCAGCCAAGAGACGCAGCGGTCTGCTTGTTTGCCAGGCAGCGAACAGGTTAGGCAGTCTACTTGTTTGTGAGACTGCAAACGTCCACAGTGGTCACTCATTCTGCGAGGCAGCGAACAGATGCAGCAGTTTGCTTGTCCACTAGATGGCCTAGTGGCATCATGCATTGCTTTTTCGCCTGGAAGCCACCCGATGCAGCACTTTGCCTGTTGGCGGGGCAGCGAAGAGACGCAGCAGTCTGCTGCTTTGTGAGACAGCGAACATCCACGGTGGTCACTCATTCTGCGAGGCAGCGAAGAGACGCAGCGCTTAGTTAGTTCTCCAGGCCCTGAACACATGCAACGGTTGACTTGTTGGCAACGCAGCGAGGAGACGCAGCGGTCTGCTTGTTGGTGAGGCAGCGGAGAAATGCAGCGCTTTGCTTGGTGGCGAGGCAGTGAACAGAGAGAGCAGTTTGCTTTTTGCGAGGCAGCGAAGAGACGCAGCAGTCTGCTCGTTTGCCAGGCAGCGAAGAGATTCAGCAGTCTCCTTTTTGGTGAGACAGCGAACATCCACAGTGGTTCCTCATTCTGCAAGGCAGCGAACAGGCGCAGCAGTTTGCTTGTTCACCAGGGAGCGAACAGCTTAGGCAGTCTCCTTGTTTGTGAGAGAGCGAACTTCCACAGTAGTTCCTCATTCTGCGAGGCAGCCAAGAGGCACAGCGGTTTGCTTGTTCGCCTGGCAGCGAAGAGACGAAGCAGTTTGCTTGTTCGCCAGGCAGCGAACAGATTAGGCAGTCCCCTTGTTTGCGAGAGAGCGAACTTCCACCGTAGTTCCTCATTCTACGAGCAGCCAAGAGACGCAGCGGTCTGCTTGTTCGCCAGGCAGCGAACAGATTCGGCAGTCTCCTTGTTTGCGAGACAGCGAACATCCACACTGGGTCCTCATTCTGCGAGGCAGCGAAGAGACGCAGTGCTTTGCTTGTCCACCAGGTGGCGCAGTGGCATCACGGATTGCTTTTTCGCCTGGAAGTGAAGCCAGGCAGCACTTTGCTAGCTGGCGAGGCAGCGAAGACATGCAGCGGTGTGCTTGTCGGCCAGGCGGCGAAGCGACGCTGCAGTCCGCTTGTTGGCGAAGCAGTTGAAGAGATTCTGCCCACTGCGTGTTCGCGACGCCTCCAATAGGGGCAGCGGACTGCTTGTTGGCGAGGCGGGAAGAGATGCAGCACTTCCTTCTTTTGGCAGGCATCAAAGAGACGCAGCGGTTAGTTAGTGCGCGAGGCGGCAAAGAGACACAAGGGCTTGCTGGTCTGCGAGGCGGCGAAGAGACGCAGTTGTTGAGTAGTCGGCGAGGTGGCGTAGCGGCGCCGCGGTTTGCTTTAGCAGGCGGCAGCCAAGAGACACAGCGGTTTGCTTGTTGGCGAGGAGGGGAAGACACGCAGCGGTTCCTTAGTTTGCAAGGCAAGGCACAGACGTAGTCATAAGTTAGTGTGCGAGGCAGCGAAGAGACGCCGAGGTCAGTTAGTTTGCGAGGGAGCAAAGAGACGCAGCGGTTAGTTAGTTGGCGAGGCAGCGAACACATAGAGCGGCTTGCTTGTTTGCGAGGTAGGGAAGAGCCACGGTCGTGTGCTGTTTTGTGAGTAGGCGAATAGACGCAGTGATGTGCTCTTTTGCGAGAGAGCGAAGAGAACCGGTGGTCTGCTTCCTCTCCAGGCAGCGAAGAGACGGAGCGGTTTGCTTGTTCGCCAGGCGGTGCACAGATGAGGCAGTCTCCTTGTTTGTGAGACAGCGAACATCCACAGTGGTCACTCATCCTGCGAGGCAGCGAAGAGACACAGCGGTTTGCTTGTTCGCCAGGCAGCGAAGAGACGGAGCGGTTTGCTTGTTCGCCAGGCAGTGCACAGATTAGGCATTCTCCTTGTTTGTGAGTCAGCGAACATCCACAGTGGTCACTCATTCTGCGAGGCAGCCAAGAGGCACAGCGGTCTGCTTGTTCGCCAGGCAGCGAACAGGTTAGGCAGTCTCCTTGTTTGTGAGACAGCGAACATCCACAGTGGTTCCTCATTCTACGAGGCAGCCAAGAGACGCAGCGGTCTGCTTGTTTGCCAGGCAGCGAACAGGTTAGGCAGTCTACTTGTTTGTGAGACTGCAAACGTCCACAGTGGTCACTCATTCTGCGAGGCAGCGAACAGATGCAGCAGTTTGCTTGTCCACTAGATGGCCTAGTGGCATCATGCATTGCTTTTTCGCCTGGAAGCCACCCGATGCAGCACTTTGCCTGTTGGCGGGGCAGCGAAGAGACGCAGCAGTCTGCTGCTTTGTGAGACAGCGAACATCCACGGTGGTCACTCATTCTGCGAGGCAGCGAAGAGACGCAGCGCTTAGTTAGTTCTCCAGGCCCTGAACACATGCAACGGTTGACTTGTTGGCAACGCAGCGAGGAGACGCAGCGGTCTGCTTGTTGGTGAGGCAGCGGAGAAATGCAGCGCTTTGCTTGATGGCGAGGCAGTGAACAGAGAGAGCAGTTTGCTTTTTGCGAGGCAGCGAAGAGACGCAGCAGTCTGCTCGTTTGCCAGGCAGCGAAGAGATTCAGCAGTCTCCTTTTTGGTGAGACAGCGAACATCCACAGTGGTTCCTCATTCTGCGAGGCAGCGAACAGGCGCAGCAGTTTGCTTGTTCACCAGGGAGCGAACAGCTTAGGCAGTCTCCTTGTTTGTGAGAGAGCGAACTTCCACAGTAGTTCCTCATTCTGCGAGGCAGCCAAGAGGCACAGCGGTTTGCTTGTTCGCCTGGCAGCGAAGAGACGAAGCAGTTTGCTTGTTCGCCAGGCAGCGAACAGATTAGGCAGTCCCCTTGTTTGCGAGAGAGCGAACTTCCACCGTAGTTCCTCATTCTACGAGCAGCCAAGAGACGCAGCGGTCTGCTTGTTCGCCAGGCAGCGAACAGATTCGGCAGTCTCCTTGTTTGCGAGACAGCGAACATCCACACTGGGTCCTCATTCTGCGAGGCAGCGAAGAGACGCAGTGCTTTGCTTGTCCACCAGGTGGCGCAGTGGCATCACGGATTGCTTTTTCGCCTGGAAGTGAAGCCAGGCAGCACTTTGCTAGCTGGCGAGGCAGCGAAGACATGCAGCGGTGTGCTTGTCGGCCAGGCGGCGAAGCGACGCTGCAGTCCGCTTGTTGGCGAAGCAGTTGAAGAGATTCTGCCCACTGCGTGTTCGCGACGCCTCCAATAGGGGCAGCGGACTGCTTGTTGGCGAGGCGGGAAGAGATGCAGCACTTCCTTCTTTTGGCAGGCATCAAAGAGACGCAGCGGTTAGTTAGTGCGCGAGGCGGCAAAGAGACACAAGGGCTTGCTGGTCTGCGAGGCGGCGAAGAGACGCAGTTGTTGAGTAGTCGGCGAGGTGGCGTAGCGGCGCCGCGGTTTGCTTTAGCAGGCGGCAGCCAAGAGACACAGCGGTTTGCTTGTTGGCGAGGAGGGGAAGACACGCAGCGGTTCCTTAGTTTGCAAGGCAAGGCACAGACGTAGTCATAAGTTAGTGTGCGAGGCAGCGAAGAGACGCCGAGGTCAGTTAGTTTGCGAGGGAGCAAAGAGACGCAGCGGTTAGTTAGTTGGCGAGGCAGCGAACACATAGAGCGGCTTGCTTGTTTGCGAGGTAGGGAAGAGCCACGGTCGTGTGCTGTTTTGTGAGTAGGCGAATAGACGCAGTGATGTGCTCTTTTGCGAGAGAGCGAAGAGAACCGGTGGTCTGCTTCCTCTCCAGGCAGCGAAGAGACGGAGCGGTTTGCTTGTTCGCCAGGCGGTGCACAGATGAGGCAGTCTCCTTGTTTGTGAGACAGCGAACATCCACAGTGGTCACTCATCCTGCGAGGCAGCGAAGAGACACAGCGGTTTGCTTGTTCGCCAGGCAGCGAAGAGACGGAGCGGTTTGCTTGTTCGCCAGGCAGTGCACAGATTAGGCATTCTCCTTGTTTGTGAGTCAGCGAACATCCACAGTGGTCACTCATTCTGCGAGGCAGCCAAGAGACGCAGCGGTCTGCTTGTTCGCCAGGCAGCGAACAGGTTAGGCAGTCTCCTTGTTTGTGAGACAGCGAACATCCACAGTGGTTCCTCATTCTACGAGGCAGCCAAGAGACGCAGCGGTCTGCTTGTTTGCCAGGCAGCGAACAGGTTAGGCAGTCTACTTGTTTGTGAGACTGCAAACGTCCACAGTGGTCACTCATTCTGCGAGGCAGCGAACAGATGCAGCAGTTTGCTTGTCCACTAGATGGCCTAGTGGCATCATGCATTGCTTTTTCGCCTGGAAGCCACCCGATGCAGCACTTTGCCTGTTGGCGGGGCAGCGAAGAGACGCAGCAGTCTGCTGCTTTGTGAGACAGCGAACATCCACGGTGGTCACTCATTCTGCGAGGCAGCGAAGAGACGCAGCGCTTAGTTAGTTCTCCAGGCCCTGAACACATGCAACGGTTGACTTGTTGGCAACGCAGCGAGGAGACGCAGCGGTCTGCTTGTTGGTGAGGCAGCGGAGAAATGCAGCGCTTTGCTTGATGGCGAGGCAGTGAACAGAGAGAGCAGTTTGCTTTTTGCGAGGCAGCGAAGAGACGCAGCAGTCTGCTCGTTTGCCAGGCAGCGAAGAGATTCAGCAGTCTCCTTTTTGGTGAGACAGCGAACATCCACAGTGGTTCCTCATTCTGCGAGGCAGCGAACAGGCGCAGCAGTTTGCTTGTTCACCAGGGAGCGAACAGCTTAGGCAGTCTCCTTGTTTGTGAGAGAGCGAACTTCCACAGTAGTTCCTCATTCTGCGAGGCAGCCAAGAGGCACAGCGGTTTGCTTGTTCGCCTGGCAGCGAAGAGACGAAGCAGTTTGCTTGTTCGCCAGGCAGCGAACAGATTAGGCAGTCCCCTTGTTTGCGAGAGAGCGAACTTCCACCGTAGTTCCTCATTCTACGAGCAGCCAAGAGACGCAGCGGTCTGCTTGTTCGCCAGGCAGCGAACAGATTCGGCAGTCTCCTTGTTTGCGAGACAGCGAACATCCACACTGGGTCCTCATTCTGCGAGGCAGCGAAGAGACGCAGTGCTTTGCTTGTCCACCAGGTGGCGCAGTGGCATCACGGATTGCTTTTTCGCCTGGAAGTGAAGCCAGGCAGCACTTTGCTAGCTGGCGAGGCAGCGAAGACATGCAGCGGTGTGCTTGTCGGCCAGGCGGCGAAGCGACGCTGCAGTCCGCTTGTTGGCGAAGCAGTTGAAGAGATTCTGCCCACTGCGTGTTCGCGACGCCTCCAATAGGGGCAGCGGACTGCTTGTTGGCGAGGCGGGAAGAGATGCAGCACTTCCTTCTTTTGGCAGGCATCAAAGAGACGCAGCGGTTAGTTAGTGCGCGAGGCGGCAAAGAGACACAAGGGCTTGCTGGTCTGCGAGGCGGCGAAGAGACGCAGTTGTTGAGTAGTCGGCGAGGTGGCGTAGCGGCGCCGCGGTTTGCTTTAGCAGGCGGCAGCCAAGAGACACAGCGGTTTGCTTGTTGGCGAGGAGGGGAAGACACGCAGCGGTTCCTTAGTTTGCAAGGCAAGGCACAGACGTAGTCATAAGTTAGTGTGCGAGGCAGCGAAGAGACGCCGAGGTCAGTTAGTTTGCGAGGGAGCAAAGAGACGCAGCGGTTAGTTAGTTGGCGAGGCAGCGAACACATAGAGCGGCTTGCTTGTTTGCGAGGTAGGGAAGAGCCACGGTCGTGTGCTGTTTTGTGAGTAGGCGAATAGACGCAGTGATGTGCTCTTTTGCGAGAGAGCGAAGAGAACCGGTGGTCTGCTTCCTCTCCAGGCAGCGAAGAGACGGAGCGGTTTGCTTGTTCGCCAGGCGGTGCACAGATGAGGCAGTCTCCTTGTTTGTGAGACAGCGAACATCCACAGTGGTCACTCATCCTGCGAGGCAGCGAAGAGACACAGCGGTTTGCTTGTTCGCCAGGCAGCGAAGAGACGGAGCGGTTTGCTTGTTCGCCAGGCAGTGCACAGATTAGGCATTCTCCTTGTTTGTGAGTCAGCGAACATCCACAGTGGTCACTCATTCTGCGAGGCAGCCAAGAGACGCAGCGGTCTGCTTGTTCGCCAGGCAGCGAACAGATTCGGCAGTCTCCTTGTTTGCGAGACAGCGAACATCCACACTGGGTCCTCATTCTGCGAGGCAGCGAAGAGACGCAGTGCTTTGCTTGTCCACCAGGTGGCGCAGTGGCATCACGGATTGCTTTTTCGCCTGGAAGTGAAGCCAGGCAGCACTTTGCTAGCTGGCGAGGCAGCGAAGACATGCAGCGGTGTGCTTGTCGGCCAGGCGGCGAAGCGACGCTGCAGTCCGCTTGTTGGCGAAGCAGTTGAAGAGATTCTGCCCACTGCGTGTTCGCGACGCCTCCAATAGGGGCAGCGGACTGCTTGTTGGCGAGGCGGGAAGAGATGCAGCACTTCCTTCTTTTGGCAGGCATCAAAGAGACGCAGCGGTTAGTTAGTGCGCGAGGCGGCAAAGAGACACAAGGGCTTGCTGGTCTGCGAGGCGGCGAAGAGACGCAGTTGTTGAGTAGTCGGCGAGGTGGCGTAGCGGCGCCGCGGTTTGCTTTAGCAGGCGGCAGCCAAGAGACACAGCGGTTTGCTTGTTGGCGAGGAGGGGAAGACACGCAGCGGTTCCTTAGTTTGCAAGGCAAGGCACAGACGTAGTCATAAGTTAGTGTGCGAGGCAGCGAAGAGACGCCGAGGTCAGTTAGTTTGCGAGGGAGCAAAGAGACGCAGCGGTTAGTTAGTTGGCGAGGCAGCGAACACATAGAGCGGCTTGCTTGTTTGCGAGGTAGGGAAGAGCCACGGTCGTGTGCTGTTTTGTGAGTAGGCGAATAGACGCAGTGATGTGCTCTTTTGCGAGAGAGCGAAGAGAACCGGTGGTCTGCTTCCTCTCCAGGCAGCGAAGAGACGGAGCGGTTTGCTTGTTCGCCAGGCGGTGCACAGATGAGGCAGTCTCCTTGTTTGTGAGACAGCGAACATCCACAGTGGTCACTCATCCTGCGAGGCAGCGAAGAGACACAGCGGTTTGCTTGTTCGCCAGGCAGCGAAGAGACGGAGCGGTTTGCTTGTTCGCCAGGCAGTGCACAGATTAGGCATTCTCCTTGTTTGTGAGTCAGCGAACATCCACAGTGGTCACTCATTCTGCGAGGCAGCCAAGAGGCACAGCGGTCTGCTTGTTCGCCAGGCAGCGAACAGGTTAGGCAGTCTCCTTGTTTGTGAGACAGCGAACATCCACAGTGGTTCCTCATTCTACGAGGCAGCCAAGAGACGCAGCGGTCTGCTTGTTTGCCAGGCAGCGAACAGGTTAGGCAGTCTACTTGTTTGTGAGACTGCAAACGTCCACAGTGGTCACTCATTCTGCGAGGCAGCGAACAGATGCAGCAGTTTGCTTGTCCACTAGATGGCCTAGTGGCATCATGCATTGCTTTTTCGCCTGGAAGCCACCCGATGCAGCACTTTGCCTGTTGGCGGGGCAGCGAAGAGACGCAGCAGTCTGCTGCTTTGTGAGACAGCGAACATCCACGGTGGTCACTCATTCTGCGAGGCAGCGAAGAGACGCAGCGCTTAGTTAGTTCTCCAGGCCCTGAACACATGCAACGGTTGACTTGCTGGCAACGCAGCGAGGAGACGCAGCGGTCTGCTTGTTGGTGAGGCAGCGGAGAAATGCAGCGCTTTGCTTGATGGCGAGGCAGTGAACAGAGAGAGCAGTTTGCTTTTTGCGAGGCAGCGAAGAGACGCAGCAGTCTGCTCGTTTGCCAGGCAGCGAAGAGATTCAGCAGTCTCCTTTTTGGTGAGACAGCGAACATCCAGAGTGGTTCCTCATTCTGCGAGGCAGCGAACAGGCGCAGCAGTTTGCTTGTTCACCAGGGAGCGAACAGCTTAGGCAGTCTCCTTGTTTGTGAGAGAGCGAACTTCCACAGTAGTTCCTCATTCTGCGAGGCAGCCAAGAGGCACAGCGGTTTGCTTGTTCGCCTGGCAGCGAAGAGACGAAGCAGTTTGCTTGTTCGCCAGGCAGTGCACAGATTAGGCATTCTCCTTGTTTGTGAGTCAGCGAACATCCACAGTGGTCACTCATTCTGCGAGGCAGCCAAGAGGCACAGCGGTCTGCTTGTTCGCCAGGCAGCGAACAGGTTAGGCAGTCCCCTTGTTTGTGAGAGAGCGAACTTCCACCGTAGTTCCTCATTCTACGAGCAGCCAAGAGACGCAGCGGTCTGCTTGTTCGCCAGGCAGCGAACAGATTCGGCAGTCTCCTTGTTTGCGAGACAGCGAACATCCACACTGGGTCCTCATTCTGCGAGGCAGCGAAGAGACGCAGTGCTTTGCTTGTCCACCAGGTGGCGCAGTGGCATCACGGATTGCTTTTTCGCCTGGAAGTGAAGCCAGGCAGCACTTTGCTAGCTGGCGAGGCAGCGAAGACATGCAGCGGTGTGCTTGTCGGCCAGGCGGCGAAACGACGCTGCAGTCCGCTTGTTGGCGAAGCAGTTGAAGAGATTCTGCCCACTGCGTGTTCGCGACGCCTCCAATAGGGGCAGCGGACTGCTTGTTGGCGAGGCGGGAAGAGATGCAGCACTTCCTTCTTTTGGCAGGCATCAAAGAGACGCAGCGGTTAGTTAGTGCGCGAGGCGGCAAAGAGACACAAGGGCTTGCTGGTCTGCGAGGCGGCGAAGAGACGCAGTTGTTGAGTAGTCGGCGAGGTGGCGTAGCGGCGCCGCGGTTTGCTTTAGCAGGCGGCAGCCAAGAGACACAGCGGTTTGCTTGTTGGCGAGGAGGGGAAGACACGCAGCGGTTCCTTAGTTTGCAAGGCAAGGCACAGACGTAGTCATAAGTTAGTGTGCGAGGCAGCGAAGAGACGCCGAGGTCAGTTAGTTTGCGAGGGAGCAAAGAGACGCAGCGGTTAGTTAGTTGGCGAGGCAGCGAACACATAGAGCGGCTTGCTTGTTTGCGAGGTAGGGAAGAGCCACGGTCGTGTGCTGTTTTGTGAGTAGGCGAATAGACGCAGTGATGTGCTCTTTTGCGAGAGAGCGAAGAGAACCGGTGGTCTGCTTCCTCTCCAGGCAGCGAAGAGACGGAGCGGTTTGCTTGTTCGCCAGGCGGTGCACAGATGAGGCAGTCTCCTTGTTTGTGAGACAGCGAACATCCACAGTGGTCACTCATCCTGCGAGGCAGCGAAGAGACACAGCGGTTTGCTTGTTCGCCAGGCAGCGAAGAGACGGAGCGGTTTGCTTGTTCGCCAGGCAGTGCACAGATTAGGCATTCTCCTTGTTTGTGAGTCAGCGAACATCCACAGTGGTCACTCATTCTGCGAGGCAGCCAAGAGGCACAGCGGTCTGCTTGTTCGCCAGGCAGCGAACAGGTTAGGCAGTCTCCTTGTTTGTGAGACAGCGAACATCCACAGTGGTTCCTCATTCTACGAGGCAGCCAAGAGACGCAGCGGTCTGCTTGTTTGCCAGGCAGCGAACAGGTTAGGCAGTCTACTTGTTTGTGAGACTGCAAACGTCCACAGTGGTCACTCATTCTGCGAGGCAGCGAACAGATGCAGCAGTTTGCTTGTCCACTAGATGGCCTAGTGGCATCATGCATTGCTTTTTCGCCTGGAAGCCACCCGATGCAGCACTTTGCCTGTTGGCGGGGCAGCGAAGAGACGCAGCAGTCTGCTGCTTTGTGAGACAGCGAACATCCACGGTGGTCACTCATTCTGCGAGGCAGCGAAGAGACGCAGCGCTTAGTTAGTTCTCCAGGCCCTGAACACATGCAACGGTTGACTTGTTGGCAACGCAGCGAGGAGACGCAGCGGTCTGCTTGTTGGTGAGGCAGCGGAGAAATGCAGCGCTTTGCTTGATGGCGAGGCAGTGAACAGAGAGAGCAGTTTGCTTTTTGCGAGGCAGCGAAGAGACGCAGCAGTCTGCTCGTTTGCCAGGCAGCGAAGAGATTCAGCAGTCTCCTTTTTGGTGAGACAGCGAACATCCACAGTGGTTCCTCATTCTGCGAGGCAGCGAACAGGCGCAGCAGTTTGCTTGTTCACCAGGGAGCGAACAGCTTAGGCAGTCTCCTTGTTTGTGAGAGAGCGAACTTCCACAGTAGTTCCTCATTCTGCGAGGCAGCCAAGAGGCACAGCGGTTTGCTTGTTCGCCTGGCAGCGAAGAGACGAAGCAGTTTGCTTGTTCGCCAGGCAGCGAACAGATTAGGCAGTCCCCTTGTTTGCGAGAGAGCGAACTTCCACCGTAGTTCCTCATTCTACGAGCAGCCAAGAGACGCAGCGGTCTGCTTGTTCGCCAGGCAGCGAACAGATTCGGCAGTCTCCTTGTTTGCGAGACAGCGAACATCCACACTGGGTCCTCATTCTGCGAGGCAGCGAAGAGACGCAGTGCTTTGCTTGTCCACCAGGTGGCGCAGTGGCATCACGGATTGCTTTTTCGCCTGGAAGTGAAGCCAGGCAGCACTTTGCTAGCTGGCGAGGCAGCGAAGACATGCAGCGGTGTGCTTGTCGGCCAGGCGGCGAAGCGACGCTGCAGTCCGCTTGTTGGCGAAGCAGTTGAAGAGATTCTGCCCACTGCGTGTTCGCGACGCCTCCAATAGGGGCAGCGGACTGCTTGTTGGCGAGGCGGGAAGAGATGCAGCACTTCCTTCTTTTGGCAGGCATCAAAGAGACGCAGCGGTTAGTTAGTGCGCGAGGCGGCAAAGAGACACAAGGGCTTGCTGGTCTGCGAGGCGGCGAAGAGACGCAGTTGTTGAGTAGTCGGCGAGGTGGCGTAGCGGCGCCGCGGTTTGCTTTAGCAGGCGGCAGCCAAGAGACACAGCGGTTTGCTTGTTGGCGAGGAGGGGAAGACACGCAGCGGTTCCTTAGTTTGCAAGGCAAGGCACAGACGTAGTCATAAGTTAGTGTGCGAGGCAGCGAAGAGACGCCGAGGTCAGTTAGTTTGCGAGGGAGCAAAGAGACGCAGCGGTTAGTTAGTTGGCGAGGCAGCGAACACATAGAGCGGCTTGCTTGTTTGCGAGGTAGGGAAGAGCCACGGTCGTGTGCTGTTTTGTGAGTAGGCGAATAGACGCAGTGATGTGCTCTTTTGCGAGAGAGCGAAGAGAACCGGTGGTCTGCTTCCTCTCCAGGCAGCGAAGAGACGGAGCGGTTTGCTTGTTCGCCAGGCGGTGCACAGATGAGGCAGTCTCCTTGTTTGTGAGACAGCGAACATCCACAGTGGTCACTCATCCTGCGAGGCAGCGAAGAGACACAGCGGTTTGCTTGTTCGCCAGGCAGCGAAGAGACGGAGCGGTTTGCTTGTTCGCCAGGCAGTGCACAGATTAGGCATTCTCCTTGTTTGTGAGTCAGCGAACATCCACAGTGGTCACTCATTCTGCGAGGCAGCCAAGAGGCACAGCGGTCTGCTTGTTCGCCAGGCAGCGAACAGGTTAGGCAGTCTCCTTGTTTGTGAGACAGCGAACATCCACAGTGGTTCCTCATTCTACGAGGCAGCCAAGAGACGCAGCGGTCTGCTTGTTTGCCAGGCAGCGAACAGGTTAGGCAGTCTACTTGTTTGTGAGACTGCAAACGTCCACAGTGGTCACTCATTCTGCGAGGCAGCGAACAGATGCAGCAGTTTGCTTGTCCACTAGATGGCCTAGTGGCATCATGCATTGCTTTTTCGCCTGGAAGCCACCCGATGCAGCACTTTGCCTGTTGGCGGGGCAGCGAAGAGACGCAGCAGTCTGCTGCTTTGTGAGACAGCGAACATCCACGGTGGTCACTCATTCTGCGAGGCAGCGAAGAGACGCAGCGCTTAGTTAGTTCTCCAGGCCCTGAACACATGCAACGGTTGACTTGTTGGCAACGCAGCGAGGAGACGCAGCGGTCTGCTTGTTGGTGAGGCAGCGGAGAAATGCAGCGCTTTGCTTGATGGCGAGGCAGTGAACAGAGAGAGCAGTTTGCTTTTTGCGAGGCAGCGAAGAGACGCAGCAGTCTGCTCGTTTGCCAGGCAGCGAAGAGATTCAGCAGTCTCCTTTTTGGTGAGACAGCGAACATCCACAGTGGTTCCTCATTCTGCGAGGCAGCGAACAGGCGCAGCAGTTTGCTTGTTCACCAGGGAGCGAACAGCTTAGGCAGTCTCCTTGTTTGTGAGAGAGCGAACTTCCACAGTAGTTCCTCATTCTGCGAGGCAGCCAAGAGGCACAGCGGTTTGCTTGTTCGCCTGGCAGCGAAGAGACGAAGCAGTTTGCTTGTTCGCCAGGCAGCGAACAGATTAGGCAGTCCCCTTGTTTGCGAGAGAGCGAACTTCCACCGTAGTTCCTCATTCTACGAGCAGCCAAGAGACGCAGCGGTCTGCTTGTTCGCCAGGCAGCGAACAGATTCGGCAGTCTCCTTGTTTGCGAGACAGCGAACATCCACACTGGGTCCTCATTCTGCGAGGCAGCGAAGAGACGCAGTGCTTTGCTTGTCCACCAGGTGGCGCAGTGGCATCACGGATTGCTTTTTCGCCTGGAAGTGAAGCCAGGCAGCACTTTGCTAGCTGGCGAGGCAGCGAAGACATGCAGCGGTGTGCTTGTCGGCCAGGCGGCGAAGCGACGCTGCAGTCCGCTTGTTGGCGAAGCAGTTGAAGAGATTCTGCCCACTGCGTGTTCGCGACGCCTCCAATAGGGGCAGCGGACTGCTTGTTGGCGAGGCGGGAAGAGATGCAGCACTTCCTTCTTTTGGCAGGCATCAAAGAGACGCAGCGGTTAGTTAGTGCGCGAGGCGGCAAAGAGACACAAGGGCTTGCTGGTCTGCGAGGCGGCGAAGAGACGCAGTTGTTGAGTAGTCGGCGAGGTGGCGTAGCGGCGCCGCGGTTTGCTTTAGCAGGCGGCAGCCAAGAGACACAGCGGTTTGCTTGTTGGCGAGGAGGGGAAGACACGCAGCGGTTCCTTAGTTTGCAAGGCAAGGCACAGACGTAGTCATAAGTTAGTGTGCGAGGCAGCGAAGAGACGCCGAGGTCAGTTAGTTTGCGAGGGAGCAAAGAGACGCAGCGGTTAGTTAGTTGGCGAGGCAGCGAACACATAGAGCGGCTTGCTTGTTTGCGAGGTAGGGAAGAGCCACGGTCGTGTGCTGTTTTGTGAGTAGGCGAATAGACGCAGTGATGTGCTCTTTTGCGAGAGAGCGAAGAGAACCGGTGGTCTGCTTCCTCTCCAGGCAGCGAAGAGACGGAGCGGTTTGCTTGTTCGCCAGGCGGTGCACAGATGAGGCAGTCTCCTTGTTTGTGAGACAGCGAACATCCACAGTGGTCACTCATCCTGCGAGGCAGCGAAGAGACACAGCGGTTTGCTTGTTCGCCAGGCAGCGAAGAGACGGAGCGGTTTGCTTGTTCGCCAGGCAGTGCACAGATTAGGCATTCTCCTTGTTTGTGAGTCAGCGAACATCCACAGTGGTCACTCATTCTGCGAGGCAGCCAAGAGACGCAGCGGTCTGCTTGTTCGCCAGGCAGCGAACAGGTTAGGCAGTCTCCTTGTTTGTGAGACAGCGAACATCCACAGTGGTTCCTCATTCTACGAGGCAGCCAAGAGACGCAGCGGTCTGCTTGTTTGCCAGGCAGCGAACAGGTTAGGCAGTCTACTTGTTTGTGAGACTGCAAACGTCCACAGTGGTCACTCATTCTGCGAGGCAGCGAACAGATGCAGCAGTTTGCTTGTCCACTAGATGGCCTAGTGGCATCATGCATTGCTTTTTCGCCTGGAAGCCACCCGATGCAGCACTTTGCCTGTTGGCGGGGCAGCGAAGAGACGCAGCAGTCTGCTGCTTTGTGAGACAGCGAACATCCACGGTGGTCACTCATTCTGCGAGGCAGCGAAGAGACGCAGCGCTTAGTTAGTTCTCCAGGCCCTGAACACATGCAACGGTTGACTTGTTGGCAACGCAGCGAGGAGACGCAGCGGTCTGCTTGTTGGTGAGGCAGCGGAGAAATGCAGCGCTTTGCTTGATGGCGAGGCAGTGAACAGAGAGAGCAGTTTGCTTTTTGCGAGGCAGCGAAGAGACGCAGCAGTCTGCTCGTTTGCCAGGCAGCGAAGAGATTCAGCAGTCTCCTTTTTGGTGAGACAGCGAACATCCACAGTGGTTCCTCATTCTGCGAGGCAGCGAACAGGCGCAGCAGTTTGCTTGTTCACCAGGGAGCGAACAGCTTAGGCAGTCTCCTTGTTTGTGAGAGAGCGAACTTCCACAGTAGTTCCTCATTCTGCGAGGCAGCCAAGAGGCACAGCGGTTTGCTTGTTCGCCTGGCAGCGAAGAGACGAAGCAGTTTGCTTGTTCGCCAGGCAGCGAACAGATTAGGCAGTCCCCTTGTTTGCGAGAGAGCGAACTTCCACCGTAGTTCCTCATTCTACGAGCAGCCAAGAGACGCAGCGGTCTGCTTGTTCGCCAGGCAGCGAACAGATTCGGCAGTCTCCTTGTTTGCGAGACAGCGAACATCCACACTGGGTCCTCATTCTGCGAGGCAGCGAAGAGACGCAGTGCTTTGCTTGTCCACCAGGTGGCGCAGTGGCATCACGGATTGCTTTTTCGCCTGGAAGTGAAGCCAGGCAGCACTTTGCTAGCTGGCGAGGCAGCGAAGACATGCAGCGGTGTGCTTGTCGGCCAGGCGGCGAAGCGACGCTGCAGTCCGCTTGTTGGCGAAGCAGTTGAAGAGATTCTGCCCACTGCGTGTTCGCGACGCCTCCAATAGGGGCAGCGGACTGCTTGTTGGCGAGGCGGGAAGAGATGCAGCACTTCCTTCTTTTGGCAGGCATCAAAGAGACGCAGCGGTTAGTTAGTGCGCGAGGCGGCAAAGAGACACAAGGGCTTGCTGGTCTGCGAGGCGGCGAAGAGACGCAGTTGTTGAGTAGTCGGCGAGGTGGCGTAGCGGCGCCGCGGTTTGCTTTAGCAGGCGGCAGCCAAGAGACACAGCGGTTTGCTTGTTGGCGAGGAGGGGAAGACACGCAGCGGTTCCTTAGTTTGCAAGGCAAGGCACAGACGTAGTCATAAGTTAGTGTGCGAGGCAGCGAAGAGACGCCGAGGTCAGTTAGTTTGCGAGGGAGCAAAGAGACGCAGCGGTTAGTTAGTTGGCGAGGCAGCGAACACATAGAGCGGCTTGCTTGTTTGCGAGGTAGGGAAGAGCCACGGTCGTGTGCTGTTTTGTGAGTAGGCGAATAGACGCAGTGATGTGCTCTTTTGCGAGAGAGCGAAGAGAACCGGTGGTCTGCTTCCTCTCCAGGCAGCGAAGAGACGGAGCGGTTTGCTTGTTCGCCAGGCGGTGCACAGATGAGGCAGTCTCCTTGTTTGTGAGACAGCGAACATCCACAGTGGTCACTCATCCTGCGAGGCAGCGAAGAGACACAGCGGTTTGCTTGTTCGCCAGGCAGCGAAGAGACGGAGCGGTTTGCTTGTTCGCCAGGCAGTGCACAGATTAGGCATTCTCCTTGTTTGTGAGTCAGCGAACATCCACAGTGGTCACTCATTCTGCGAGGCAGCCAAGAGGCACAGCGGTCTGCTTGTTCGCCAGGCAGCGAACAGGTTAGGCAGTCTCCTTGTTTGTGAGACAGCGAACATCCACAGTGGTTCCTCATTCTACGAGGCAGCCAAGAGACGCAGCGGTCTGCTTGTTTGCCAGGCAGCGAACAGGTTAGGCAGTCTACTTGTTTGTGAGACTGCAAACGTCCACAGTGGTCACTCATTCTGCGAGGCAGCGAACAGATGCAGCAGTTTGCTTGTCCACTAGATGGCCTAGTGGCATCATGCATTGCTTTTTCGCCTGGAAGCCACCCGATGCAGCACTTTGCCTGTTGGCGGGGCAGCGAAGAGACGCAGCAGTCTGCTGCTTTGTGAGACAGCGAACATCCACGGTGGTCACTCATTCTGCGAGGCAGCGAAGAGACGCAGCGCTTAGTTAGTTCTCCAGGCCCTGAACACATGCAACGGTTGACTTGCTGGCAACGCAGCGAGGAGACGCAGCGGTCTGCTTGTTGGTGAGGCAGCGGAGAAATGCAGCGCTTTGCTTGATGGCGAGGCAGTGAACAGAGAGAGCAGTTTGCTTTTTGCGAGGCAGCGAAGAGACGCAGCAGTCTGCTCGTTTGCCAGGCAGCGAAGAGATTCAGCAGTCTCCTTTTTGGTGAGACAGCGAACATCCAGAGTGGTTCCTCATTCTGCGAGGCAGCGAACAGGCGCAGCAGTTTGCTTGTTCACCAGGGAGCGAACAGCTTAGGCAGTCTCCTTGTTTGTGAGAGAGCGAACTTCCACAGTAGTTCCTCATTCTGCGAGGCAGCCAAGAGGCACAGCGGTTTGCTTGTTCGCCTGGCAGCGAAGAGACGAAGCAGTTTGCTTGTTCGCCAGGCAGTGCACAGATTAGGCATTCTCCTTGTTTGTGAGTCAGCGAACATCCACAGTGGTCACTCATTCTGCGAGGCAGCCAAGAGGCACAGCGGTCTGCTTGTTCGCCAGGCAGCGAACAGGTTAGGCAGTCCCCTTGTTTGTGAGAGAGCGAACTTCCACCGTAGTTCCTCATTCTACGAGCAGCCAAGAGACGCAGCGGTCTGCTTGTTCGCCAGGCAGCGAACAGATTCGGCAGTCTCCTTGTTTGCGAGACAGCGAACATCCACACTGGGTCCTCATTCTGCGAGGCAGCGAAGAGACGCAGTGCTTTGCTTGTCCACCAGGTGGCGCAGTGGCATCACGGATTGCTTTTTCGCCTGGAAGTGAAGCCAGGCAGCACTTTGCTAGCTGGCGAGGCAGCGAAGACATGCAGCGGTGTGCTTGTCGGCCAGGCGGCGAAGCGACGCTGCAGTCCGCTTGTTGGCGAAGCAGTTGAAGAGATTCTGCCCACTGCGTGTTCGCGACGCCTCCAATAGGGGCAGCGGACTGCTTGTTGGCGAGGCGGGAAGAGATGCAGCACTTCCTTCTTTTGGCAGGCATCAAAGAGACGCAGCGGTTAGTTAGTGCGCGAGGCGGCAAAGAGACACAAGGGCTTGCTGGTCTGCGAGGCGGCGAAGAGACGCAGTTGTTGAGTAGTCGGCGAGGTGGCGTAGCGGCGCCGCGGTTTGCTTTAGCAGGCGGCAGCCAAGAGACACAGCGGTTTGCTTGTTGGCGAGGAGGGGAAGACACGCAGCGGTTCCTTAGTTTGCAAGGCAAGGCACAGACGTAGTCATAAGTTAGTGTGCGAGGCAGCGAAGAGACGCCGAGGTCAGTTAGTTTGCGAGGGAGCAAAGAGACGCAGCGGTTAGTTAGTTGGCGAGGCAGCGAACACATAGAGCGGCTTGCTTGTTTGCGAGGTAGGGAAGAGCCACGGTCGTGTGCTGTTTTGTGAGTAGGCGAATAGACGCAGTGATGTGCTCTTTTGCGAGAGAGCGAAGAGAACCGGTGGTCTGCTTCCTCTCCAGGCAGCGAAGAGACGGAGCGGTTTGCTTGTTCGCCAGGCGGTGCACAGATGAGGCAGTCTCCTTGTTTGTGAGACAGCGAACATCCACAGTGGTCACTCATCCTGCGAGGCAGCGAAGAGACACAGCGGTTTGCTTGTTCGCCAGGCAGCGAAGAGACGGAGCGGTTTGCTTGTTCGCCAGGCAGTGCACAGATTAGGCATTCTCCTTGTTTGTGAGTCAGCGAACATCCACAGTGGTCACTCATTCTGCGAGGCAGCCAAGAGACGCAGCGGTCTGCTTGTTCGCCAGGCAGCGAACAGGTTAGGCAGTCTCCTTGTTTGTGAGACAGCGAACATCCACAGTGGTTCCTCATTCTACGAGGCAGCCAAGAGACGCAGCGGTCTGCTTGTTTGCCAGGCAGCGAACAGGTTAGGCAGTCTACTTGTTTGTGAGACTGCAAACGTCCACAGTGGTCACTCATTCTGCGAGGCAGCGAACAGATGCAGCAGTTTGCTTGTCCACTAGATGGCCTAGTGGCATCATGCATTGCTTTTTCGCCTGGAAGCCACCCGATGCAGCACTTTGCCTGTTGGCGGGGCAGCGAAGAGACGCAGCAGTCTGCTGCTTTGTGAGACAGCGAACATCCACGGTGGTCACTCATTCTGCGAGGCAGCGAAGAGACGCAGCGCTTAGTTAGTTCTCCAGGCCCTGAACACATGCAACGGTTGACTTGTTGGCAACGCAGCGAGGAGACGCAGCGGTCTGCTTGTTGGTGAGGCAGCGGAGAAATGCAGCGCTTTGCTTGATGGCGAGGCAGTGAACAGAGAGAGCAGTTTGCTTTTTGCGAGGCAGCGAAGAGACGCAGCAGTCTGCTCGTTTGCCAGGCAGCGAAGAGATTCAGCAGTCTCCTTTTTGGTGAGACAGCGAACATCCAGAGTGGTTCCTCATTCTGCGAGGCAGCGAACAGGCGCAGCAGTTTGCTTGTTCACCAGGGAGCGAACAGCTTAGGCAGTCTCCTTGTTTGTGAGAGAGCGAACTTCCACAGTAGTTCCTCATTCTGCGAGGCAGCCAAGAGGCACAGCGGTTTGCTTGTTCGCCTGGCAGCGAAGAGACGAAGCAGTTTGCTTGTTCGCCAGGCAGCGAACAGATTAGGCAGTCCCCTTGTTTGCGAGAGAGCGAACTTCCACCGTAGTTCCTCATTCTACGAGCAGCCAAGAGACGCAGCGGTCTGCTTGTTCGCCAGGCAGCGAACAGATTCGGCAGTCTCCTTGTTTGCGAGACAGCGAACATCCACACTGGGTCCTCATTCTGCGAGGCAGCGAAGAGACGCAGTGCTTTGCTTGTCCACCAGGTGGCGCAGTGGCATCACGGATTGCTTTTTCGCCTGGAAGTGAAGCCAGGCAGCACTTTGCTAGCTGGCGAGGCAGCGAAGACATGCAGCGGTGTGCTTGTCGGCCAGGCGGCGAAGCGACGCTGCAGTCCGCTTGTTGGCGAAGCAGTTGAAGAGATTCTGCCCACTGCGTGTTCGCGACGCCTCCAATAGGGGCAGCGGACTGCTTGTTGGCGAGGCGGGAAGAGATGCAGCACTTCCTTCTTTTGGCAGGCATCAAAGAGACGCAGCGGTTAGTTAGTGCGCGAGGCGGCAAAGAGACACAAGGGCTTGCTGGTCTGCGAGGCGGCGAAGAGACGCAGTTGTTGAGTAGTCGGCGAGGTGGCGTAGCGGCGCCGCGGTTTGCTTTAGCAGGCGGCAGCCAAGAGACACAGCGGTTTGCTTGTTGGCGAGGAGGGGAAGACACGCAGCGGTTCCTTAGTTTGCAAGGCAAGGCACAGACGTAGTCATAAGTTAGTGTGCGAGGCAGCGAAGAGACGCCGAGGTCAGTTAGTTTGCGAGGGAGCAAAGAGACGCAGCGGTTAGTTAGTTGGCGAGGCAGCGAACACATAGAGCGGCTTGCTTGTTTGCGAGGTAGGGAAGAGCCACGGTCGTGTGCTGTTTTGTGAGTAGGCGAATAGACGCAGTGATGTGCTCTTTTGCGAGAGAGCGAAGAGAACCGGTGGTCTGCTTCCTCTCCAGGCAGCGAAGAGACGGAGCGGTTTGCTTGTTCGCCAGGCGGTGCACAGATGAGGCAGTCTCCTTGTTTGTGAGACAGCGAACATCCACAGTGGTCACTCATCCTGCGAGGCAGCGAAGAGACACAGCGGTTTGCTTGTTCGCCAGGCAGCGAAGAGACGGAGCGGTTTGCTTGTTCGCCAGGCAGTGCACAGATTAGGCATTCTCCTTGTTTGTGAGTCAGCGAACATCCACAGTGGTCACTCATTCTGCGAGGCAGCCAAGAGGCACAGCGGTCTGCTTGTTCGCCAGGCAGCGAACAGGTTAGGCAGTCTCCTTGTTTGTGAGACAGCGAACATCCACAGTGGTTCCTCATTCTACGAGGCAGCCAAGAGACGCAGCGGTCTGCTTGTTTGCCAGGCAGCGAACAGGTTAGGCAGTCTACTTGTTTGTGAGACTGCAAACGTCCACAGTGGTCACTCATTCTGCGAGGCAGCGAACAGATGCAGCAGTTTGCTTGTCCACTAGATGGCCTAGTGGCATCATGCATTGCTTTTTCGCCTGGAAGCCACCCGATGCAGCACTTTGCCTGTTGGCGGGGCAGCGAAGAGACGCAGCAGTCTGCTGCTTTGTGAGACAGCGAACATCCACGGTGGTCACTCATTCTGCGAGGCAGCGAAGAGACGCAGCGCTTAGTTAGTTCTCCAGGCCCTGAACACATGCAACGGTTGACTTGCTGGCAACGCAGCGAGGAGACGCAGCGGTCTGCTTGTTGGTGAGGCAGCGGAGAAATGCAGCGCTTTGCTTGATGGCGAGGCAGTGAACAGAGAGAGCAGTTTGCTTTTTGCGAGGCAGCGAAGAGACGCAGCAGTCTGCTCGTTTGCCAGGCAGCGAAGAGATTCAGCAGTCTCCTTTTTGGTGAGACAGCGAACATCCACAGTGGTTCCTCATTCTGCGAGGCAGCGAACAGGCGCAGCAGTTTGCTTGTTCACCAGGGAGCGAACAGCTTAGGCAGTCTCCTTGTTTGTGAGAGAGCGAACTTCCACAGTAGTTCCTCATTCTGCGAGGCAGCCAAGAGGCACAGCGGTTTGCTTGTTCGCCTGGCAGCGAAGAGACGAAGCAGTTTGCTTGTTCGCCAGGCAGTGCACAGATTAGGCATTCTCCTTGTTTGTGAGTCAGCGAACATCCACAGTGGTCACTCATTCTGCGAGGCAGCCAAGAGGCACAGCGGTCTGCTTGTTCGCCAGGCAGCGAACAGGTTAGGCAGTCCCCTTGTTTGTGAGAGAGCGAACTTCCACCGTAGTTCCTCATTCTACGAGCAGCCAAGAGACGCAGCGGTCTGCTTGTTCGCCAGGCAGCGAACAGATTCGGCAGTCTCCTTGTTTGCGAGACAGCGAACATCCACACTGGGTCCTCATTCTGCGAGGCAGCGAAGAGACGCAGTGCTTTGCTTGTCCACCAGGTGGCGCAGTGGCATCACGGATTGCTTTTTCGCCTGGAAGTGAAGCCAGGCAGCACTTTGCTAGCTGGCGAGGCAGCGAAGACATGCAGCGGTGTGCTTGTCGGCCAGGCGGCGAAGCGACGCTGCAGTCCGCTTGTTGGCGAAGCAGTTGAAGAGATTCTGCCCACTGCGTGTTCGCGACGCCTCCAATAGGGGCAGCGGACTGCTTGTTGGCGAGGCGGGAAGAGATGCAGCACTTCCTTCTTTTGGCAGGCATCAAAGAGACGCAGCGGTTAGTTAGTGCGCGAGGCGGCAAAGAGACACAAGGGCTTGCTGGTCTGCGAGGCGGCGAAGAGACGCAGTTGTTGAGTAGTCGGCGAGGTGGCGTAGCGGCGCCGCGGTTTGCTTTAGCAGGCGGCAGCCAAGAGACACAGCGGTTTGCTTGTTGGCGAGGAGGGGAAGACACGCAGCGGTTCCTTAGTTTGCAAGGCAAGGCACAGACGTAGTCATAAGTTAGTGTGCGAGGCAGCGAAGAGACGCCGAGGTCAGTTAGTTTGCGAGGGAGCAAAGAGACGCAGCGGTTAGTTAGTTGGCGAGGCAGCGAACACATAGAGCGGCTTGCTTGTTTGCGAGGTAGGGAAGAGCCACGGTCGTGTGCTGTTTTGTGAGTAGGCGAATAGACGCAGTGATGTGCTCTTTTGCGAGAGAGCGAAGAGAACCGGTGGTCTGCTTCCTCTCCAGGCAGCGAAGAGACGGAGCGGTTTGCTTGTTCGCCAGGCGGTGCACAGATGAGGCAGTCTCCTTGTTTGTGAGACAGCGAACATCCACAGTGGTCACTCATCCTGCGAGGCAGCGAAGAGACACAGCGGTTTGCTTGTTCGCCAGGCAGCGAAGAGACGGAGCGGTTTGCTTGTTCGCCAGGCAGTGCACAGATTAGGCATTCTCCTTGTTTGTGAGTCAGCGAACATCCACAGTGGTCACTCATTCTGCGAGGCAGCCAAGAGACGCAGCGGTCTGCTTGTTCGCCAGGCAGCGAACAGGTTAGGCAGTCTCCTTGTTTGTGAGACAGCGAACATCCACAGTGGTTCCTCATTCTACGAGGCAGCCAAGAGACGCAGCGGTCTGCTTGTTTGCCAGGCAGCGAACAGGTTAGGCAGTCTACTTGTTTGTGAGACTGCAAACGTCCACAGTGGTCACTCATTCTGCGAGGCAGCGAACAGATGCAGCAGTTTGCTTGTCCACTAGATGGCCTAGTGGCATCATGCATTGCTTTTTCGCCTGGAAGCCACCCGATGCAGCACTTTGCCTGTTGGCGGGGCAGCGAAGAGACGCAGCAGTCTGCTGCTTTGTGAGACAGCGAACATCCACGGTGGTCACTCATTCTGCGAGGCAGCGAAGAGACGCAGCGCTTAGTTAGTTCTCCAGGCCCTGAACACATGCAACGGTTGACTTGTTGGCAACGCAGCGAGGAGACGCAGCGGTCTGCTTGTTGGTGAGGCAGCGGAGAAATGCAGCGCTTTGCTTGATGGCGAGGCAGTGAACAGAGAGAGCAGTTTGCTTTTTGCGAGGCAGCGAAGAGACGCAGCAGTCTGCTCGTTTGCCAGGCAGCGAAGAGATTCAGCAGTCTCCTTTTTGGTGAGACAGCGAACATCCAGAGTGGTTCCTCATTCTGCGAGGCAGCGAACAGGCGCAGCAGTTTGCTTGTTCACCAGGGAGCGAACAGCTTAGGCAGTCTCCTTGTTTGTGAGAGAGCGAACTTCCACAGTAGTTCCTCATTCTGCGAGGCAGCCAAGAGGCACAGCGGTTTGCTTGTTCGCCTGGCAGCGAAGAGACGAAGCAGTTTGCTTGTTCGCCAGGCAGCGAACAGATTAGGCAGTCCCCTTGTTTGCGAGAGAGCGAACTTCCACCGTAGTTCCTCATTCTACAAGCAGCCAAGAGACGCAGCGGTCTGCTTGTTCGCCAGGCAGCGAACAGATTCGGCAGTCTCCTTGTTTGCGAGACAGCGAACATCCACACTGGGTCCTCATTCTGCGAGGCAGCGAAGAGACGCAGTGCTTTGCTTGTCCACCAGGTGGCGCAGTGGCATCACGGATTGCTTTTTCGCCTGGAAGTGAAGCCAGGCAGCACTTTGCTAGCTGGCGAGGCAGCGAAGACATGCAGCGGTGTGCTTGTCGGCCAGGCGGCGAAGCGACGCTGCAGTCCGCTTGTTGGCGAAGCAGTTGAAGAGATTCTGCCCACTGCGTGTTCGCGACGCCTCCAATAGGGGCAGCGGACTGCTTGTTGGCGAGGCGGGAAGAGATGCAGCACTTCCTTCTTTTGGCAGGCATCAAAGAGACGCAGCGGTTAGTTAGTGCGCGAGGCGGCAAAGAGACACAAGGGCTTGCTGGTCTGCGAGGCGGCGAAGAGACGCAGTTGTTGAGTAGTCGGCGAGGTGGCGTAGCGGCGCCGCGGTTTGCTTTAGCAGGCGGCAGCCAAGAGACACAGCGGTTTGCTTGTTGGCGAGGAGGGGAAGACACGCAGCGGTTCCTTAGTTTGCAAGGCAAGGCACAGACGTAGTCATAAGTTAGTGTGCGAGGCAGCGAAGAGACGCCGAGGTCAGTTAGTTTGCGAGGGAGCAAAGAGACGCAGCGGTTAGTTAGTTGGCGAGGCAGCGAACACATAGAGCGGCTTGCTTGTTTGCGAGGTAGGGAAGAGCCACGGTCGTGTGCTGTTTTGTGAGTAGGCGAATAGACGCAGTGATGTGCTCTTTTGCGAGAGAGCGAAGAGAACCGGTGGTCTGCTTCCTCTCCAGGCAGCGAAGAGACGGAGCGGTTTGCTTGTTCGCCAGGCGGTGCACAGATGAGGCAGTCTCCTTGTTTGTGAGACAGTGAACATCCACAGTGGTCACTCATCCTGCGAGGCAGCGAAGAGACACAGCGGTTTGCTTGTTCGCCAGGCAGCGAAGAGACGGAGCGGTTTGCTTGTTCGCCAGGCAGTGCACAGATTAGGCATTCTCCTTGTTTGTGAGTCAGCGAACATCCACAGTGGTCACTCATTCTGCGAGGCAGCCAAGAGGCACAGCGGTCTGCTTGTTCGCCAGGCAGCGAACAGGTTAGGCAGTCTCCTTGTTTGTGAGACAGCGAACATCCACAGTGGTTCCTCATTCTACGAGGCAGCCAAGAGACGCAGCGGTCTGCTTGTTTGCCAGGCAGCGAACAGGTTAGGCAGTCTACTTGTTTGTGAGACTGCAAACGTCCACAGTGGTCACTCATTCTGCGAGGCAGCGAACAGATGCAGCAGTTTGCTTGTCCACTAGATGGCCTAGTGGCATCATGCATTGCTTTTTCGCCTGGAAGCCACCCGATGCAGCACTTTGCCTGTTGGCGGGGCAGCGAAGAGACGCAGCAGTCTGCTGCTTTGTGAGACAGCGAACATCCACGGTGGTCACTCATTCTGCGAGGCAGCGAAGAGACGCAGCGCTTAGTTAGTTCTCCAGGCCCTGAACACATGCAACGGTTGACTTGCTGGCAACGCAGCGAGGAGACGCAGCGGTCTGCTTGTTGGTGAGGCAGCGGAGAAATGCAGCGCTTTGCTTGATGGCGAGGCAGTGAACAGAGAGAGCAGTTTGCTTTTTGCGAGGCAGCGAAGAGACGCAGCAGTCTGCTCGTTTGCCAGGCAGCGAAGAGATTCAGCAGTCTCCTTTTTGGTGAGACAGCGAACATCCAGAGTGGTTCCTCATTCTGCGAGGCAGCGAACAGGCGCAGCAGTTTGCTTGTTCACCAGGGAGCGAACAGCTTAGGCAGTCTCCTTGTTTGTGAGAGAGCGAACTTCCACAGTAGTTCCTCATTCTGCGAGGCAGCCAAGAGGCACAGCGGTTTGCTTGTTCGCCTGGCAGCGAAGAGACGAAGCAGTTTGCTTGTTCGCCAGGCAGTGCACAGATTAGGCATTCTCCTTGTTTGTGAGTCAGCGAACATCCACAGTGGTCACTCATTCTGCGAGGCAGCCAAGAGGCACAGCGGTCTGCTTGTTCGCCAGGCAGCGAACAGGTTAGGCAGTCCCCTTGTTTGTGAGAGAGCGAACTTCCACCGTAGTTCCTCATTCTACGAGCAGCCAAGAGACGCAGCGGTCTGCTTGTTCGCCAGGCAGCGAACAGATTCGGCAGTCTCCTTGTTTGCGAGACAGCGAACATCCACACTGGGTCCTCATTCTGCGAGGCAGCGAAGAGACGCAGTGCTTTGCTTGTCCACCAGGTGGCGCAGTGGCATCACGGATTGCTTTTTCGCCTGGAAGTGAAGCCAGGCAGCACTTTGCTAGCTGGCGAGGCAGCGAAGACATGCAGCGGTGTGCTTGTCGGCCAGGCGGCGAAGCGACGCTGCAGTCCGCTTGTTGGCGAAGCAGTTGAAGAGATTCTGCCCACTGCGTGTTCGCGACGCCTCCAATAGGGGCAGCGGACTGCTTGTTGGCGAGGCGGGAAGAGATGCA